>NW_013952405.1:7966462-7997681 GCF_001266775.1 Austrofundulus limnaeus
GGTGGGGTTCACAGACGAAAGAGCAGGAAAGTAGATTGAGATGTTTCACCTGCCTACATGCAGCCTAATTATCAAGCTATTTGAATATAGTCAAATGAGGCCTGCATGATACAGGGAAATGTTTCGCTCTAAAAAAAACCCCAAAAAAACGAGGAAGTGGCACAGATGCGGGGRAAAAAACAAAAGAATGTGCACGTATGCATTTAATTATGTGTGTGTTTGAGGGTGTGTGCTTCTGTGATGGTAGGTGCTCCGCTTGCTGCTGCTCCACTAACCCAGTTTGAGTAATCTCTGCCTTCATACTGTTTCGTAACAGTGCTGCCAGATCATTGCATCATAAGGGCCTCCTGCTAGTGCAACAACCCCCCTCCCTCCCTCCACACACCTCCTCCCTCCCTCCACCATCATCCATCTTGTTCCCAGAACACACAACCATCTATAATAGCCGAGCGCACAGCAGCTTGGATTGCTTTTTATTTGTTCTGGCTGATGAGTGGTAAATCATCCACCAAAATAGCACAAAATTATCATCATTTTTGCAGCCCAGGTTTAAAACAACAACAAAACCAGAGCGAGACGCGACTAAAGTCTAACATGGAACTGCAGCGATGGGTTTCTACACGTTCGTTACAGCAAGAAAAACCCGAATCAGACTTCTACGAATCCAAATTAACGAGGTCACTGGGTATAAACTCAACAGATTCCCCTCAAGGAACTGAAGCAGGTGAGCCATCATTGGGAAAACGGCCAGAAACATTTTTTTGGACCCAAACCCTTTCTAATTCAGTTTGACTCTGCTTGACACAGATGGAATAAATCACAGTACCATAAAAATTTGTTGATCTTTCTTTAAAGTCTACAGTCACTTATTTGGGTAGACAAATAATATAGCCATCACACATGGCACTCGACTCTAGTCTGGGCTCATAAAACTGAATCAGGTTTGTATTTTGCCCCAGAATTGTAGGGTTAGTGGAAAGCATTTATGAACAATGAATATCTTACTTGCTGTAGATAACTTTTTGTATCTGGCCCAGAAAGCTATATAAAAAAGTCATTTATTCCATTTGCGATATYCACATTTAACACTTTAACATAAGAACTTTACTTTTGCATCGTTTTAACAGTTGTTTTTAGCAGTCCCTTTTTATGTGTTTTAAATGTGGCTTTTATGTGTATCTTGAGTATTTATTGTTTTGTCAAAAAAATCTGTCACTATCTGGAACAGACAGTAATTCTATTCTATTCTATTCTATTCTATTCTTGAACAAGTTTAATTCTAACCAAATTGACAAGTTAATGACAACACTAAAGGGTTATTTTGGAACAACAGACCGGATTGTTTTTGACAGTTAAAAAATCTATAATAATAATAATAATAATAATAATAATAATAATAATAATAATAATAATAATAATAATAATAATAAAAACTAGCTAGTCACCATCAGAAAGGCTTCTACATTTAATGGGCCTGCCCAGCCAACCAAAAATGTGTTTGAATGGACTTTAATGAAACTTTCAGAAAGTAATCTTTAGACATAACCTTTAACAAACACAACTCATATTTACATATTGATCTGGTGTGATAGTTATCCCAGAGTGACACAACACATTCTAACTAGTTGATCAAGATTTTTTTTATATTATGGTGGCATACAGTAGGTATTTTTTTACAAGGAATTTGTTTCAGTTGCAGTTATGATTTTAAGATCAACTGGATTCACTGAAGACTGTTGTGTTTTCAGTATAATATATAATCTGAAACATAAACAAAAGCATCTATAAAAAGCATTCTTAACTCACATTGCAGCTTTTTCTTTTTCTTTTCAAATGACTATATAATAAAAATTTTGCTTGAAATGTTGTTACTGCTCTTAAGTTTGATGATAAGCAAACCCCTTAAACCACGTCTCAAACTTAAGGCCTATGGGCCAAGTCTGGCCCTCATTAACATTTTGTCTGGCCCTAAAGATTATAGTTTCTTCTTATAGTAATCTTATGGTCTTCTCATKACAGTTGGATAACTTAATTGTTCAGTAATCTTTTTTTTAGTGTGGGGAAAGTGACAGATGAGCGATTATTATTATCTCTTCTGGTATTTTCTTCTATTTTAAAGCCAAAAAATTGGAGTTGTGGTGAAGTTATTTCTTTTCTTTTCCTTTCACTAATTTGTTATCAAATGTATCTCTAAGAAATAATAAATTCAAAAGTTGATGATAGAGAGTATAGTTATTAATATTAATGTGGCTCTCTAAATTTAATTATTTTACTTTATCTAATAGATATCGTAGATAAAGTTAATAGTTATACAAAATTTGGAAAAAAATCATTTGTAGTGGAGGGGTTTCAGAATTTTGGGATCTTGTTCATGAATGAGGGAAGAATGGAGCCAGAGATCGACAGGCAGATTGGTGCTGCGTCTGCAGTGATGCGGGCGCTGTTCCGGTCTGYCGTGGTGAAGCGAGAGCTGAGCCAAAATGCAAAGCTCCCAATTTATTTGTCTGTCTATGTTCCAACCCTCATCTATGGTCACGAGCTTTGGGTAGTGACCGAAAGAACGAGATCTCGGATAGGCCTACATGCGGCCGAAATGAGTTTCCTCCACTGGGCTCTCCCTTTAGGTTGAGAAGCTCAGTCATCCCGGGAGTAAAGCCGCTGCTCCTCCACAGCGATAGGAGCCAGCTGAGGTGGCTCCGGCATCTGGTTAGGGTGCCTTCTGGATGGGTGGACACCTAGTGGAAGACCCAGGGCACGCTGGAGGTTCCTCAGCTGTCCTGGGAATGTCTTGGRATTCCCCAAGAGGAGCTGGCCCATGGCTGGGGAGAGGGAAGCCTGGTCTCTTCGGGCTACTGCCCCACAACCCGACCCTGGATAAACAGAAGAAAACTGATGGACAGATGGTCATTTGTCTTTCTGTGAGAACTGTTTGTTGTATAACTTTACTTTTCAGTAAATAATGATCAAGGTTCAATCCCCCCCCCCCCAACTACTTTGACACCCTCTGCTCTAAATTATTATTATTTTTCCCATTTTCTGCTGTTTCAGTTTTGCAGAGGTTCCCTGAGGTAGGCCTACTGTCTGGATGAAACGTCATATTTGCTAAACAAAATACCAGAATGATCACTTTTGGTGCTATTGTTTAACCCAGTGGTTCCCAAACTTTTTATCTTCTGACCCACAAAATATCCATGGCTTAAACTTGTGACCCCAAATATTACTGGTCTGAGTACCAAGGGTGTAACTTTAGGTCTTCCATTGGGGGCTATGCTCTAAAACCCTGCATGCCATTTTTAGCAATTATGCTTAAAACGTTGATATATGACATTGTAATTTTTTTAATCAGGTCAAAGTTACATAGACAACAAAAGAGTTGCATCTGTCTACTTAACCAGTTAATTTATGTTGTGTTTGAGCAAACAATGCCATTTTATTGGGGGGTTATTTTGACTGGATCAAATTATTGTGGGGGTCAGTAGCAGAGACCTGTGCCCCCAACTATTTTTGGATGATAAACATTTGTATCAGGTCAACAAAACAAGGGCATAGTAACAATATTTTTATACTACATTTATCCATTTTAAATACACTAACCTCACTCCTTTGTAACAACTAAGGCAAAACTGTAATTAATTCAGAAAATCTTTTCAGGACCCCACCTTGATGTTTTGGGACCCCACTTTGGGTCCCGACCCCAACTTTGGGAAACACTGGTTTAACCTTCCTAGTTGGACAGGTTGTTAAAGGCTCTGACTTGAGTTAGTTCCTGGTGCGGAACAATTAAACAGCATCAGGTCACACAGGGACGCATCACAGCAGAATTAATTGCTTCTTCAGTTACTCGTTTAATTCGTTGTGTTGATCTATTTTTGTTTTGTTTCTGTTTTTGTTTTGATTTCACGTGCCCGTGCTTGCAATTAAGTACTTTGCCTATAGCCACCTTAAAACTCGCCCCCGCGTGCTCGGCCACGCGCGCGTCGCGGGAGGAGCTGTCGGCAGTGAGATCATGTGAGAGTCCACGCTTGGAGAAAGTAGGTTAGCAGGGTAGACTGAGAGGAAAGCAGGCGCAGAGGAGGAGGAGGGGGGGTCCTAACAGCGCTCCTTCACCGTGGGACTGATCTGTCAGGAAGAAGGGGGGAAAGAAGAGGAGTCTGATATCTGTTTGTCGGCGCGCTCGCAGACGGAGACGATATGAGAACCGGAGAGACTTGCCTCACTCTTTTATTTTGCTCCAACTTGATCCAACGATAAGGGACAGAGGAGTTGAAGCCGTTAACATTTACAGAATTGTTTTTCTTTCTATTTTTCCCCCCATCTCTTTAACACTGACCCCAATGTAGCCGAGAATTGCTCGTCCAGACCAAGAACAGAAAACACCATAAAAATGAGAGGTAAGCTTGATTTGTTGTCAAAATGTTAAAAAAAATACTAAAAAATAAAAAGGAATCTGTGCGTCTGAGCTTTGATTCCCCCCGTGCGGGTTTGTGCGGRTTGGATCAGCAGCCACATGTGTGCGCACAAGGGGACTGGAGCGCGCCTGTTTTCCTCCCCACTAATCCCTCATGACTGGATTATGGCTGCACGCAGAGCCGGGGGGACAAACATGCATTTTATTTAAACAGACATAAAGAGAATGTATGCATTTAACTGCTTAAAAACATGTTTTTAATTTTAATGTCTGTTCAGGATCAGGCAGCGGCGGTTTCTGTAAGYGCGCAGCTGTGCTTTCCTGCTGTGCCAAATTCTTGTGAGCCATACCTCACCCGAGAGTCCTGTACGTTTCAACAGATCCGTGGAAGAGTTATGCAATGAGGGGAGGGGAGGGGCGCAAGTAGAGGTTGTTACCCAAAACTRCTATTATGTAATGCATGTAACGTTAGTCGACCGTGTAGATCTCTCACGAGGTTTTTTCTAAAGACTTGTGCGTAATTGCGCACATTTGCGCACAAACTCARTTGAAACCTTGACAGCTTTATCTGACGCTTTGTGATAAAAGGCTTGAAAATGTTTTTTTTTTTTTTGCAAAAGTGTTTATAATCTGCGGCTCAGTGCGTGGCGTGTTTGGCTGTAGGGGGTTGTTATGATGGGATGGCCGTGCCAGCATGGCCGACTGCGTGAGTTACGGAGGGGGAGAGCGCGCGGCTGTTCCACTGACCCAGTTATGTCACGCAGCATTTATACAGCATCCACAGTGGAGGGGAGGGAGTGGGGAACACTGTGGGAAGCGTCGTGCACTCATTCTTTCTGCTGTATGTRTRAATAAAAATTTAAAGACCTGGCATTCCTTTGAAGGAATGGATGTCGCCCACCGCCTTTCATGCCAAATAAAACCAACATAATCTTTTGCTGAAAAGAGTGTTTRGGATCACACTTATACCACTCCAAAGTTTAGCCTCAAATATATCAAACTGACAAAGTTTTACTGTCAGGATCTGAGCTCCTTTCTGTTTTGATCTTTCCTCTTTTTGGTGCCTTATATTTATCTTTAGATCTTGTGTGCCATTCATCATGCCCTTAGTTAGCTCTTAGTGTTTTTCCAGTCAGTCAGCCACTCACACCTGTTGTCATTCCCAGTCAGATCAGCTGCCTCCCAAACCTCATCTCTGCTCTTTACACTCAGTTCCTCTCCATCTTCTTATCAGTTTTRCATTATCTTAGCTCCATCATCAGGCTCTCCCTGCATTTCCCCTGTGATCTCCAKCACTTTGTGTCAGCAGATGTTTTCTTATTAACAAATAAGTTTAGGGTTTGTTTGTTTTTTGTTTCTGTCTGCATTTTGCATTCAAAATTTCAAACCAGCCTGCTCATGTTTTGTGTTGCCTAAAACCAATTAGCTGTGGGCAACTCCGAAAAGTTAGCAGACAAACAGGTCTGACTTCAGCAGGTAATGTCAGAGTTTGGAGCAGAAAGTGTTGCACATGTCTCCGAGTATGTGTCGGGAATGATGCTCAGCAACTACCCACACCAACTTTTGGTGGAATATTTGTAAACCTGCTGGGTTTGTAGCTGTTTTTATTAGCCCAGTTTAGTTGACCGTGGTGGGTTGTTTGCAAAAGTTTAACAGCTGCAGATGTACACCCAAAGATTTCTTTCTAAAAGTAGCATCTAAATTCATCCAGTGKTTCATGAGATATTTTGCTAACACTGCAAACAAATTTACACGCATAGACATTGGCTAAAACAATWTCAGCTTTTCATTTTTGGGTGGAGAGAAATAAGCTAAAGTTATTGCAGCTGTTTCAATTTTCTGTTTCAAACGTCCTTGTTCCAATTTGACGCATTTTTCTTTTCTTTTCCCCCCTAATATTGATAAATATCAGTATTTGGACCATATTTTACCTAAAGKGGAGTTTTATTCTCTCAGTAAAGGAAACAGAAGGATTTCTTGTTCAAAATGGAGAAGGAAGRAGGACGAAACAGACAGAAACATTTGGGGCCTCTGATGGAGGGAGGGTCCCTCTCTGGCAGGATATCCAAATGTAAACAAATCCATTCTTAGCTGGCTGTGGCACAGAAAAATGTATTTTTATTTATTTTTTACACAACCTGTTATGTTTTCACTTGTCAGCGTGTTACTTTCATAATCCTGTAATCGWCCTGATCAAACTGCTGAGTCACCTTTCTGTCAGTTTTGACACACTGACACAGTTTGGGGTTTTGATAGTTTTTTTTCTGGTTTGCTGCACTAGTTGGACTTTCTCAGACACAATGAAGGATCATAAGACTGACTTTGTGCATGAAGAGGCCAGTTCACTCAGTTACTCCCCTCCCCTGTATGGGCCTCAGCTCGGCCTCCAGCGGTATTTGCATCTTTTAAAATAGAGTCCACTGAAAGCACCAGCAGCTAAAGGGCCAGACTGTGCACAGAATGAGCATTTAGCATATCTYTAAGCTTCACAACACATCCATTAGTGGTACCACCTTTTTTTTAGCAGAGAATAAAAAAAGAAATACATTCGTGAGCGATAAATGCTAAATTGCAATCCCGAAACATAAGAGCAGGATGCAAAAACAAGTGTTTCTTGTAAATAAGARCCTCAGGCACTTCATATTTTTCAGCTATTCTCATGAGGAAGTGGTGCGAAAATGGAAAACTTCCGYATGAAATTATATCAGCCTGTTGTTTATTAGGAGTTGGCTTTCCTCGGCATGCTTTTCATGAWAGTGTAGCCGTTGCACAGAGCAAGAAAAGTATTGAAATACAGGAAATTGAGAAGTAGCACCAGAACGTGTCTGCGAATTGACAGACTTGTGTTAGTGTGCGTGACAGGTCCAAGTTCGTCTTTTTTTCCCCCACATGCTGACTACGACTCGCCAGGGGGGCACCTGTTGGAAAATTGTCACCTGTTTGTCCCTTGTTAAGATACAGAGAAGTGAACCGCTGGAAGCAACAAGTCAGTGATTTTCCTTTTGCCTCTCTGTCGACCCCACCCTCTGCTGAATAGCTCTTTGTAGAGATAACACAGTTACACATTTAGCTAGCTGATAACCGCTCTGAGGCCTCAGCTGTTACAACGTCTTCTCCTTTGGTTTTGCGATGAGGTTACTGTCAACTTAAACTTAAAACRTTTGTCATTTATTCTCAATTATCGCAGTCTGCTGAGTTGTTGTTGTTTTTTTTTACTAAATGTATGGCTAAATTGTGTCTGACTTTATGTAGCATGCTAGCAATTAGCAAAGCAGGTATTGAGCTCTCAAGAATGTTTTGTGTCTCAAGAGTTAAAGGTCAGAAAGCTCCAAAAGGCGTCATTACACAGGTCGATGGGGTTAAAAGAAATTTTCAATGCTTTTTGCACATTATAGATCAATCAGGTGAACAAAAAACACTGAATAATACTTATGTATATAATTGTAATTAATTTTCTAATCTAACCAAGTCTTTCTATCTTATATCCAGCCAAAAAGTTTTTTTAATCTTATTTTGAGAGTGATACACTAAGCAAGAGCAGAATGTGTTTGATTACTTGTTATCCTGAAAATGTTCCTTATTTCAAGAAATATTACCAAGTGCAGTTGTCTTATTCCATTGGCAGATTGTTTCACTTAATTTGGGTCTGAATCTTCTGAAATTAGGTGAAATAATGTGCTCAAGTATCAGTCTCTAAAGATCAAGAATACTTTTTGGCTGGATATAAGGTTGAAAGACTTGGTAAGTTGGACAGTTTTTGTGGTATATAGCTTCAAAGCCTTTCTGTTTAGTTTCTCAGCTCAATAAATTAGATGTAAGTAATTTAATTTTCTCATTCAACAAGGCTCAACTGTGTCATTAAGGCTGCTGTTATCATTAGGTTGACATTTAGAAGTTATGTTTGCCGTAAGTGGCCATTTGTTTTTGGTTACGTTGCATGACGATGATTATTTGAATCAGTTTCTTTGTAACCAAAGCTGTTGACCAAAGGTGTTCTTTGCATCGCCTTTGGTTTAGTTTGATCTATACAAGCCTCACCCTCACTGGGAGCGAGTTTGGCCTTCTGTAAAGACCCAGTCCGGCTTTATGTTGTGTGCTTTCTCTGCTTGTTCCTGGAGATGAACAATGAGAAAGTATGTGGCGTGTTTGTAGTTGTAGCTGCTCGGGGTGGCTGGCTGGGCATCTGAGTAATCCTGGCTCTCAGCACGGGACAAAAATAGACTGAAGCAGAAGCTCAGTGTCAAAGACTAAGAGACAGGGGTGGTGTGTGTGTGGGGTGGGGGTGGTGACTATCACTGTCAAGTTCAATGCTTGAATGGTCTTGGTGAACAGGACAGTGTGTACCAATACCACGGGCAGTCTTGTTACTGAAGCAGCAAAGTGAATTTTAACCGAACAACTCTACAAATCTGTCATGTATTCTCATGTCCTGTTTGATCTTGCTTTTATAAACGATTCCACATCTTTCAGTCCACCAAGTATTCTTCCATTCCACCTTAAAAGTGCACAGAGCAGGTTTCTGCTGCCTCCCCTCCTCCCTCTCCGCCTGCAGTGGGAAAGTGTGTCAGTGGGACAGACCAGTCCACACAGGCTGACAGGCTCCAGCGCCAGAGTGATGGATGAGTCAGCCAATGCCGAGCAGCAGCCAGATCCACGCAGCCAGTGGGGAAGGAGAGAGCGTCTGAAGGAGGGCGGGGCGTGAGCTCTGCTGGAGTGAGTTTTGCTCATTGAGCGTTGAGAAAGAATGCTCACAGACAGGAGTTATATAATCAAAAGAGGAGGGCGGGGTGGAGAGGGAGATATTTTTCCACTGCATGCCTGCAGCTGCCCTCATCAGTTGGAGTATTTTGGTCAACATTTTGCAGAGCAGAGTAGTCCTTAAACCGAACTGTTAGGTCGGAAACTTTTCTTTTTCACCATCAGGCACCAGTTTTTCCACTAATCAACTTTAGCAGCAGTTAATGATCCGGCATACACCCGCCCACCCCAACACCACCACTGTCAGGATCAAACAAAACCAAACTTACTGCTGTCTCCTCATATAACTGTAGCTGCTACACCAACCACACTGAAACAGGAGTCTTTGTGCGTCCTGTGCAAACGTCATGTGCTTTCTTATTTATTTTTTCACTCTGTCTGCTGGAGGTGAGGCCATATGAAGGGTGCACACAAACACGGCTCAGAAGTTAACTTCRCTTGTACTGGTTCAGGGACCTACTGGGGTTGGTTCTGTCACCAAAAGGAAGAAGACATCTACGKTATGTTGCCCAGATGATCATACAGTTGAGCAAAAATAATCGCGTTCATTCATCAGTTATCTTTACCCGCTTTTTTCTTTAAGTGGGGGTCAGTGGTGTCTTTATAATATCCCAAAAGAACAAACAATTCTTTGTTTTACAAAAACCTGGGGTTATAAAGTACAAGAGAGGCACAAATAAACCTGCAGTGATCTTTAAAATGAGGTAATGTTCCATTAAGTGTGACTTTTCCTACTGGAGTTTCAAACATGCTCCCAACTTTGGTAATGAGTCGTGTTTCAGCCTCACAGACTCATAAAGTGTAAGTCTAAACCTGTAATGCTGTCAGCAGGACTCCTGGAGAGCACAAGCAAAGTGTTACATAACTCCACCCAAAAAAAGAAAAAAAAATGTTGCTCCATTAATCAGATGTACGAATTTTGGATTTTGACACTTTTGACAAAGCATCACTCAGACTAGTTGGAACATTTGACAGAGAACATTGAAGGTGTGTTGGAACCAGAATATTAGCAAACAGATCTTTTGGATTGAGTTTTTGTTCAAACTGATGCTATCAGACCCTGTTGGAATYGCATTTTGGGAAATTAGAGTTTGGCTCAGACTCTTTTTTTTTTGTCATGTTATTTTAATCTGTCCTGTTGAAAGAGTGGATAGGTTGATATTGTACACTACTCTCTACATGTACATCAGTGAGGAGGAAAAGGGTTTTCCCAACAGAATTTTGAACTGTGAAAAAAAAAAAAAAGCAGCACTACTCATCTTACCCATAGTAATGTAATGGCTCATTATTGAATATCAGCTGAAGCTACAAGCTAAGTTTTTAATAAAACTCACTATATGCTAAAATCAAGAGGTGGTGTAAAGTCACAGAAGTGACTCGAAACATCTTGGGGACATTTTCCCCTTGTTTGTCTGGTAATAAGTCAGAAGTTCAGCCTGTTCAGTCTGTTGATTTTTTTCCTGATTATTGTGGAAACCTTCACGGATACATGTGGTTTTAATATCAACAGAAAAACATTCCATCGAGGAGAATTTTCCACCTTCCTCGCCGTGTCGTATAGAAAACATTGAGTTTTCTGAATAGCCTGCCCTACCTCCTGGGTAGAAGATTACAAACACAGTTCTTCATGCACGCGCGCGCACACACACACACACACACACACACACACACACACACACACACACACACACACACAAACTCGAACACAAAGTTCAAGATTCTGAGAGCTGAAGAGCTTCACTATGGAGTTCATGAGAAAAAACAGTCACCACATCCTCGTGAACATGTTTGGTGCTCATCTGTGAGATTTGAGCTGACAAGTGAAACAAAGGGTTTAATTTGGCTGAGAAAATCTGTGAAAGTATTTTGTAAGAAGGCAAAACAAGAAAATCGTTATTAGGATTTGCCTTTCCTGCTGTTATTGGGTCAAAATGACCCCTGAGGCCTTTCATGTCAAAAATTTCAAAACTTTTAATTTTTAGTTGTTAGAAGTTATACATTTGAATTTTGTTCTTGTATTATTAGTTTGTTGCATCATTAGAAAAGAATAATTTTTGTTGACTGTATTCTCTGATTCATATCAACCAATAACAGCAGTAAGTATAATTAGAAAGCAATGGTAACATTTAATTACAATAAGTACCGATGAAGAATGAGTACAATGTGTAATGATCTATGGCCTAAAATACTTCCTATGTTTTAATTTTATTTTTAAATAATGAAAAATAAGCAACATTATGATTGGTCTATATAATCAAATTAGCTGTCAAAATCAGCAGTTTGTCAAGGGTTTTGATTTTTGTCTGATCACCAAACTTAGACATAAACAAATGCAAGGAGTATTTTCTATTTTCTAATGTTTTTTAATTTTTTTATTTTTTGAAAACCTTGATTAATTTGAGGTACCGTTACTCCCAACCAATCATTCGTGTAGAAATCAAATGAAAGCTCTTTCTTTTGCAGAGTAGTTTTTTTGAGCGTATGCTTGTGTGTTTTTCTGTATAAAACACAGGATCAAAGCTCTTTTTTTAAACTCATCCTTCCTATGTGTGTGTATTCTAAACTGCAAAGGTAGCACACTACGTTGCGAAGGACCCTGGACATTTGTTCCCCCATGTTTGTCATGTGTGTGTGTGTGTGTGTGTGTTTCTCCAGACGGATGTTCTAATCTGCATTTCGTTCTGCACTCTTGATGTTGTGTGTGAATGACAATAAAACGCTTATGATTCTGATTCTGATTCTGAAAAACACATAAATTTTACTTATTGTCTTAGTCATTATGGCTTTCTTTAGTGCTTCACGTATAGCTCATTCACCAACTGATCATTTGTTAAATCTATGTGAATACGCTTTGCACAGTAAGTGGAAGAATAAATCAAACACCAACTTTAGATCAGACTGACTGCAGGGTGGTTTATTCTAAAAAGTGGATAAATTACCTTTGTTTGCAATCTGAAACTTCACTGTTTATGAGTAAATTTGATACACAGAGTGAGTTTCAACACACTTGTAAAGAAAATTGTAGCAGTGAAAAACAGTGATATGCGTAGATTTGCATTTCAGTTCTGTTTGCTCCATCCAAACTGGAACATGTTTTTAAAGGATAAGTAAGGTAACTGAGCACAACTTGGCAAATAAGGAGGAGAAACCAATCTTTTCAGGAGACAGAAAGCTCAGAGAGGTGCAGCCTCAGACAGCTGCCCTTCTGGGGCAAAACCCTGCCAAATATGGGCTGCTGTGAACCTCAGCGTTTCATCTGAATATGCACATTTTACCACTCAGTACTCAGTATGTGCGAGGGGTTTTCCCCTCGTTTCTTGCCATTTAAGCACAAGCCAAAGTTGTAACAGCTGTTTTTTTTTTTTTTTTTGCAAAAACAAAAGTTGTCTGTCTAGTCATAGATTTAGTCTTATCAGTATTCAAGCTTCTGACGTGTTGGTTCAATGTTGTTTTGGTCCTGCAGCTCAGATTGAGGTCATCCCCTGTAAGATCTGCGGGGACAAGTCCTCAGGAATTCACTACGGAGTCATCACCTGCGAAGGCTGCAAGGTGAGAGGATGGGAAAAAAGGACAACAAACACCAACTTTACCCAGCTTTGTCGTGGATATTTAAATCATTGGGCTGTATGATTCTGTGTGCATGTCCAGGGTTTCTTCCGCCGCAGCCAGCAGAACAATGCCATGTACTCGTGTTCCCGCCAAAGGAACTGTCTGATCGACCGTACTAACCGGAACCGCTGCCAGCATTGCCGTCTGCAGAAGTGTCTGGCTTTGGGCATGAGCCGAGATGGTAAACATACACAAAATAAAAATGCCATTTTGAACTGAACTCTCAATTACTGTGAATTTGTGTAAAATTACACATGTTTGAAATATTAAGACATGTCAGGGATGGGCCACATCTGGCCTACAGGTGACTTCCGTCTGGCCCGCCAGTGAGGCTCCACCCCCACAAAAAGATTTTTAGATTGTTGTTATTGTTGTTGTTTTTTGCTTCAAAAAAGCACTCAAAGCAACTCTTAGAATCTAAGAGCCATTTTGAGTGTTTTGTTTATTAAATAAATCTTATTTTAAATTACATTCCTTCTGAGAAAGGTAGATTATCTGTTCACAAAATTTTAAGGCAAAACACATTTCTTTTGTCCACTTATAGACGCTGTCTTCCATGAAGTATTGTAATATAAGTCACCACTACAACACGTTGCACAAAGCTAAATATGAGAAGTTTACTGAAGTTGCAATAAACAACAGCTACTTTTTACCAGAACAGCCACAGGAGTCTGTAATCAAGGTGTCTGAATAGAATAGAATAGAATAGAATAGAATAGAATAGAATAGAATAGAATAGAATAGAATAGAATAGAATAGAATAGAATAGAATAGAATAGAATAGAATAGAAATAGCCTTTATTGTCCCGCCGAGGGGAAATTCAGGTGTCACAGCAACATCTGTATAGAGGTTCCCACACTAGTTATTTTACAAACTATAGATAGTGCACACAAAACAGAATTAACACTGATTAGCCAGTCAGCTCACTAAAGCTGTATTTAGT
The DNA here is from genome assembly GCF_001266775.1 of Austrofundulus limnaeus. Lineage (NCBI taxonomy): Eukaryota > Metazoa > Chordata > Actinopteri > Cyprinodontiformes > Rivulidae > Austrofundulus > Austrofundulus limnaeus. The sequence goes on from NW_013952405.1 coordinate 7,980,182, forward strand.
TTTGTGTGGTGTACCTCATGATGTACCTCATGGGTGTGTACTTGGTCCTCTAATATTTGGGCTATTTTGTATTCATGTTTTATAAACAAGAGTACAACTGTTACACATGCATTTAAGCATGAAATATGTTACTGTAATGTATGTTGGTTTAATAAACAAAACAAACCTTTACACAAACCTTATTTTAAATATCAGTTTTATTACAGCACTATGTGGCATTCTGGTAGCCTGGCCTTTTCCTTCCTATGCAGTTCCACTCARTTCCAGTTTCCCTTCTATGTATGAAGCAAAGCATAGGACAAGGGGCTGGTTTTTACCAGACTAGCCATCTGGTAGTGTCAACAAAAAATTCTGGCCTCCTCCATCATTTAAGTTGCCCATCCCTAAAATTTGCATTGTCAAGCTAAAATGGACAAGCTGTCACACAACAGTACATATTCAGCTTGTCTCCTGTGGTGAAGTTTGTTTTCTTTCTGCAGCTGTCAAATTTGGTCGTATGTCAAAGAAGCAGCGGGACAGTCTCTACGCCGAGGTTCAAAAGCACCAGAAGTCCCAGGAGTGCGCAGGATCCGTTGGCTCCAAGCCCTTGTCTTTGCCCCGGGAGGATGGAGTGTGTGGCAGCAGCACAGACGACGGTGAGGAGGGCCTGAGCCGGTCCTACAGCAGCGGGGGCTCCACCTCCACCCTCAGTGACCTGGATGACATTGCAGCGCTGCCGGACCTGTTCGACCTGCCGCTGACCCCRGAAGAGGCCAGTGAATACTGCAGCCTGGAGCTGCTCGGGGGTGGAGGGGCCAGCACCGGGAACACCTCCAACTCCTCGTCGTCTTCGTCCCCGTCCATGTCCAATCAGAACTCCCCGCAGCAGACCATGCTGGACTCGGCAGACACCGTTGGGAGCCAGCTCCTGCACACACATCAGCTGCTGGGACACAGGCGTTCACTGCTGGACCATCTGCCCGATGACTGCTCAATAACAGACCTCGGTGAGTCTAGAACTGATAGATAACATTCCTCACCTTCTCCTGAAACAAGGAGAATGTCACGTTAGCATCTACAGTATGTATTCCTTGCAGTGATCGTGCATAAGTCAAAAGCAGGTCAGAACTGGCAGGATATTAAAGAAAGGCCTGTTTTAACAAGATCGACATTTTCTCATGTGGCTCCAGAGTTTCGTATTAATTTCCTGTTTCATGCAAAGTTAATACTTCTTCCAGATGTGTCCTATTAAGTTGCTCTTAGCAGTTCTTGGTGTAATAACAATTTTATTGACAATTTCAAAACCAGTAGTCAAAGTCAAAACATACTGGATTTTTGGCAGATGATCAATAATAAAGGCAGAGTAAAATCCTTGAAGAATGGCATAACACCCACCACCTTTCATGAGAGTGTTTTATTTAATATGGCCGCCGCRGCAGCATCTTATTATAGAGTATGTGTTGATGACAACTCTCAGCTAGTACCACATAAACTTTACCACATTACCTATAATTTTTAGTGAGATCTAGGCATTTTAGTGTTGGTAAAATTCCATCAGCTAAGGCAGCATCTTGAGTTGGGTTRTCACCAAAAGTTAATCAGTTGTAGWTGCRCAACCAAAGGTTATCTACTGAAGATTTMATTCAAATCCATCCAGTGGTTTATGAGATATTTTGCTAACAGACAAACAACTTTTACTCCCATAGTTAATGCCAAGGTTTTTCAGCAAAAAATGTTGGGCAATAGATAGACCTCTGAGTGTTTGTGGAAAATGACACTAAGTTACTACTACACCAAACTGTAGCTCAATACCTGCAATCCTGACTGAATTATAGCCAATTTTGTATTAGCTAATATTGATCAGCTGTGGCAGCCATTTTTATTTGGAGGAATTCCAAACATTAATCATTTATAGATGTATATTCAGCAATTACTTCTTGAAAGTTTCATTAAAATTATTTGAGCAGGTCATGAGATATTATGCTAACAGACAGACAGAATTAACTGTGACAACAGCGATAATAGGATCAGAATAAACTGCTACAAAAAATTTATGTGGCTGATTATTGGAGAATTTGTTGGAAAGAAACAAAAATACTGAGCAAAACCAAATGCAAGAAGAGCAAATTTAATTTTGAGAGCAAATCTGATTCGCTGAAACACAAGGACAAGGCCATATTTTCTGAATGTGACTCACAAACTAGCTAATTAAGCCAAGGGCAGGATGCAGCTGGCAAAACAAGAGGTGCAATGAGAAATGTAAAAGGAGAGAAAAATCACCTCTCTACAAACTGGGTCAGACAAAAAATGGAGGCATTTATACATGTCAGAGGGCAAATCCTTTTACTGAGGTGTCTGTGGAGACCCTGGGGAGGAATATGTTTCTGTTTTAATAGATGGCAACAACAAGCTGTTTTCTGCTGGGGCTCTGGAGGCTTAGAAATAAAGAAATACTGTGGCTGGTGGAAAATAAGAATGAGAGAAGGAAAATATCTAACAGCCGTGAAGATGAAGTGTGAAAATGGGGCTGCAGAGCATCTGAACGGTGCAGACCTTCCAACCAGGGCCGGCCCTAGCCAATTTGGCGCCCTGGGCAAGATTTCAGGTGGCAGCTGTGCAGTTTTCTAAATCTCACTGCCAATTTACACACATTCACATACCAATCTAACGATTAAACGGCTGACATGGAAGTTTTGACAAACCTGCTCTAGGGCTACAGTAAACATCTAAAATGACACTAAGTGTGAGTGTTTTTACTTTACAGAGAACATCACCAAAAGCATCTTTAAGTCTCACCTGGAAACGTGTCAGTACAGCGCTGAAGACATGAAGAGATTTACTTGGGCCCAGTACACACCTGAGGAAATCCGGGTCTTTCAGAATAAAGTATGTCAAACAGAGTAATATGGGGAATCATAGTAATCCATTGTTTTTTATAAATGTAGTTTGTTTATTTTGTTTTGTTTGTAAAACTCTTTTTATGGTACTTCCCACAGTCAGCGGAGTGGATGTGGCAGCAATGTGCGCACCACATCACCAATGCCATCCAGTACGTGGTGGAGTTCGCCAAGCGGATCGCAGGCTTCATGGACCTGTGCCAGAACGACCAGATCATTCTGCTGAAAGCAGGTCAGTGCACTCTCCGAAAAGTCCAGTTACACGTTTCACAATCACAGAATCCTCCAAAGTGAAAATTTTCCATTTGCTAACTCGAGTTTCTTTCTGCTTGTTTTTTTCTTTTTTTTTTTTTTTTTTTTTTTGTCTCCAACCTTCTACCTTCACCCCTTCATTTATTATTTTATAAATGTTTCAAACCTGCTCTGAACTCTGGGGAGAACGACACAATCCTGAAAACAAATCTTGAATTGTAAATGCATAATTTCATCAAATCAAATTGTGTTTATATGTGAATGAAATGCATATATTTTACAATGCATTTACCGTTTGTAAATGATTTGAACTACAAAAAAAAACTTTAAAATTGTCTGTATTTTCTTTTTAAATATGTACTGGTTCAACATTTTCTTGCATATGCTGTGCACAAATCTGAGTCTAAATKATTTATATGTTGTATGTTTTTGTGTGTTATGGAGTACTTTGGGCTATTTTTTTCTGTTCTCCCTTTCTCTTTTTTCTTTTTTTGTTCTCCATGTTTCCATGTCTATTCCTCTGTTTGTGGTTACCTTTTTTTAGGTTGTCTGGAGGTCCTGCTCATTCGAATGTGCCGCGCCTTCAACAGCAACAACAGCACCATTTTCTTCAATGGAAAATTTGCTTCGGCTCCGTTCTTTAAAGCCCTAGGTGAGGATCACTTGGGAATGTTGTGTAATCTTTGAAACGATTGACACGCACCAAAACAAGTGGAAGTTTTTTTTATAGTTTTTGCAAACTGATTAATTGTAGTCCTCTGTTTTGTGTACCATTCTTTATTGAAAACTTTATAATCCACATGTAGGCCTATTCAGTGACCAAACTATTATTTTAATTTGTGTAGCTGTAATGACTCCCAACACAGTTTAATCTATAAGACAGTTGYTTCAGTTCTATTTACAGCCATCAAATTTTGCATTAGTTGCTTTTTTCTGCAGCATGAACAGAAAATCTGTACTACAGTGCCATCTAGTGGGCAAACTTTAAATTGAGTGTTTTTTAATGGCTTGTGATTGGACAGAAAAGTAAAACGGTTACATTTTAGTTCAATAAATACATTGTGATGACGTATTAGAATAATTTGATSCTTTATAATAAACACATTGTGTTGTGTGTTCAGGCTGCGATGATCTGGTGAGTGCGGTGTTCGAGTTGGGGAAATCACTCTGCCATCTGCAGCTCTCTGATGAGGAGATTGCTTTGTTCAGCGCTGCTGTCCTTCTGTCCCCCGGTAAATATTTTCTCTTCTCTTTCTAGCCCACACAAAAATGCATACAGACAGTCGAGGAAGAAGTTCCCATTGTTTCCATTGTTCTGCAAATACAGAGTAAAACGGTTCTGTTCTGACGAGATGGCATTTTAAATGAAGGTCGGCCTTCACAAAAAAAAAAAGAGTTGTTGTGACAATTTTTTCTAAGCCTGCACATTTGATTTTTCTCTAGTTTTACACAGTATTTAATTAAACATCAATATTAAACTAGGCTTTTGTGCCAACTTTTCATTCACACTTGGAAATTGTTAGTTTTTTAAATGACGAAGCAATAACATTGTAGCACATGATGTTATTACTTACAAAAAGTAATCTTTATTTTTAAATATCCACTCAAAAATCRTTCCATGAAGTAAGCTTTTTTTGTTTTTTACTGAACTTAAGGTAAAAAGTACTAATTTAAAAGTTTCAGAAATTCTAAATACCGGTATATCATGTTACATTTAGAGGATTCCTGTTGCAATGATGTATGACAAAACTACAAAACAAGCTGATTATGAATTTAATAAATGTACCATTCCTTACCTGCTAAAGTTTTAAACAAAGACCTCTCTGGATCTGCTAGCACTCAAAGTTCTGTTTGGGGATGACTCTTAGCTACTACCACACCAAAGATTATCTCAGCATCTCTAAAAATAAAAGAGTTATAACCATCCATCTCTTTGCTAAGGTTGTTTCGCTTGAATTGTGTCCTCTCTAAAAGTTAATCAGTTGTTGGAGTACATCTAAAAACTGATTAAAAACCTTCAGAGGGTTTTAATAAAAAAAAAACACAAACAGAAAATTACATGAAAGCTGAACTTTACAGAGGGAATTTTGTTGCTCCTACAGATCGACCTTGGCTGACAGAAGGCCAAAAGGTTCAGAAACTCCAAGATAAAGTCTACCTGGCTCTGCAGCACAGTCTACAGAACAGTGATGCTTGTGAGGAGAAACTTGATAAGGTACACTCAACCTTTTAGTCTTTTTTCACCCTTGTGGTTCCAGCCAACGACTTCAGTTGTTTAAGGTTTTAAAAAGGAAATCTACAAGCATAACAAACACAGATTACATCTGGATTAGTTTTATTTTTTTACATCAATTGCTGTCTAAATATTATTAAATATTTTGTAGAAAGTTTATAACATTGTCAAGTTTCAGCATTAGGCAAATGAGTGTTGTCTAAAATAACGTCATTGGAAGGATTATGTTTATAAAATACTGATGCAAAAGAGTATTTACAGTCCAAATATTAGAGGACTGAGTACACACCCATGAGGTACACCACACGTCAAATATTGATCATAAAACCTAGCAGAAACTAGACAACTGAATTAAACGTGTTAAAGGAGGGCCTTGAGTGTAAATAGTATATCTGCTCCAGATTAAAATATAAAGGATAGCAGAGACACCAGAGTTGGCAATGAGGAAAATATCATTAGAAACTMTCAAGGGAAAAGAATTTGTCAGATGACGCTATGAAAACTGCTTTCAAACCCTCTTTTCTATTTGAGGAAACTTGGTTGGTTATTTGAAACTACTTTGGAAAGTGGAAAAATAAGTTGCAATTTTTTAAAAAGGTTGAACGTGTGCACTTACATTTTATATATATATATATATATTTTTTTTGTTTGTTTGTTTGTTTTCTGTCCTTACAGATGGTATCCAAGCTGCCCATAATGAAGTCTATCTGTAACCTCCATGTTGATAAACTGGAGTTTTTCCGTTTGGTCCACCCAGAGACTGCCTACAGTTTTCCACCGTTGTACCGGGAAGTGTTTGGCAGTGAGATGTCTCTGCCGGACTCCACTCACAGCTAGACAGACAAACAGAGTAACAAGAGAGATGGAGAGAGTGTGTTTGGAAGTAGAGGATCAAAATGAGAGACAGCAAAGCATAAAGAGTGTAAAGCTCAACAACCAGCGGTTTAAAAAGACAATCCAGGACTTTAAATTCTTYGTCTCCCAAAGTAGTCCTCCACTATCCCAGCAGGCATACGCACCTTACACTACAGACCACACATGCCTATGTTCCTGTGAATATCGTAGCATTGAGAACAACTGTAATAATGTCACAGCAGTCTACATGGCATGTCAAAGCTCCAAGCTCTAAAAGATGTTTAACATTTTTCTGATCCACTGTGGATCACCTAACTAATTATGAATGTACCTCATCAATTAGCACCAGTGCACAAGCAAGAAACCCAACTACAAGAGTGAATGTACAACTCTGCCACTCTAAAACAGAGTTTCACACAAAGCATGGAGATGATCAATAGGMACAGCTGTTGGGCACTGTCCCTCTACTCCCTTGCATCTCAGAATGACGTGAATTCATGCAGACACCATCCTTTCACTGACCCTCTCTTAGGGACCAAGATCACAGGTCAGATTTTTCTCTGACGTAAACAGAAAACACACACATGACTCAGCGTGTACTCAGTCATTATAGCTCAAACACACAGTTCCACACACATCGTCAGTACACAGTGTTCGGTGCTGCCTTTTCGTAGGCCCTCGTAAYGCAAAGAAAAACCTCAGTCCCCCACACCCCGTTCCTTGCAAATGCCACTTAGCGACAGGAAAAAGATGAAATTATCTTTTAATTTATATACACATTTATAAGCATATATTTTAAATAAGAATGTAAATAGGTAATTATGTAAGTATATGAGAAGAGTTAAGTGTGAGTGAGGTGAGGTGGGTGAGAACGCACAAGTGATGTGAGGAAATAGATAATTCGACTCGGATGTTTTTTTGTTTGTTTGTTTTTTCCTCTTTTGACAGTATTCTCAGGTTTCCCAGGCAACAAACCCTCCCTCTTTGGCAAAGCATTTCCATCGAGCAAAAAGGAGAGCTGGTGGAAACTTGTTGCTGATTCAACAGAGCGGGGTGGGGCAGAATATTCGAACACAGGCAAAAAAAAAACAATGAAAACTGAACTGTTAGCTTTCACTTTGCACTGCTGCTGCCCACCCCTTGCTAAAAGAGAACAAGAGGATGAACTGGACTCTAATAAACAAAGAGAGCAAGGCAAAAGATGACTTCAAGAACTGTATAAAGAAGGGGGGAAACACTGGGTCTCCCTACCTGTTCCTAACCAGCAGTCAGTACGACAAGAGTGCGTTGATGTAACTGTGTTTTATTCAAAATGTTTCATTTAGCTTCAGGATTACAATGGTTCATATGCATCATAACCCTCTCTGCTGGTTGGTGCAGATGTATTATTTTGTACATTCGGAGTTCCTATCTCCTTTAACCTTGAACACAACACTTTTTTTCCGAAAGCACTTATACTTTCCTCTTTCTCAATTGACACTATTAAAGGCCAGACAGAGCTACCAGCTGCCCCCCTGAGTTTTGCTTCCATGTCAGTAAGACTCAAGTTTGCTTGTTTTATTATCATTTTATTCCATGTTTGTCACACTAAGGTCAGCCATAACTGTTTACAATTTTCCTGTACATAACCCATTTTCTGACGCGATGAGCTGGTGATGATGATGTCTTACTCGGGGTGCTGTGATGTTCTCGAGCAGAGTCTGAGGACCTCCTGCCCGCTGCTCAGGGAGCTAGCTGTGACCTCTTGTCCCTTTTGTTAAAAGTGTCGTCTTTTAGCCTTGTACTCCTTACACCTTTGCACCTAAAGACCCGTAACCATAATCACTGTGGACGTACCGTAAGTTCTATTTTTTTTGTGAATGTTACTTACAGCGTGTCGAAAGCCCTTCCTGTTTGTCCTAATATTGTAACATTAAAATTTAAGATTCATAGGATTTAAAAAAAACATTAGTTTCTAGATCAATTTTGTCATTGGGATTTAATGTTTCTTTTGCTGTGATTTTCAGTTATGTCAGTGTTTTCTCCACAATTTCTTCACGTGTCTCCACGTTTTGTCTTGTAAAGCCAGTGATTTATTTTATTTTCATTTTTAATTTCCAGAAACATTAGGAATTGTGCAAACAAAGAAAACCATAGTTTGATTTCCTTCTCTTTACCTGTATGACTAAGTGTACAAGAGGTATATAACTAGTTCAAGAAAAACAGTCACACAGCTCGATATTCAGTATATTGTTTCTCCAGTTGGATACATTTTATGTGGTTTTGAGAATGTAATAAATGGGTTCTTTTTCTTTTAAATAGTTTGTGTCTTATTTGAACTTTTGCCCTGATGTTTGTGAGTCTTTAGACCCTTATTAGTCATACAAGAAAAGTCAAACTTGCTTTCTGCCATGACAACATGACAAGTCAGGAAGAGCTATTTTCAGCTCCCTCAGGGACCTTGGAGCCCTGCAGCAGATGCTTGTGTCTCTGCCAAACAGTGAACTCCTCACTGAGTCAGTCTGAAGCTACATGAAGAGACAGAAGATCAAGGTGTCCTCAACCTCCAAGTTCCAACTAATTCAAGATGCAACAACCTACATAAAAATCTTTGAAAACACGCAAAGGAATGGCCCTATTTTACTGATTGAATTTAGGTTAAATAAAAAGGCCTAAAGCGTTTCTGCTTTCACAAAAACGCATTTTTATATAAATGACTCATCAATTTTGAAAAAGCCATTTATGTTATGATCACTCAAAAAAACCCCGACCACCATTAACTAGAGGTGGAAGCCTTCGTGTCCAGTTGTCCTCCTCCTACAACGCTGTTATTGCAAGTATAACTCAGGCCCCTATGAGCAAAAGCTGTGAATCGGCCCCACTGATCTGTTGTTCATAGAGGGTCATTGATTGGGCACATGACCCTCTATGAACAATAAAGCCAATCACGGCACTAATGAGCTATTGTTTGGCTGATGGTCCTCTTTTGCATGTGACCAACCTGTCTGTCCACCATGTGGAGGCAGTGCTTATAAGACTTGAGTTCACCTGAAACTCTTGAAGAAGTCTCTTAGAGGAGAGACGAAAYGTTTCATTAAAGAAGAACCCGTCCAGAGGACCTACTTGGTTTTTTTTTTTGTTTGATCACTAACCTAGATCTTAATGAGTAGCTGAAGATGTTTGAATTTGCTGCTTTTTTACATCAATTAATTGTTTTTAATATCTAAAATATTAAAATGTTATAAGGTAAGGTAACTACAGGTTTTGTTTCATTGACTGTAAAACTGAGAGTAAGTGTTTAGTCTTTATTTGCAACAAAGTTCTGAACAACCAAGCTTCATCTTTGATTAGAAATCATTTTCCATATTTTCCTAACAGAGAGCTTTACACTTCGCTCTCAGACTTCAGGTTTACTTAYGGTTCTTAAAGTTCTTAAATGGAGAACTGGGGGCAAAACTTTCCATTTTCAGGCTCCTCTCTTGTGTAACTAACTTCAGTTTCTGCCTGTAAGGATGACACTCCAGGCTTAAGACTTCCCTTCTTGATAAATCCTATTAGGATTGGGTTTCCTTATTTATGCTATAGGCTTAGATTGCTGGGGAATAAAGAAACCACATTTCATTACTCTGCTGCTGTTTTTACTCTCTCTACTCTTCACATACAACTATTGCTGCCATTACCTTGTATTTGTTTTGGTTTTCAATATATTCTACACCTGGACCAGTCATCCTGTGTTTGTCTGTGACTTTTTCCTGTCCAGTCTGACTTCAGCTATTCAAGGCAGACAGCTGCTCGTCCTGAGCCCAGTTCTGCTGGAGGTTTCTTCCTGTTAAAAAGGAAATCAGCCCTCACTGTCCGTATGTAATGCTCAGGATAAGGGACTGCAWCAAAGTGAAGACTGAATTTAGTCTGATAGTTCCTTTCTAACTTTTATGAAGCAGCAAATAAACTTAGTTGAGCAATACATAGTCCCTCAATTTCTCTAATAAAAACTTGGCAAATCTCAATATCAAAATAAACTGTGTGGCTGTTGCTTTAAAACTATCGTTGTCAATACTATTAGTATGGAGAAAATACACAATTTATTTGAATAAATATTGTATATTATAAATACAAAATTAGATTTGAATAATTCTTCCATATATTTTTATTTTTATTTTATTAATTTATATAACTAGCCCAGCAAGATGTTCTCTGCATCCTGTAAAAATAATAAATCATTTGGATGGACGCGCCCATTCAGTGTTGCCAAATATACAAAAATATCTTGTTTATACGATAGATTTATGGTAAGCTAAAAATAGTTTTTAAAAGACAAAACACATTTTATTTCGTAATTTATGTTCACTAAAACATAGTTTTTTTTTTATAAATACAATTTATTCGAAACTTTGCGTGAAATTACGGTCGTTTTAAAGCGGTCCTAAAATATTTCGTGTTTTGTTTATCTGGCAACCCCGCTCCCGTTCGAAGTCAGGAAGTTGCGGTTGCCTAGCAAGTTTTCATATCCACAGCCCAAAAAGTTTGAAGACGTGTTSCTCGTCTCGTTTTGTACCGTGTTTTATTTGTTGTTGTCGGGTTATTTTATATMAGATTTTTCCAGGAGCAGGTGGAAACATTGACCGTGTAAGATGTCGGTCGCTGGGTTTAAGAAGCAGTTTTACAAAGCCAGTCAGGTAAACGTTGCTCTTCATGTTACCAGTAATTGCCGAGGTAGCTTGTTGCTTATCGTGCTAGCCTGAAGCTAGGTCTGTTAACTGTGAAATGCAACTAAAGTGGTTATATTAACTTATACACGTTTTATGCGTTGGTCGACATTTAATCTCCGTGAATACAACAGTTTATGTTGTAATTATAAATTGTAAAGTGTGTTGTTTCTTACTAACAATGTAAACAATCTCTTATTAGCTAATGCTAATCTCTTGACTTTTTTTTTTACTCACTTTTAGCAATGCAGTGCTCGAGTTAATCAACTCAAGAAGTGCTGTTTTTTTACATGGATTATTTGCTTTAAATATATTGCAGTGTGTTCAGATGCTTATGTCTCTATTTAAACAAAAATCACAGATTTGTTGTTGAGGTTTGTTTTCAGTTTACTTCTTCTTCAACGCCCCCCCCCCCYTTTTTTTTTTTTTTACTACATTAGCCTAATTAGCATCAAGTACATGATTAGGACCATCTGTTTGTGGTATTTTATGATGTCTCAGTCAGACAAAGAGGATTTAATGAAGATAATGTCTGTAACTGTCTGGTTTAAGTTTTAGTCTTGCTTTGCTTTAACAATACAGGACTAATTAAGTATTATTTTGTTGATTAATTAAATTATAAGGATGAGACCAGAGTTTATATGAAACCCATGTTCATTTTTTTAAATCAGAAAACATCATTTTAGTTGGGCAATATATAACTTGATTACACTGATGTTATGTATATATGTTTCTGCTGCATTTGAACTTAAAAACGTTTTTATCTCTTCGTCTCTAATCTTTTCTAACAGTGTTTAATAATTGATGGGTCCTTCTGCAGCACAAGTTTCTGGTTTTAGTTTATGATTGTAGGTATGACGTTTCTATTTCTGGCATTTTCAAATATGACAAGGCGGTGGCTGACATTACCTGTGTGTAAACTTGAAGCACAGGTTGTCTTTCATACCAGACCAGATACTGGTATATCTGGAGGCTTGGCTTGTCATGCAAAACACTGAAGCAAATAGAAGGACCATTTTGCTAAGTCACTTACTTACTTTGACAGATTTGTCTTTTTTTTTTTATTATTCAGCYAGCAGTTTTGTATTAATTAGAGGGAATTTAAGCTGCAAGGTTTTGAGTCTTGAGGTTAAATGTTAACCCCGCCACTACAAACATACCTTTTGTTTTAATGGCTTGCAAAATGGCCTGTGTTTTGATAACAGCATTTTTTTTTTATTCAACAGGTTCTTGTTTTGCCTGTATGCTACTCAAATGAACTTGTAGTTTTAGGGGTGGCATCGTCAGTTATCTGTAGTAGATGCTTTGTKTTTAAAATAACATGTCATTAAGCCAGTCTGACCTGTCACACAGTGGAAAACATACTTAAATGATGACTGCATTTTACCTAAAAGATGTTATTATCACATCATTTTTGCTGSTTCRTTTTAAAGGCWTGTGCTCACCAAATAAAAGTGACTCATCATTTCTGCCCGATTGTTCCCAACTGTGTCCATGCTAATCCCTTTATCTCTTTRTGATTAGGATATTTTTCCCAGTAGACACACACTCAGTAGTTGGTGCAYAAATGGTGTATATTTCACATAGGCTTTTACAAAGCTATAGAAGTGCCAGGCAGATTGATTTTAGTCATAACTTGAGACAGGAAGGTGCCAGTCGCATAAAAATGGAAATTAATAAATTGTTGCACAATAATCTTTGAGACGTTGTTCTGTTTTAAATTATAAATAGACAGTCAAATTGTATTTACATGTTCACATTCACAATAATTTTACTAATATCATTACTTCATCTTTTAACCTGCCCCACAAGACAAGTCAATTCAACCAATCACAGTTTAGACAAACTCCGCCCACACACCAAGAAACTTCCCCTATGTACTGCAGAGACCCGTACTTGTGCATTAGTAAATGTGAGAAGGTCAATAGTTAGGTTTGTTAAGGTTTTTACTGGTTGTTGGCTGCTATTGTTTTAAACAATTGTATTGAAATCTTTGTACTGAATAAGCTGCTTGATTTCTTGATTTCTTAAATTTCTAAAGTTCTTGATTTAAAAAAAATGTCTTTCCGTACTTCTGAGCTATATTAATGTAAATATAGACATTTTAACATTTTAGTTTAAAATTACCTTTTTTTTTACAAATCCAATAGAAAGTGTTTTTATAAATCTATACAGGTAAAACTGAAAAAGTATACTGGTAATTTATATGTACTGATCTTATTCAATTACAAATAATGCAGAAACTAGTTTATTTAAATAAAMTTTATACTTCCTCCTTTGTTCAGATGCCAACTTCTCCTTTGGTACAAAGTGTTTTTTTTTTTTGTGTCATTTACTTTGAATATTTTGATTGTTCGGAGTAGTTTGTATTTTCCATACAGCTGTAGGAGCTGCGTTAGCTTGTTGGTCATTGCTGCAATACAGRATTTGTCAGGAATGGCATGCAGTGCAAAACACTTGTCAAATCTTTAGTGTGTGGTCCCTGCAGAAGATAAGAAAAGAGCAACAGATAAAAAAAACAACAACAAAGTTAACATTTTTCATGCATCAGTGTTTCCCAATACTGCTCCTCAAGGCCGACTGTCCTGCCTGATGTTTCTGTGGTTAAAACCCAGCTGATTTAAATGAATGGCTCATTAACAAGGCTCTGCAGAACTGATGAYATGCTGAGGAGCTATTGAGTCATTTTAACCAGGTATGTTGGAGGGAAATGGCTAAAGCATATAGGACAGTTGGCCCTGAACATCATGGTTGGCAAACAGTGCTCTGCAGTATGAAATAGTCACTGCCACTGCGTTATATAAACCGGAGAGGCTGATTGATTTGTCTGGTTTTATGTGTCAGTGTGATGATGATGAYAGTAGCAATGAGTTGACCCAAATAAGACGTCCACACACAGTCTTTGCCTTTCCAGCTAAATGATCGAGGGTGGAAAAGAAGCATTTTTGTAGAGTAAAATAATCCATGGATGTAGTTGAAGTGAAGGAAACTGTAATGTGCGGTCCAGATGGAAAAGGAAAAGCGGTTTTCAAGTTCAGAGGACTTTCTWATGAAGAACTCAGTCCCGCATCCAGAATTCAGGATGATGGTCCCCTGACTGAAACTCTGGCTCGTCAAAGTAAATGGCKGTTCCAGGAAATATATAAACAAAACAGAAAATGGTGGTAAATCAGTTTTAAAGTTTGAATACAGTGTTTAGTCTCAGTGGTCTCAAACTAGTTTTTTTTACTCCATAATCCTGCTTTGATCTTCTATTAGCCAAAAGAAAAAAAATGTGTTTAGGTATATATTTTATGAGGCTTTGTGTAAAGTCTTTTGTTGTTTCACTAAATATTAAAATAAACACATGGAGCCAAACAAAATGACATGTATTTCAAAGGTCTTTTAAATTGACCCAAAACTACTGCTGTTTTTTTTTTAATATAAATACTTTGTCTTAATCTAATAAACATTTCTAAACCACTCAGATATCAAATTAATTGTATAGTCACAATGAGATTGTGGTTATCACTGCGTTAGTGTGATAATTGTATCAAATTACTCATGAAAAGTTGAAAAAAAGGTAAAAAAAAAAAAAGTACAATTTTGTCAGACTATGTTGTGTTATTTGGCCACTGACGTTAGTGTTTTTAATAATAGAACCAAAAAGGCAACATTTTTTATTGTTTCTGTAATAGTTTATAAAAAGTGAACTTTGWAAGGGCTTTAGTTTTATTTTGAGAATCGAAGTAAAAAACAAAACATCTTTAATACTAATTTCGAAATGTCTTGCATTGAGTTTTTCTTTTCTTTTCTGAATGAGAGTATAGTTTTTGGAAATGTTAAAATAATTTTTTTGTTGTTGCAATATTGATGTTATGTTTACAGATGATGAGTGAGAGGGTTGGAGGTGCTGAGGGAACCAAACTGGACAGTGACTTCAAGCTACTTGAAAGGGTATTTCCAATGTTTTCATTAAAAATAATAATAATAAAAAAATAAAAATAAAAAACAAGACAGCTGTAATTTTTGTCACATTGTCTCAGTGGCTGTTAATCTGTGTCACCAGAAAGCAGACATCACCAGTAAAGCCTTACTGGAGGTCATGAATAAAACGTCAGAGTACCTCCAGCCCAACCCTGCAACGAGAGCTCGACTTAACATGCTCAACACAGTGTCCAAGATACGTGGGCAGGAGAGCAATCCYGGGTATCCACAGCCTGAGAGCCTGCTGGGAGAGTCTATGACTAAATATGGACGGGAGATGGGCGAGGACACCGGCTTTGGTGAGCATGGCAGGATTAATTAGAGAATAAGACTGAAGACTCAGAAGTTATATGGAGAATAGTGTCAGCAGAATGACTGAAGGAATTCAGTATAGGAATGCATTTGCAGAGAAAATAAGARGGGCTTTATGTTACATTTGTAATTTATCTGTTTTTTGAATATTATTGTTAGATGATTTATAGAAAGGGAGGGGAATCTAAATTTTAAACTCTTGGGATAGAATAAGGATGYTTTGTCTGTGTTTTTATTAAAAATGTTTTACCAACGGCATCAAAAGCGCAGCTACGCATTCACTAAAAAGATCAAATAAATTCTGGCAGACACTTTAAAGACTACAGAGGAGTTTGAAAATCTCACTACTGACTGAAGTTGACATTACAGTGAAACTTGTGTTCATCACAGAAAACAGTTGCTCACACTGGTAAACATACTTACCCAACAACCATAGGGTTTCTTTCTTTGATAGATTTGCAATAAAATCTCACCTCACTGCCTAATCTGCTGCTTAATAGCACACTGCTTGATGTTTCACTCGTCTGTGTTTGTGTTTTCTTTAGGTGGGGCTCTTACAGACGTTGGAGATGCAATGAAGAGGCTGGCTGAAGTCAAGGATGCGCTGGATATTGATGTGAAGCAGAACTTTATTGACCCACTCCAAGCAGTTGCTGACAAGGACATCAAAGACATTCAGGTAGAATTAAAGATCTAGTGTACTTGTGCACGCACAGGCACTTTGATCTGTGATCTCCACAGCTGTTATTCCAGCAGCTCTGGTACTGAAAACCACTAAAACACTTTAACTCTACACTTATGACAGTGTATGACTGAGTCACACTTATTGACAGATAAAATGTAAAGGTAGAGAACAATTTGTAGGGGTAGATCTACATCTTCTCATAACTAAAGTTATGAGGAAAATCACGAGTTCTTCTGTTTTTGAAATAATACCCTCTCTGTGGAATTATGAGGAAACCACACAGTGAATGAGTGTACTCAGTAACTTAGTTTTATCTAAAATAAATTATATTTATTTACAGAATAAAATGAATCACTTATGTACAACTCATTGAGGGACATTTAGGTTTTTTACAAAAGTTGAAACCAACAACAATTAACTCGTGTCCGGGTTAATTATCATTATTTTRACAACTTTATCAGGAACAACAAACTCTTCAGGCTTTAAGTCTTGACTAAACCATTGTTTGCGGTACTTTTCTTAAGGGTTTTGGCAGGGTATGGGCAAAGATTAAGAAGTAGGGAGAAAAGAGGGTTAAGGAAGGGTAATGAAGTTTTATCTTATCAATGTGAGGGAAGCCAGAAGTGCACACGAGTCTCCCACTCGAGTCAGCTGGACACGGGTGCGCTTAATCAARCAATTCAGCCTTTACCTCTCAGACGACTTCGCAGTCAGGTCAGGCGTTGAGGAAGTGCTCATCAGAGCACTGTTATGTGTTTGTAAATCTCATTGTCCTTCTCCTGTGTGTTTAACTTCTAGCACCAACTGAAGAAGTTGGAAGGTCGCCGCCTCGACTATGATTATAAAAAGAAACGTCAAGGGAAAATCGCAGATGAGGARATCAGGGTGGCTCTGGAGAAGTTCAATGAGTCCAAAGAGCTGGCTGAGATGTCCATGCACAACCTGCTGGAAACTGATGTGAGTCTAAAATACGTTGTTAACATCATTTAATTCATTAACTGTGCTTCCTCTGTCCTTATCAGAGCTAACATTATTAGCTTGGGTGCTAACACTATATCACCATATATAAATGTAGTAGCTTGGGCACCAACATGAAAGCTAACAATGTGACAAAAAAAATTGAGTAGAATACGTAAAATTTAATCCATAAAATCATCCATAAAGTTGGGGGGTAGTATTATACTCGGATAAATATTTTTACTTATGTATTTTAACTGAAATATTGGCAAAATTATTGGGTCCGGAAATGAGACCGCGTTGTAAAAAGCAGTTGAAACAAGCTCACCTCTGACACTCCTCTGTTCTTCAGAGCGAGATAGTAACAGATCCAGGCAGGCGACATGATGTGAAAAAAAGGGGGGAAAAGTAGTCCTGCAGCTCAGTAATGATAACAAACTAATGACATTAGTGTGTGACCGAGCTGCTGCTGGAACAACAAACACACATGTCCGTCTGTAATGGAGCCGTCTACCGGTGTTCTAAAAAAGTTTGAATTCCTGAAAAAAGTTTCCCCAACCAGAGGGGGCGCTCGCGAGTAGGAATTAATCTGTATCTGCTTAAAAAGTAACTTACCCCAAAATTAACTTTTTTTTAGCTGATAAACTGTCTAGAATGTGTCTAAAATGTTAAATAGTAC
>NW_013952405.1:7998148-8008361 GCF_001266775.1 Austrofundulus limnaeus
CAGTAATTTTACAGTCTTGTTTTTATAGTTGAAGTAAATGTTTATCAAACTGTCTAATACAACTAGTCAGGGTTCCCTTTAAGAATTGCTGTGGAAATGGTCGCAAAAGCATCTACTTGTTGGATGTTCTGAATTTGTAACAATAGTTTTAGTATTGACAGGGAATACATGTGTCGAGCACAATTAATTAAAATTTATTTTAATTTTTTCACTCTAACAAAAGATTTGAGTTTAGCATCTGGACTAATTTGCCATTTATACACAGAACATGGTGTCGTTCAGGATTTTTGTGTCCAAAGATTTAGAAACCTTTTTAGTGAAAACAGAGTTAATGTGAAACCTTCTTTACTGGATTCATTATCAATGAATTTAGTATTTTTGACAATTTTTGCCCAAATGATTTGTAACTGCATACTGCTGGGAACTCTGTTTTTCAGCCAGCAGGACTTTATATGTTGGCTGAAATGTCTAAATTTTCCACACAGCTGCCTGTTGAAAACAAAACTTGTCTGACCTGTTTGCGCTGGTATTTGTTTATACCAGTTCCAAACTTTTTTTAAGTTAAGCTAAGCTTTTTTTAAGTTAAGCAAATTGAGATAGACATAAATGAATAAAAAAGATTGAAAAGTGGAAACCAAATGGATGATTCCTCTGAAAGGCCAGTGCTGTCTGTTTGTTCTGAACTCTTTCTTGTGTTTGTGTGCAGCAAGTGGAGCAGATGAGTCAGCTTTCTTCCTTTGTGGAGTCTCTGCTGCAGTACCACAGGCAGGCCACACAGATCCTGGAGGAAGTTAACGACAAACTGAAAGAAAGGTCAGCACTCTCAGTAACTTTAGAAAAAATAAATGAAATTTAATGAAGTGATTTATTGATGCTGTAATCTTTACTTGTCTAAGTAAAACTAATTATTATAAACTCATGCTTAGCACAAATACAGTCAATTTAGCTTTGTTTGTTTTTACAAGTGAAGACTAATTTTACACATTTTGTAATTTTCAAAAATAAAATAGCTTMATTTTAAAATGATCAGCTACACAAAGTTTTAGGCTTAAACCAGACACAGAATAATAAATGGACCTTGTTTTTACAGTCTAATTTCTGTATATAATGGAGCTAATAGCATTTGGCTTGTAATCTTTAAAGCTCCACAAAAAATACTTTTGAAAACCTTAATGGCAGCGTCTGTTCATATTTTTCCTGGCACCGCTGGCATTTCTTTTCAAAGCACCACAGGAAAGTGGGCAGAGAGGGAAGACTGTCACGCAGGAATAAGTCTTATACTGAAAATCTGTGTCAGATTTAATGAGGATCCTCAGCCTCTGTACATGCAGCACCTGCTCAGCCAGTTACGCTACCCACTCCTCTGTCCTGAAATGACCTATTTGTTAAAGAGTATCAACGAGCCTTGTTGTGACCAGCTGATGGACACCCCCCCCAATTCTAAATCTAGAACTATCATGCTGATGTTACAGCTCTCCTAACAGGTTGACATGCTGTCACAGACCTTCTGTCAGGAAAAGATTTGTGTTTCACTTTGTGCAGCGATGTCATGAAGCAGTCGAGAGTCAGTTTTTAGATGAAACAGGTGGCAACATTTATTGTTGATTTTCTGAACTGGGTCATGACTTCAGAAACTAAGTGCCATCTTCTCTGTTCAAAAGGAAGGCAGACATTTCTACAACCAGTTTCTACAAATCTCTCTTCCTCACCTTACAACAATCCTGGTGGATAAAAAGGAAAAAAAGCTCATATGTGTGTGTATTATATTGAGATTATAGATGCAGTGTTTTGCTTTGTTCTGATTCTGTGCAGAGTAAACGAGGTGCAGTCCCGTCCAAAGCGTGAATTCAGGCCTAAACCCAGACAACAATCGGTTGAGTATGACGAACCATCAAATGGAGGATATGCACCTTCTCCTGCAAGCCCTCTAGCTCACGCTCCTGGTAAAATAATAATAATAATAATAATTTGACCTTCATAATTTACTTTATCTCTCTGTGCATGCATGTGTTCACGCAAATTCCTAGTCCCCGAAGGGCGCAGTGCGCACCCGTTACATTTTTCCTGACAGATATTTTTCCCTCTCCGTAACATTATCCAGCTCCATCCTTCAAAAGACCCTCCGTCAAGAACCGACCGTGTGAGTGGACAGATGAAGATTCCCGTGACTTAACGACAAAATGTCACCACTTCCTTGTTTTGTGCCTCATAAAGATCATAAAGTGGATCCATGTGCTTGAGATTGATTTACTAACATTGAATTGTGTTTGTGTGTTTACTTTAACAGGTCAGAACATAAAGAGGGAACATATTTTTGTCTGACCAAAGCTTCAGATGGATAGAATCATCAGCAACCATGACTATATTTGTCCTAATTAATCAGTAACTGGAACATTTTRTTTCAAGTTCCAACAAAAACTATTGGCTGAATTATATGCATCTGACAGCGCACTCAGGGATCACCGAAACTTCTGAAGCTCTAAATAAAATTAGATATTATTTATTTTATTTTTCTTTCTTTTTATTAGGCTTAATCTGTGACGAATAAAACAAAAAATATTAGGGTCAAAACTTTTTAAAGGAAGTTTTACAGAAATTGATCTATTGGCATGTTTGATTCTGAGCTTCAGAAGGATTCATGACTAACATATCATTTATCATTTCCTGTTTTAATCACTCATATCAGTGTTCTGCTCAAGAGTTCCTCTAAACTTCTAATGCCACATGTGTCCAATAAAATCTTAACAAAGAAGCATAAACTAACCATGTTGAAGGGGAAGAGTTAGAAATGTTCACTTTTATGGTTTAACTAATTTTTTCCCTTCTTGTCGCATCCTCTGTTTGTCTGCCTACAGCTGAGCCGAGCTGTAGAGCCCTGTATGACTTTGAGCCTGAAAACGAAGGAGAGCTGGGCTTCAACGAGGGCGACATMATCACTTTGGTCAAACAGATCGACGAGAACTGGCTTGAAGGGAAGCTCCGTGGCACAACTGGATACTTTCCCGTCAACTATGTGGAAGTGATCGTGCCCCTGCCGTACTAAATCAAACCATGCAGGAGAGGAGCATCAGGACGATGTAAAATTATACTATCGCAATTAAAGTGCAAACATAGCAAGGAAGTATTTATCTTTTTCTTCTTTGGGGGGCTATACGAGGACTCACATTTGTCAAGATTGAATGGATCATAAGAACAGCCAGGGGGTCCATTAGGAAACAAAAGGATGATGTGATGTTTGGGTGCTTTTATTGTAAGTCTTTATAAACTCTTCTTTGCACCGATGCACTTTTTTTTACACTACATCTTCACCACATAAGTAAAGACATGAGAATTGTGCATCGGCGTCTAAAAAGTCAAACTACTGCTATTTTTCTTATGTGGTTTTATTCCCCATATAACATATTTTGTTTTGTATACTTTGAATATTGGAACTACACAAAAACATGTTTTTAACTGCCGTGCCTCCAGGCTGTTAGTTGCTGCCATTTTTAGAATTTGACTCTATCCTTCACTGCCATCTGGTGGTACGCTTTGGTGGAGCAACCTTAGCTGTTTGTGTGGTACTGCCATATGTTTGTCTTTTGATAAAACTGGATTTTGTGGTTTATAGTTGTTTGACTTACATCTGCAGCCAGGCCTTACCTGTTATTATATTACAGTTTCTGCCATCATCAGGTATTTTGAGTGCAGAGCCTTACGTGCTGAGATGTTTCATATTTAAACTACTTTTATTACGCTAATTAACCTTGTTTTTTTTCTACCTAAATCTCTACAGCAGTGCTCTGTTTCCAAACACTAATGCCAAAGAAAGGTTGCTTACGTTTTTCAACTGTAAATCTTTGGGATAAAATGGTCTTGCTTACTCTGGTTTTCAACTTGAAGTAAAATACTTGACACTGAAGGATCTAAGCTTACTCCAGATATTGAGCAGCTTTGCATCAATGCCAACTACCTAACTCCCTTCAGTTCCTCTTTCTCTTTTTCTCAGGCTCTACTGATGCTGCTGGCAGTGTCACACAAATGTTTTCAGGGCTTTTATCCAAGTGTCTGTTCTTGAACACCCCCCTCTCCAGATAAGCGTGGCTTTGATTCAGAGCATGGAAATCACAGTGATGTGTGCTTGGCGTTCTTCTACCTGCCTCCATCTTCAGGCACAAACGGAGCAGAACGCACATCTTCTCAGTGTTTTTATAAATAATGACGAGGGTCGTCCACAATCGCTGATTTCAGTTCCAGTTAAGCTTATTACAAGCGAACTATGAACTGTCAGGGTTTGTGCTGTACACTAAAATGCCACCATTCTCTTGTCATGATCCCCTTGTTAAACTGCCCGCTGCCCCACTCGTCTCTCCCTTTTTTGTTGCAACTACAAGTGGAACAGACAGGCCTTTTCAACAGAGGAGGGCACACAACGGTGGATTATGCCCTCCCCCACCAGTCTTTAATCACCACCTGCCCCCTGTATCCCGACCCCCCCTTCCTCATTATCTGTCCCATCTCAACCCACAGTGCCTCTGAAGCTCAGACTGTTAGTTGGAATATAATCTTCACTGCCTGTCCTAAATGTACCTCTTTGCTGTGTGTTTCAGACCCTTGCTGTGTTGAGTAATAGCTGTGGTTCAGGTGTGGGTTTACACACCTCATTACACTAAAGTCAAAAACCCTTTTAAAGAGAGCCAGAAGGCTCAGTTTGAGCCGTCATGCAGCTTGTATATTGATGACAAATGAAGTTGTGGAACAAAAGGCCTGAGATCAATGTTGGTGGGTTGCTGCTGTCACAACTGGAAGAGCAGCAACATTATTATTAAACTAAATCCTTTATCAGTTTTGCAATATTGAAGTATTAGCAGACAAAGATTTATTTTATCATGCACAATTTTGAGGGAAAACTTCTGTGAAAAAGTAACATTTTGCATGCACGCTTTTGACTTATGCTTGTTTTTGTTACTGTGATCTTATGAGAAGACTAAATGTGGGATTATCATGGATTACCTCTATCCTAGGCTCAGTGTAATCTTGTGTATAAGAATGTTTTACTGTGTATGAATAGATGCTTATCATTTTCTTTAATAAATGTTAAATTTGTGTCTTTAGTGAGGTTTTTTTGTTTTCATTTTTGTAAATGCTGACTCAGCATTCACTTTTGTATTTTGTGTTTGTTTATCCCCTATACCTTTTTTATTTATTTTTATTTACAACCCAACAGAAAATGGATGCTGTGATGCTTTGGTTGCAGAAACTTGTACTTTTTCCAATATTTAGCTTTAATTACAAATAAGATTTAAGATTTTAGCTACCGTTCAGCCATTTTTCATCTAGCATTTTATTGTGTTTAGCTACATGTTTGCTACATGTAACTAAACTTTAGCTACCTTTTGCTTTTAGCTATCATTTGACTGTTTTTAGTATCTTAGTGTTTTGATACTTTTAGCTTTAGCTAACTTTTTTGCTATTAGCTAGCTTTTTGTGACTAGCTAACCTGGTGCTTCTAGTTAAACCATTGCTGCTTTAAATTTTGCCAAATTATATTTAGTTCATCTTTTAGCATCTAGCCAGGGTTTTGCTACTTTTAGTTATGCTGTTCTACTACTTTTAGCTCCCAATTTCCTGCATTTGTTTTTGCCAATTTACCTAGACTTTTACTACATTTAGCTTTTAGCTTGCATTTTGCTTCTAGATCTGAGCTATTTTGCTACTTTTAGCTCATGTTCTTTATTTATTTATTTATTAAGCTTTAATGACTCCATATAATTTCAGCAGTCATTCAGAAGCATCCACACTACATTTTCACAGAAAATTTCATTTATGTAGTAAACAGTTGAGTGGGAATATTTAGAATATTCATTATTTACATTTGGACATAGAAGTATGGGATTACCTCTTGAAACAACCCCCACCTGGGTCTTATTTAAATGATGTCTCTCCAAACATCAGCTAACCTCAACCAGCCCCCTCCCTCTTCAGGACCCCCCTGATCCAKGCTGCACCCACCAGCTGTTGGCTGGCCGCCACGGCTCTATCTTGTCGGGAGAAGGCGTGTCAGTCCCCCCCGGATCCCTCAGCGCCCCTTTGTCCTCGCTCGGTGCCCAGGCTGCGACACTCATGGCGGCCGTACCCGTCAGGCAGCGTTGCGGCTCGGTGAGCCCCCGGACGCAGCTCCCGCCCTGTTACTACGAAGGCTACCTGGAGAAGCGGGGACCGAAAGAGAAGGTGGGTTTCACCCGGCGCGCGCGTTTCCGTAGCTGGTGGTCAGTGCGCAAACACCCGGCTGATCCTCCATGATTCCCACCAAAAAAGCTGTCAACTTCCTTGTGCTGGAAAGGGCGAGGCGGAACGGAACACCGCTGGATCTGCCTGCTGGAGATTTATTGTTCTGAAAGGCAAACGTGCGATGATAAGGCAGCATTTACATCCAGTGTCAGGGCTGTGTGTTATGTCTCATATTTGATAACAGACGCGTTTGTGTCGCCCTTAGAATAACAGGACATCATGTCAAATTCAGAGACAGCTTGATGTTTTTTATTTCAATTTCCTAAATATAAAAGTTACCTAAAGTGAAAGTGTCAAGATCTTTTGCCTTTTGGTTAAGATTCGTGTGGTTAAACATAAAAGATGCYCCCTTCTGTTCAGACCCACCCATCAGTCATAACAGGCTCATTTTCATGCACACATGTAATATGAGAGTGGCTCAGGTGCAGGGTATCTGTGTGCTTCAGTTAGCAGCTGAGGCTCACTTACCACCCTCTAGGGACAGGACATGTGGGGGTGATAGAAAAGCAGATATCCATAATTGAGGTGGGGAAAGCACCATATTTGTGTCTTTGTTCCTCTGTACGTGACAGGCATCCAGGCGGCTGTGGACCTGTCTGTGTGGCAACTCCTTATATTTCTTCAATAATGCCAAGGATATTCATGTAAGCTTCCTACTGCAAGCCTTTATGTGTGCTTGTTGCATTGTGCTCCCTCTAAAGTGTGTGTGTGTGTGTTCGTACCAGTATGTGGAGAAGCTGGACCTCGGTGGGTTTGTGTCCCTGAAGGATGACAGCAGCCGGGACAAAAACCTGGAGGCAGCACGGCTCATCCTCCGCATGAAGGATGGAGAGACCAAACTCACGGTGCGCTTCTCAGCTCACGCACTCAAACCTGAATATCCATCACGACAAGATTTTGAAATTGTTGATTGATTGCCAACACACCCACACGGCAAAGACAACACACCACATAAACTGATTTCACTCTTGAATATTCAGATGTCAGAAGGGAAATCTTGCAAAACCTCTTGATTAAACGTCATTTCATTGTAAGCAAACATGGCCAACAAGGACGAAGCAATGTCAGTAGTTTGTGGACTACTTTTAACAGGAAAAAAAGACATGTCCGACATACACTGGACTTTCTGGTCCTCCAGGGAAGTTGTTTTTTCTTCTGTATTTTGGATTCCCCTCTGTGTTTCCATCACCGCAAGTTCTGATTGGCTACCTACTATTCAACAGGCTGCATGCTCATTTGTCCTCAGGAAACATCACATACAAAAGCATTTTGGGCCAAGATAATCCAACATGTTGAATATCCCAGATTTGAGATTGGAGCATTCCAGACGTCCTTCCAAGCCAACTTGATCACCCTTACCACACACGACAGGAATATCTCATAAGATCATCTTTAGCGCTATTATGATCATCGGGCCATCCTCAAGATTGTTGGAAGGGGAAAATTGGGTCAAAGATCGGCACAATTATCTTGCTGCTACCAGACTCAACATGTTTGTCTTTTCCAGGCGCCCAATTTAGAGTCCCGAGAGCTCTGGAAGGGTTTCCTTTACTCTGTTACAGACGTGAGTATCAATGTTTCATATATTTTGGCTGCATTTTTATTCCTTCATTATCTGTTTTTTTTAATAGAGCTTGTTATGTTGGTATCCCGGACAGGCCCCCAAACATGTTATTATTCATATGTGACTCACAGGGAACATATAGAGTCCAACAGATTATGGGTTAAAAAAATTTTCATTGAATTGTATGAACAAAACAGAGAGAAATGGAAGCCCCAGGCCCCCAGCTAATACAAACAAAACGAGGAGAGCCCCAGAACCAACCAGCAGTTGACCGTCAGATTTGGGCCACTCCACTTAACCTCTTTTATTGTCAGCCAATCTACTGTAAAAAGAGGACATATCTATTCATCAGGGAATAATAAGGATGACACAGGGACACATCACAGAGCTGTAAAGCTAATATTCTCTGTTCTGTCCCGTCACAGTTAAACGTGCCGTCGTGTCTGACATTGCTTCCGGGACAACTGCAAATGTTAAAGGAGGTGGTGGACAAAGAAAGGTCCAGAAGGAGATCCCGCAATCCAGGCCGAGCTCCTCCTTCACCCCTCTCCGTTCCTTTAGTGGGGGAGATCCCACCGTGAGTTCTAACAAGACACTGCCATGCTTTTTTTAATGTGTCTGCATGAACATTTTTCCATTGACATGTTGCTTTTGACTCTCAGGTGTTTTCGTCCAGTGTCGCGCACTGAGGCCGAAGTCCTGCTGGAGAGACACCCGGACTGTGGCAACATGTTGCTCCGTCCAGGCAGAGACGGGTGCTCGCTGGCCGTCACCACTCGACAGGATCTTAACGGGTTAGCACCAGCTGAATATTTGAATACCTAAAAGGCAAAACTCCTCAACGATACACCATGTAAAATAATGTGTTATTATTTATTTTCAACTCCAGGTCAGTGTTCAGACATTACAGAGTCACTCAGCGGGACCAAGGTGGTTACGTGATTGATGTGGAAAATCCTGTGAGTGAACAAAGATTTAAATCTTTTTTTTTTCCCTGTGAGAACAGTCTTGGGGTATAATCTAGCTACTTGTTTATAATTTTGTGTAGATGATTCAAACCAGTTTATCTTTATTTCTTCTTCTTTCTCCTCTGTATTTTACCTGTTTACTATGCCTTTACATGGTCTGCAAAGGTGTAAAATTACAAATTAGGCAAAGCTTTCTCATATAAAACACTCACCTGAATGGCTTGGAATGCCTTGTTTATTACCCAGTTGGCTAGTTTGACACACCCAATTCAAAGAAAACTTTTATTTTTACCTATCAGACCACACTGGATCTTTCAAAATACAACCTAAATAGGCACATTTCCAATATGGCCAAGTGACGGTGTTCATATTTCCAACTGACAAGCTCAAATGTTTGTAACCGTCTAACAGCCTTTATGGAGAGCAACTCTGAAATCTCACTCAAGAAGAAGATATGAGTCATTTCACGAAGACAAAAGGCTACACATTAGTGACCCTAAAAATCGGTCGCTCTGGTCAGAACAGAGCAACGTCACACAGTTGGAATGCAGAGCACAGACCAGTGGTCCACATTTAAGAACTGTAAGAGTCTGAGACTGCTGCTAGGTTGTTGTGCAAATAGATTTAGACACTCCTGTCAGCCCGTTTTATCTTGTTTTTATTAGGATGTCAACAGCTGCTCTAGTATCAGATGAAGTCTTTCACCTTTTGCTTTTCCCAAGGCAAAGATAAAGCTGTACAGAGTCCTGCAGAAATTTATAATTGCTATTGGATATTTTTGAGCCTGTCCGTGTTGTATTAATGAAAAAATAAGAGAATATTTAGGCCCAGGTTGCAACAGTCAATGTTTTTAATTACAAAACTGTAAAAAGTCATCTTAGTAGCCCTTCAAATATTAATTGGTGAAGTGTGTGACATTCACAGCTGTGGATTTGAGCGTTTGGAGTGTTTACCATATTCTATTGTGAATAAAATACGGGTATGAGATTAGCAAACCATAGAATATTGTTTTTACGTACACACCGTCACATCTTTTTCTGTTTTGGGTTGTGCAATACAGTATTTTCTGCTTTAATATGTAAATCCGTAGGATCATAGCGCCAGCTGTCTTGGAAGTCAAATATTTGATGGCACAAAATTTTCAAATGCAGCTGCTGATGTTTTTATATGTTTTATTGAACATAACAGCAGAAAGTAACAGAAACATTACACATATTCAGTGTTCATACGCTCAAACAAGTGGGCAGAAGTTTACACTTACATTAGCCCACCCCTTCTCCTGTCTGCAACCTTATTCCCATCACTTCTTATTCATCGAGAAAATAATTCTTAATTCCKTACAAAATAATGCACACAACTATTAATTAAATAAATATACATAAACACACACACACACACACACATATATGTG
>NW_013952405.1:8008703-8012099 GCF_001266775.1 Austrofundulus limnaeus
TATATAATATATAATAAAAGATAAAGAACATACCATAAAGTAGAACCCCTTTGAGTGTCATCTTATGACAATAATGCAATGTTGAGTCACAAACACTAATAATTGGTGATAGTAACAATAAAAATGGTTACTTCTCTTGTTATCTATAATCATTGTTTTATGCAGTGTTTTAAACTGCTTCATGTTCTTTTATTGCTTCAGCTTGTTTCAAAGCTTCACCTTGTTTGAGTTCATTTCTGAAAAGAACAACTTCTAAATCTGTCTTCATGTGTTTTAATCATAGTAATTATATTCTGACTTTTTATTTAAAAAAAGAAAAAGAAAATTAAAGTGCAACATGAAGATGGTCATTTCCTCCTGCAGATTCCCTGTGCTACRCTACATGAGGTCATTGATGCCTTGGTGGAGAGAACAGCAGGCACTCTGCAGCCTTTCCTGTTRGAGGAGCCGTATGAGGAAAACATCAGTGAGATGAAACAAAAACATACAATTGTTTGTTTGTTTTTTTGTGCTTATTTCTCGTCTTATAAGAAGGAACTAATCTAAGTGTGTTTCTATTATCAGCATACGTTTCTGCTAATGATGAAAATGGGGAGCGGATTCTTCACACTGCCCCGACCAGCCCCCTCCCGAAGGCCCCCGCTCTGCCTCCAAAACAAGGTTCATCTCCGTGAGTAAAACAGCACGCAGGCTGTGACAGACAGCAGGAAATAATCWCCGCTTCTGTTCTCACGCAGATCGTTGGTGCAGTAGCCCTCTGTCCAGGTCTCCCGTCTCGGACCGTCGCAGCCGGACCGCCTCGCCCGTGCCGGCCTCGCCCACCAACCCCATGAAGCGTCTCGTCCTGTCTCCTTCGCCTCTCTCACAGAGTAAGAGCTGAAGGGTGTGCCGGCTGACTCGGCAGCTGTGATTTTAGCTCTAAGTTTGTTTGGTTGTCTGTTGTCTCTCCACAGCGCTCAATGAGGAACTGAAAAAGACACTGGAGAAAAGGCGAACCAGCCAGGAGTGACGWCGGGGCGAACCTTCCCGTTAGAACACCCTCAGTCTCTGGTGTTCAGCTTCTGTGCCTTCTCGGCTGGAAAACGAGTCAAAACCACCACTTTGTCTTACAGGGAGGGGAAAAGTGTTGTGTGCCAATGATGAACTTGATGTGGCTAAACGGACACTGATGCCTTGGTGGAGAAATGACCTACTTGTGCTCTGTCCACTTGCACAACGAAACCCAGTCACTGAGAATCAGTACAGCTGAACACGTGACAGACTACAAACTGAACCCAATGTTTTCCTGTCTGAGCCCAACTCTATAGGTGCTGACCTGCTGACCTCTCTGCTACAACACTGGAAACTAAATGATCTAGTACACCAGAGCAACAAGCTGCTGTCTGTGATAGTCTGTGAAAGTGAAACGGACAAGCTCAGAATTTCCTTTCTTTTATCCCAYTACAAAACTGAGAGAGGAAATACTGGATGAGCTGGACAGAAACTGAAAACCGCACAATGTTCGCCTACTGCCCTGAGAGCCACAGTTTACGTGACTGATAAACAACCGTCAACACGTTGTYGGCTCGACGACTGACAGCTCTACTGTAACTGTATGCATATTTTACCTGGTTTCGTGCTCTCTAATGTTGTAAATGTGTTTTGCGGTGCTAAGACTTTCCATTGTTCTCTACGCAGGAGGATTAGGGTCACAAGGCAAAAAAAGAATCCTGAGTTCTGATTTTAATCTCAGAATTCTGAATTTTTTCTCAGAATTGGAAAAAAAAAATCAGAATTCAGAGAAAATATCTCTTCCTGAGTTTTGACTTTAATGCCAGAATCCTGAGAAAATAGTCAGATTTATTTATTATTGTTATTTTTTTGCTCTGTGGCCCTAATCTTCTACTGTAGCTCTTAGACAGAAAGAAAGAAAGAAAGAAAGAAAGAAAGAAAGAAAGAANGAAAGAAAGAAAGAAAGAAAGAAAGAAAGAAAGAAAGAAAGAAAGAAAGAAAGAAAGAAAGAAAGAAAGAAAGAAAGAAAGAAAGAAAGAAATCTTCCATCTGTGAGGGCGCCCTCTAGTGGAAAAGTTGTAAATGGCAACAACAGAAGTTTCATCAGCACACTGAGAAAGAACAAGTGCCTGATGGTTTTTTTAATGTTGCAAAGTGAACCTGACTTTTTGACAGTGTTATACCTTGTATCTTTACTTTATTTACCTGAATTCAGACCTGAAGGTGCTCAAACTCATATCTGACAGTTCTGTCTCCTGCTCTGGTAGGCTATCAAACTGTGAACAACTGACTCACGTGTGTCTTTTTTTTCTCCCACAATGAACAGTTTACAGAATGTTTGTATATAATATGTTGTCTTCTTGGTTACCTCCAAAAGTATATGTTTGATAAATATTGAAGGCATTAAATTGTTTTGCATGGTTTGTTGTGTGTTAATTGTGAACTGGTGACTTCTTATTCTAAAAATTAAAAGAAACATTTATTTATAACAGTTTTCACTCCATCACTTCTCTTCAACTCTCCTTTTAACAACACACAATTTTTAGTATTTTGGAGCTCTGGGAACTGCAGAACACTGAAAATGAAATGTTTATTTTCTGGCTGGGGGCACAAAAAAAAAGGCAAAACGTATTTTCTTTCTTTGCCTTTTTTTCCCAGATTTTGTAGATATTTTAATTGAGCAAATTATAATGAAAATGTTTTTACTCTCTTTCACCACATGGTCAAAAGAAAATAAGCATCATCTTTCACAAAGACTATAACTTCTCTGTAAATACTTTTACATAAAATCATGTTTAATTAACAGGTAAGTATTTGGTAATTATAGGTACCTCAGTACCTGGGTACTTATTTATATAATACTACCATTGTTTATTATTTTATTTTATTTTTTAGTTGTACTTTATTTATTAACACTTGTTTTTTTTTACTTGAATTAATTTATAAAAATGCCTGTCTAACTCAGTGTTTCCCAAAGTTGGGGTCGGGACCCAAAGTGGGGTCCTAAAACATCAAGGTGGGGTCCTGAAAAGATTTTCTGAATTAATTACAGTTTTGCCTTAGTTGTTACAAAGGAGTGAGGTTGGTATGTTTAAAATGGATGAATGTAGTATAAAAATATTGTTACTATGCCCATGTTTAGTTGAACTGATACAAATGTTTATCATCCAAAAATAGTTGTGGGCACAGGTCTCTGCTACTGTTATTTTGTGGGTCAAAAGCTGAAAAGTTTGGGAACCACTGCACTTTGGTTCCCAAAGTTGGGCTTGGGACCCAATTATGGGTATGTTTATCATCCAAAAATAGTTGTGGGCACAGGTCTCTGCTACTGTTATTTTGTGGGTCAAAAGCTGAAAAGTTTGGGAACCACTGCGCTTTGGTTGGGCTTGGGACCCAATTATGGGT
>NW_013952405.1:8013527-8034776 GCF_001266775.1 Austrofundulus limnaeus
GTGTGTGTGTGTGTGTGTGTGTGTGTGTGTGTGTGTGTTACCAGGTAATTAAAACATGCATTCATCATTAAGGCCCTTGTAGTGAGAGGTGGGGCGAGGGCTCCATTGTTCCTCCACCCTGAAGCCTCTGCTCCCTGCACCTGGTCCAGGATCGTGTCTGAACAATGCAAACTTCTCCAGCAGCGCCTCGCTCAGTGCTCACGGCTGTTTGAAGGAAGAGAACGACAAAGAAAAAAGAAAAAAAACTAAAACCCTGCCGGTCGGACCGGTACAGAAAGGACTCGTTACTTTAACCGCGGGGTATGAAGCGCTAAGAGGCGGGATACAGAGCGACAGAGGACGGCTGCGGGCTGAGAAAACACCCGGTGAGGACTGGGGGTACGGTGCTTTTTTTCTTCAAGAAACCAGACGCGGTAAAACATTATCCAGGCTGCACTTTATCCCATATACATTTCTTCTTGTGTGCTTTTTTTTTCTTTACTGGAGAGGAAACCTGTTTTAAATTGGGCCTAAAACAGGTGTATAGATGATCTAAAAGGGAGCTTCCGGTGTTTTGAGCGAGTTTCGCAGGTAAGTGATTCTTACCTGACAGCAACTCTTGACGTTTAGCTAATCTTTACACTTTATCAACTTTAACTAAGACAGCTTACGTTTGTATTTAAAGCTGAATGGCGTCGTGTAATGTAGTTTTAATTAATAAAAATAGGTGAAATAAAACAAATAAGGTACTAACTTCCTCCTAAATATACAGTATTATGCGTTTGACTGATTTCCGGTTTGTTTTGGTGCACAAAAACTACCAAGGTTTGTGTGTATTTGTGTGTATTTGTRGTGCCGAGTGAAGTTGGCTCTGGCCCCAGAACCAAAGTATGTGAAAACATCATTTGGAGCCCGCATTCTCTGACATGCCGAGGCTCATCTTTGCTCCTACAGCACACACCCAAACCCCCCAGCTGTTCTAGTATCAGTGCAGTCCCACAGTTTAATCATGGGTTATACTCATCTGCTTTATAAAAAAAAAATAAGATGTTAAACCAGTTTCCTTCCTGGAACCAAAGTGCCTCTCTTCTTGCTTCAGCTTTGTGGTGAAACTTGTGTAAATCTGTGCTGAATGCCTTTCACGGCTCTGCATTAACATCACTAAGGCTCTGACAGATATACTGCTGCGCTGACTTTAGCTCACGCTGCCCTTTCTGGCTATTACTTTTTATTTCCTTTATTTAATCATCTGTAAAGTTTTTTTGTTTTGTTTCATATGTGTGTTTGCTGTTCACATTTTGAACCTCGTCTCTCTCAGGTGTCATGTTTGGTGAACTGATGATGATATTCATGCAACTATCTCTGTTTCAGCCCTCCTTGGYTTTGTTTCTCCGGTCTGTGCCATCCATCTCATCATGGACAGCCTGCTGAGCGGGGCCAGTGAAGGGGCCGCTGCCCTACAGTCTTCATCACGTCAWAGATGCCGCTCGCTGCTGCCTTTATCCCTGTATGAATGAGTGTTTTGGAAACAATAAAGTCTAAATTCCTCTAGGATTGAACAAAGGAGCCATGCATCCACTTCTATCCCTCGGTGTCTTTTGGCTGCTGCCCGTGGCTTTGATGCTCAAGGATAGCTCAGCGCCGAGCAGTGTCCCACGCAAATCCGTGCCCTATCATAGTGAGTGTTGCTCTTTCTCCAGCGTATCCTCAGCTTTCAGTTGTCAGCTTCATGTGGTGTTAAGTTTTGAACTGGTTGCTGAGTTAAGGACTTACGTTCTCTCTAGGCAACARTGCCGTTCAGTTCCGAGAGGACGGCGTTTTCAACTACACCACCATGCTGCTGAGAGAAGACCTGGGACTGCTGGTGCTGGGTGCCAGGGAGGTTGTGTTCGCCCTCAACCTCAGCGACATCTCCAATAAACACGACTCAGTGAGAACGCCTTTTATTGATCATATTGAAGCCAATTTTTAYTTTATTTTATTTGCTTATCACGGTGCTTTTAGTCCAGAGGTGCAAATCTTTGTATTGTGACGCGCCTTGCTCTGATGCAAGCTTCTCAATCAGCAGCTGGGTTTTATTATGATCAGACAAATCTCTGATGTAGAGAGAATGCAGCCTGAGAGGCTCGCCTCGGGGTGACAATGATTTATAACAAACAGCTTTGAACAATCAAAAAGAAAAAAAATTGTATAGGTCTTCTGGACGGGTTCTTCTCTAATGATACGTTTCGTCTCTCCTCCAAGAGACTTCTTTGAGAGTTTCAGGCAAAATTCAGGCTTTTAAGCACTGCCTCCATGTGACTGATACTCACATCACATGGCTATCGTTAACACCTATTGTTAACAGGGGGTGGAGTGATACTGGCAATAGCAGCACTGTAGGAGGGGGACGACTGAAAA
The DNA here is from genome assembly GCF_001266775.1 of Austrofundulus limnaeus. Classification (NCBI taxonomy): domain Eukaryota; kingdom Metazoa; phylum Chordata; class Actinopteri; order Cyprinodontiformes; family Rivulidae; genus Austrofundulus; species Austrofundulus limnaeus. The sequence continues at coordinate 8,015,907 of NW_013952405.1, forward strand.
CGGAGGCCTCCACCTCTGTTTTCTTTCTTCACAAAAATGGCTTCTTTTACTCCTCTCTCAAACCAACGTTCCTCTCTATCAAGACTGAGAACATCCTCATCTCTGAAAGAGTGTATCAGTCACATGGAGGCAGTGCTTAAAAGCCTGAATTTCGCCTGAAACTCTCAGACCGAAGAAGTCTCTTGGAGGAGAGACACGTTTCATTAGAGAAGAACCCGTCCAGAAGACCTATACAATTTTTTTCTTTTTGACTTTTTACCTGGATTACTGAGATGCATCAGGACAAGCTTTGAACAATAGTTCAGATTCTGTCAAATAAAATTGTGCTAAAGCTAAAAACAAGTTTGTCTTATATGACAAATTATAGGATCTATGTTGCAGGGTAGTCCAATGCAAACAGGTCCTAGGTGAGGGAAGTGCAGCCCTTTATGATGAGTAATACCAGTGGAAAAGATGTTCCCTTGGCCAGACGCCACCTGACCCTGGATAAGTGGAAGATAATRGATAAAATGACTRCAGTTATAGAAACTAAAAATATTCAAACTCTCTGTTGTAGGTGGATTGGAAAGTTACTCCAACCCAAGTAAAAGATTGTGAAAACAAAGGAAAGGATCGAGAGGTTGGTCACTTGAGTTACACCTTTTTACCACTGAAAGCTTTTTTACAGTAATCAGAACCGTTCTCTCTTTCTCTCTGTCTTGCTTTGCTATATTTMCAGACAGAGTGCAAGAACTATATCAGAGTCCTGCACGAGATGAAGAACGGACAAATGTACGTGTGTGGAACTAACGCTTTTGATCCAGAATGTCAAAACATGGTGAGATAAAGTCCATTTTTCCTATCAGTTGGAGTGTTTGGTTTGGTTTTTCATAATGAAAATCATGGTCGCACACAGAAGAATGATAATAATAAACAATGTGTTTGTTGAGTCAGCAATATGCAAATGGAAAGCTGAGTTTTGAAGGGACGTTAGAGGATGGCAAAGGAAAGTGCCCGTTTGATCCTTTCCAGAAATATGCCTCCATCATGGTTGGTGAGTAGATGTTGTGGATCCAGAAGCGCAAACAGGTAAAACTTTGAAGTAGCTTTGTTTTCATGTGTGTGTGTGTTTTTTTTTCTCTCCTTCCCACCAGATGATAGCCTCTACTCAGCAACTTCCATGAACTTCCTCGGCTCTGAGCCCGTCCTGATGCACAGCACTCGTCCTGACCCCATACGCACCGAGTTCAAAACCTCCTGGCTTCACGGTAAGACGTCACTTTTATACTTTTTCTGTGGGAGCTGTTCTATTTTATCAAGTAAAATTAAATTTTTAGCTGTTAAATGCATTTTGTTGTGCACTTGGAGTCTCTAGGAGTGCAGAAAATTAGAATTTAGTCTCTCCTGGTGCTGCGTAGAAATCTTTAGAATCTGTTTGGGTCATATTTTTCAACTCGTCCAGTTTTTTTTTTTTCTATTTTCTATGACGATTTCTGAACTAGTACGTCACAGTATTTGCGACGGAACAGACATTTAAGATTTGGACGTTAGTTTCATCATCTTCATTTTCCTCTCACTCTGGGTCAGATTGTAGCTGGAGGGATGAGCCGTTTAATTAATTTGTAAATAAAATGTTTCTATGCCAGAGGATAGTTGTAAAGTCCTCTAAAAACTAGAATGTACCACTTGTTGAGTTACAATGAGGAATTCAGACCAACGCATTGCAGTTCCACTTCATATAGACAAGGGCTATTCAACTAAATTGCTCTGGGGGCCACAGTTACTGTAGGCCAACAGCTCAGGGGCCGAACATCCAGCACTTAAAGGCATTATGTAAATAAACCAAGTATTACAAAGATCTGTTACCTTTGAAATAGTTTATTTTGCTGTATTTAATCATAAATACAACATACAGAACCCTATAGAAGTGGTGATAATTAAACAGTATGAAAATTAACACATTATGCCTCCTGTTTAACACAAATAATATTTTGACATCTCGACTTGCCAAATTTTTAAACCAATTTTATTTTTACTTTCATAATTTTACATTCTACTGCTTGTAAATTTAACTGTCTTGAATGTTCATAGAAATGGTTTTTACAAGCTTGTAACCAAGATTCTGACATTTCTGTAGATAACAAACATGTATATGTTTAACTAAAGGGCCTTAGAGTAATTAAAGTAGAAAACTGGGGGTTTGGGCTCAAGAGATGAATGAAACAATTGGCGGGCCGAACTTTGATCACTCGCGGCCATATTCGGCCCGCGGACCGCCAGTTGAATAGCTCTGATATAGACCCTAACTGGATGATTTAAATGTGAAAACGAAGGATTTAAAAGCATGATGTATCTCCTTGAATGATTTTCTCTTTTTTTTTAAATGCCAGAGCCCAACTTTGTTTCTATGGCCTGGGTCCCTGAGAGTGAGCAGAGTGAGGAGGGAGATGATGACAAGGTGTACCTCTTCTTCAGCGAGACAGCTGTGGAGTTTGACAGCTACAGTAAACTGGTGGTCCCTCGTGTGGCCCGTGTGTGCAAGGTCAGAGACAATAACGCATGAACGGCGCTTCCTCAGCGGCTCTAGTCGTGCCGTTTCCGCTGCTTGATTACGCTTYTYTTTGTTTGTCCTTGAGGGGTAATGTTCTTTCTCTGTGCCCACAGGGGGATGTTGGAGGTCAGAGGACTTTGCAAAAAAAGTGGACGTCCTTCCTTAAGACCAGAATAGATTGTCCAGTTCTGAACTCCCAGCTGCCTTTCGTTATCCAGGACTCATACCTGTGGTGTGGCTTCAAGCAGAACTGGAAAAACTGTGTTTTCTACGCCGTCTTCACGTCACAACCGTACGTTCAGGAGGACTTTAACCCTTGAGTATTTTTAGACCGTTGACTGAGAGTGTGTGTGTTTCAGGGAGCTCTCAGATCTGTCTGCAGTTTGTGCGTACAGCATGTCTGCCATCAGCCAAGTGTTTTCAGAGGGGAAGTACAAGACCCCAGTTCCTGTAGAAACTTCTTTCGTTAAGTGGGTGATGTACAGTGGAGAGGTGCCCGTCCCCCGGCCCGGAGCTGTGAGTCTGCTCTGTGTTCAAGCTGTGTGTGGAGGTGGCTCAGCAGGAAGTTCTCACTGTGTTGTACCTTTCCTTCTTCATCAGTGTATAAACAAAAAGGCTCGCAGTCTAGGCATAAATCGGAGCCTGGACCTCCCGGACCGGACCCTACAGTTTGTCAAAGATAAGCCCCTCATGGACCAGGCCATCGAGCCAATAGACGGGAGACCTCTGCTGATACGAAGAGGGGTTAAATTCACACGAATCATTGTCGACCAAGTTCAAGCTGCAGACGGACAAAACTACAACGTCATGTTTATAGCCACAGGTGTGTGTTTAATGTTTATTCACTACCTGTTTTTAAAACCTTATGCTTTCATTTCACTGTTAAAACACAAGACCAAATGTGTTGTTTTATTCAGAGAAGGGTACGATGCTGAAAGCTGTGAACTACGATGGAGAGATGTTCACCATAGAAGAAGTCCAACTCTTCCAGCCTCCTCAGCCGATCAAGATCATCAAATTTTCTAACCTCACGGTAATTTAAAACCGTTGTATATCTTTGAGATCTGTAGTGTTATAGTGAAGACCATCTAACTCAAGTAGTCAAGACCAAGACCAGGGTGTATCRAGACCAAGACTTTTAGGGGCTGGACCAAGTCGAGAAAAAAGCAAAGTGAAAGGATGTTAACAAAAAATTGGACAGTATTCTGGCAATTTAGTGATATTTCCACAGTCGTGGTTTTGTCTTGAAATAAAGTCTTGAGTCCTCAATGTCCGAGACCGAGACAAGATGGAGTATAAATGCGGTTGAGTCCGAGACAAGACCGAGCCCATTAAAAAGTGGTCTGAAGTACCACAGCAATGGAAATCAATTCTTCAGATGTACGTTACGTCACTGTTCTTGTTTTGTATATTTTTTGTGCTGCAGGGTCAGATTTACGTCGGCTCAGACTCTGGAGCGGCTCAGATTCCACGCGCTAATTGTGAGCGGTCCTCATCCTGTGTGGACTGTGTTTTAGCCAGAGACCCGTACTGTGGCTGGGACACTACTGAGAAGAAATGCGTTTTCCTTTCCAGCTCACAAAGGTAAGTAGCAGATTTCCAGATGTGCGGTGGAAGCAGAATTTAACCTTTAACACTAAATTTGCATTTATTTTTTTATTTTTAGAGAGGTAATCCAAAGTGTGACAGAAGGAGATGCCTCTCCTTGTCCTGATCCTGGTGAGTCAGTGTATACTTGTACATGTGGTCAGTGTGTACCGATGTTGATTTTTTTATTAAGGCTGCTGGGTTTGCAAGATTTTAAGGTGGTTTATGGTTGGTAGGCCTGTCACGATAAGGAATAAATCCATCATTTACGTGATAAATTAAAGTAAGATTGATAACTTTCTTTTTTGTTTGTTTGTTTGTTTTCTTTGTGTCTCCCTCTTTTCTAGTCTTTAGGGCAGAGTAAACACTTGCCAGGTGCATGGTCTCTAACCTCAGTAGCATGAGAGTCCTGTGAACAGATATTTAGCCAGAGGAGCATCTTCATTTTCAGCTTGTGACTCCTTGGGACACTGTGCTGAAGTGTGTGTTGTTGTTGTTTTATATTACGTAAATTTAGTAAACTTTTTGAGCAGTGTGTGGGTTACCGCAATTATTTTAGAAGGCATAGGAAGACCAAGAATAAACTGTGCCAGCTTGGATAGAGGTGCGTAGTGATGTTACAGCTTCAGTGGCTGCTGTTGTGTGTTCCCTCAAAATCCACTCAGAGTTTATCATGACAGGCCTGATTGTTGGTTGGTAAATTAAAATTTGTGTCTGTCCGTTTTGATTTCAGACCCTGCTGATCCGGTGAGTCGGTCCGTCTCACCAGGTGATCAACTTAGACTCAGCTGTCCTTCGCCTTTGAAGCTGACAAAAGTCAGATGGGAGCATAATRAAAGCGTCCTCACGTTCTCGCCTCATCATCAGATTTTGCCAGATGAGCTGGTTATTCTGAACACCACAGTTAGCCACTCCGGTCACTACCGTTGTTTGTTTGTGGAGCRCTCCAAAGCTGGTGAATTTATGACCTTCGTAGCTGATTACCAGGTCAGCGTCAACTCAACGGACACGGGCAAGGACCGCCTGATTTCTATTGCTGAGCCAGTGACCGACGGCCCGCCTGTTGCTGGACTGCAGGCTGCAGTTGCTCTTCTTGTTATTTGTCTCGTTGCTCTTTTAGCCTGGAATGTTTACAAAGAACACATACCTCTGCCCTGGAACTGTTTAAAGGAGAAAAGGGATGWAGCTCAGCGTACCGATGAGGAGGTGGCTGTAAACTCTACGGCGAGGCCTGAACCCCATGAGGACAAGCCCCTGATGTCCGAGGCATCGAGCAGCAGCAACAACAACCACACTGGTGGAGGTGGGGACCCTCAGTGATCCAGAGTAACAGTAATTAATGTAATGATGAGTCAGGAAGTTGATGCAGAGAATACGTGGGTTAAAGATGACTCGATTTTCAAAAGGCATGAAGATTTTACATTTAGCCAATATTTTCAAGATTTACAGTTAATAACATCTTCATCTGTAAGTATCCCAGCTTTTAAACTCTTCAAGTTATGAGCAGATTGTGAGGAGGACAGCTTTTCTTCATGCTGTAACAAGCTTTGACTTCTGGGACATTCTCAGGCTGTTGTGCAARCTCTCCTCTGAAACATTTCCACATATTCTGAATCACTTTTTTTGTTTGTTTTGGTAAGAGGCAAATGTCCCAGCCTGCAGATTTTTAGCTATCTGTTCTGTCAAAATGCTGTCGGTAACCTTTGTATTTCCTAAAAATGATTGCAAACATCTGAGTAGACTTGAGTTTGGGTCCTTTTATTCTTTGCTAAATGCCTTTTGAAAATCTCATCTTCTCATGAAACGACTCACAACACGCCAAGGTTTTTTCCCACTGCAGGATCGGTTTTACTGAGTTCCACATGAACAGGAAACTTAAAGTGAATTTACATTTTCTAAGCAGTACTACTGAATATCTGGTTCAACTGGGCTGCTTGAGTTCAAACCTACAAGATCCAAGTTTAATGTTGTTTGTTTATTAAGACTGTTAACATTTGAAATTGAGCACATTTTTTTATCTTCGTTGTAAATGAGCATCATTTTGATTTGTTTCATAGGTTTTAAAATGTGTTAAGTTGTTCAGTTTTCAGTTCCTTAAAGATCACAGGGATTTTGTTGTACTCCCATTGAGCCGCTTCTAACSCTAGCTGGAAAGATTTTTATTTCATTTTTTTTATGTTGTCCTTGCTTGATATCATTTTTTTTGTGTGTCTTCAGCAAAAATGTGAAATGCAGATGTCACCAGAGGTGTATAAAGTAGGCTACTTGAAAAAATTACTAAGTAATAAATATCTGAACAAAAATGACAGATAAAAATGAATTTCATGAATAAGGACAAGTACTAAATAATAAAACTATTCACAATAATCGTGAAAGTAAAAGTACTTTTAKATGCACTCTGAAAATGAAGTGTTGAATTGACTTAACCAAGTTAAGCCAACTGGTTCCACTAAGTTGAGTAAATGTAATGCAGTTACTCAACTAACAAAGTAAATGTACGTTACTATACACCTCTGGATGTCATCTACAGTTGTGAAACAGTTCTGAATGTTTGTTGTAAAATCCAATTTTGTTTAATACAATTTTCTTACAAAATTTATAAAAACCTTTGTTGCTTCAATTTTAAGTGTAAAAATGTTTTGTATATGTTATATCTGTAATTACAATAGAACCATCAATCAGTGGCAGGGGGCAAAGTGGTTAAAAAAAACACTTTAATATGTAATCAACAGACTACTGAGAAAATGGATCTTTTTAGACAACAGTACAGTGAYTGTAGCCGTAAAGCTAAAAACACAAAACAGATTAACGAACCAAAAGAATGTAATATACATGTGTGGAATCCAGTCCCTGAGGATTTGATCCAAACAGGTAGGTTCTCTATCTCCTGTAACGGTATCTCTTAAAGTGGAACCACAGCTGAAAGATCCCGTTGGCGAACTGACAGCGGAACCCGTGTCGGTGCGAGTACTCCCACTCCCTGTTCACGATCTTAAAGGCGATGTCCTCGTACGGMGGACCCGCATGGAACCGTAAGATTCCAAAGTCCTTGTTGTCGGGACACGGCTCCAGGAAGTACTGAGGGGTGGAGCGCTTGTCGATCAGGTCGGGGTAGAAGATGTTAAACTTGTAGCCCTGGACGATCTTGGGCGGCGGGTTGTCGAAGTCGTAGTGAGTCTGGTTGTACTTGTTCCACTCGAAGCCCGTGTGGACCCTGTTGAAGAAGCGAGGCTTCCTGGGGCGGTACTTGTCCGCCCACAGGTACATTTTCCCCGAGACTGGAATCTCCACGCTGAACTGGGCCTCGTCGTTGCCCATGCCTTCCTTGGCGCGGCGTACGAAGGCGTCCTCTGCGCTTTCATTAGCATCCCCTAAAATAAACAAACAGTTTAGTAAAGATSAACGTAGCAAACGGTTCGACTCTAACGTGGAGTTTGAGCACAAAGTCTCGTACCGGTGACTTGGAGCTGCCGGCGGGCTAACTGYAGCCTGTGCGTGTCCTCCTCTGGCGTGATGGTGTGAGTGTCCAGCGGCAGCTCGGAGGACGTGAGCAGCGCGGGACTGTAGCGACCCGAGTCGTAATCCGCCTGGCTCTGCTGGATCAGGTCCTCTTCTGTCAACACGGCCTCCACCGCCTCCTCCTTCCCCTCCTCATCCTTCCCTTTGCTCTTCTCTCCTCCATCCTCGTCTCGACCTCCTGCCCCGGATGTGGATGGACGAGCCTCCTCGTCCTCCCCCTCTGTCGTTTCTCTGTTTTTACTTCTGGAGTTCGACRCAGACGGACCGCCATCTTCTGCTGYACGGTCCCTCGTTCTCTCCCTGTCACAGAACATGAACGTTTTTATTTTTTATAAGTGAAGAGACAGCTTGTCCTCGAAAGGAAGAACAAGAGTTTTTTGAATTGATCATTTTTGACAACTATACAAGCTCAGTGAGGATCTACATTATATAACTTACTCATCATCCTCACTCGGCTCCTCTTTGATGATGGGGAATAAAGGCTCACTTTCCACTCCTTGTTCTTGTTTCAGCTTAAACAGCTTCTGACGCAGAACATCCTGATGGCGTTCTCTCAACCTGGATCAGAAGATTTTATTTTTATTTTTTTATTATTCTCTCGTATAAAACAAACTAGGTTTGTTTAACAAAAGACAATTTGAACTTTTATTTGAGGATGACTCGTGCAGCTTTCAGCCTCGTGTATGAAAAAGGTTTTAAAAGGCAGAAAACGCTCGCCCACACCTGGCTCTGGCCATGTAGACCCGGACCTGCTGCAGCAAACTCTCCCAGTAACCGATGTCGAGGTTGGATCCTCCGGCCCGAATCTTTGTCTCGATGTTCAGGTGCAGGGCTTGCAGCTGACTGTACGTTTTCCCTTTGAACACAGTCTGAACATCAGTGCTGACGGCTGTGTTGATGCCCTCGCGACGATCGCCTGAAGAAAAAACAAACAYGTGAAATAAATCTGTCTAAACTTTGACACGTGCATTTTTTATTTATATATAGCGCCGTGCAAGATGTGGCAAGCTCAYAGAGACTTATCCAAAGCAAATTATTTCTGCAAAAAGTGCCTCTACATAGTACTGAATAATTATGCACATTAGCTAAGTTTACATGCGCAAAATTCTTTGATCAGATTGAAATGTATTCAGATTAAATAATCGGAATGTATCGTTTACATAGGCACAATCCGATCATGACGAGTGTTTACATGCACCGGGCTTTTATTCTGAATAGAAGCACTGACATGCGCAGTTGCTAACTTTCCCTAAAAAAAAAAAACAACACAAAAAAGTTCTACTTTCGTCATGAACATAAATAAACAGCTTCTGAGCTCAGAATGGACCTGCGATAGCTTTTAATAATGGTGGAGACGTTACTGCACTCTCTGGTTCAGCTGCAGGGGACACACTTTTTTTTTCTTTTCTTTTTTTTTTGCGAGGCGGTGCAGGCTGTGTGTCTTCCTTCTTTATTGAATAAGAGAACGGGAGGAACAGTTCTGTCTGCTGGAAACTACAGCAAGTCAGCAGACATGCGCAGTTAGATCAGTTTTCCACAATCAGAATAAGATGATCAGATTATGTGTTGACATGCATGCTGTTTGGATTATCAATCGGCATAAACCACCTCTCTCGCTCCGATTACAAATTAATTCGGATCGAGCTGAATCGGGTCAGAATAAACCGAATGGGCTGTTTACATGACGCGTTTTTTTTTTCCGAATGGCCGTTTCATCTGATTACTTATGTCCATGTGAACATAGCTATTGAAATTTTCTGTTATTTTGTCTTTTACATAAAATAAAAAAGAAATTTCAAAATTGTAGGAATGTTCTGTAAATAAAATGAAGCAAACCCTAAAACAATCCAATTGAATTCCAAGTTGTTAGGTGGCAAAAAACAAAATATGCTAAAATACTTTTACAAGGCACTGTATTTAGGTTCCAAAACCAAGAAAAAAAATCACAATACCAGGTAAATACATGTAATTACAGAAATTCTGCAAGTGTTCAAATATATCTACAGTAAGTACAAGGACTCTACTACCAGTGGAAGGAATGGTTTTCTCTAATTAGCTAACAGCAAGTAGCAGAACTGATTTTTTTGTTTAGCGAATTATCTTTTTCCACAAACTTTGAAACCATCATCAGACAAATTAGCTTTACTAAATTAGTTTTTGCCAAGTTTGAGTTCACTAACAGTTAACTCACAAGCTAACATGTTTGTGTCAGTCCCACYWGTCTTCAGCTTGGCGGAGACAAAGACGTGTGACACAGATTGAGTGTCGTCTTAGCAGTTAGCGGTTAGCTGTTAAGGCCGCCATCTGAGACCCCGTGCAGTGACGTATACCACCAAGGGAGGAGTTTCCCAGGAGCTCTGCGCTCAGAGAGCTACAAAAAGGTGTGTGCAAAAACGAATGTCAAACAACCACAAGAGCGCACATCGACTGTTCGGCTTTGGGTCGAGTACAATGGGCCATTTAGTGTTAGCTAATGTTTTTCTTATTTAACTGTTTAGCGCTAGCTTCCACTATTTTTTTTCCCTTATTTAGCAGATTATGAGTTACCCATTAATCTATGACAGCATCATAAAAAAATTATTACCTGGTCCTTTCCCAGAAGCCTCCAGCTTCCTCAGTTTGCTGATCTCATCCTCAGTGATGGTCGTCATGTCTCTCCAGAAGTCCACATTCTTGCCTTGCTCCAGTTCCATGTACACCTTTCAGACAAAAAAAAAAAAAAATCAGAACCAGATAAAGTTTGTTGTCAGAGTAGGACATGTAAATCAACTTTAAGAACACAGGTGTGAAAATGCAGATCAGTCCACATGACACAGAAGATACAGCTGAAGGCTCCAGCAAGATTTAGAATATATGTCTTGATAYGGCCGGCTGTATTACTGATCACAAGATAAATAATTTCAAATTTGTAGGATTTGTCATAAAGACGACTGTTGTTTCTTGTTACAGCTAGCTTTCCTTACTTATTAGAATAAATCCAACTTCTATTCTCACAAGTTTACACTGATGTAGGATTTATTTTAAATAAAAATATAAAATTTGCACAATAAGCTAATTTTAAAAAGTGGCAGCCCTGAACATTGTTAAAACTTAAGAAAGAAACTTGTTGCAACATCTATAATCTTGGTCAAATGTGTGTTTCTCAGTAGATTAAAAATAAAATGTCCTTMGAAATACACTACATATAAACATTTGCATAAATTAGGGCACAAGCTGTACCCATAGTTGTACCTCATGCCTGGTTCACACAGCAAGATAATTACCAGGAYGCCAATTTTTGTCACGATTTTGCCTTTCTGACAATCTTAAGGACACCCCRATTATGGTGATGGATCTAAAGCTAATCTCTAATCTAATGAGATATCCCAGAGTATGATGTGCTCAGAGGATAAATGAGCTGTGAGTGAAATCTGTTTGTGTGTGGTATTTTGTAGTGTGGCTACACACCACACACACCGTAGGACCAAACCTGTTATTTATGATTTTTTAATCATTATCTGTGGGCTCTCTGAGGTTCTGAAAATCAACCAAAAATGTTTAAATCTTGCCGTGTGAACAGGCATAAAACTTGGAAACAAAAAATAATCTATTTAGTGGAAATGAGATATGATGGATACATGATGTTTTTTTTTTTAATTTGGAGGAGAAAATCTTGAGTTTCTTTGTTGGACCTGTTTTTTGAAAATAACAAGATGTTTTTCTTTCCTCTGAGGCCTTTTCACTCAGAGCATGCTTTACTTGTTTTTTATTATTGAATATAGATTATTTTGTTGTTGTTTTTCTGAATGAAACAAATGAATAAAATAAAATCTTCCACAATTAAATAATATTTCATGACAAAATTTGCCAAATCAAAGATAACGTGATTTGGAAGTCATTTCACACTTTTCCAAAAATGTGACAAGATTTTTTAAATAAACTGTATTTTTTTTCATAACATTACATTAAACATTAAACTTAATTGTCCTTTAAAGTGGGATCATACACAACAATAATCTGTTTTGATGTAGCTGCAAAGTGCAAATGACTGGTTTATTGCTGGTTGGATGAACCTTTATGTAAGGATTGTGTACTATTTTAGTGTGAAGACTGTAAATGCTGTGTTGCATTTTGCATCTTTGTTACTTTTAAATGCGACGACGCTAACAGTTGGAAAAGGTCTAGTCACTGAAATGTAATAAATTATTTTACYCGTTTTGAGTTTCTTTGCCCCTTTTGGATTAATTGTAGGATTGCCACCAACCTTTATGTCCTCTAACAGATCGTCCATGTCTGTGACGGTCAGCCCGTTGAGGAATGTGTAAGGTTCATGCATCTCTACAGCCAGATCATCATCCTCAGCACTGATGTACTTTGCCAGAAGGTCGATGGGCTTTGCTCGGCCGTCACGGATCCTTATCTTGGACCTAAACAGACAAGTGGGTGAATACAGAGCATTTTTGTGTGAAACAAACAAAAAYATTATGACACAGAAAAGAATGACTAAATATAAAAGCGAACATTTTTGCAAATTAACCTCAGTTTGGCCTGCTGCAGGTGGAAGTTGTCTTCCTGTTCGGCCCAGGTTTTGAAGTGTTCTGCCTCTTTTTCTCTCTGCAGCATTTCCAGCTCCGTCTCCCTCATGGCTTTCTCTCGTTCCCGCTCTAATCGCAGCTGTTTCACCTTTAACATACACACACACACACACCTAGTAAAACAAACAAGAGAAAAACATTTTGCTGCTTCTGGAATTCAAACCTCACATTTTTTCATACCTTCTGCAGTTCTCTGCGGTTTTCCTCCTGAATGCATTTGTTCCTTTCTTTAAGATCCTTTTCACCAAGATGGCCAATGCCTTTTATATCCAATGCCTGAGAAGAAACACGAAGTAAATAAAACATGACGACATGTCAAAGCTTAGTCTAAACACACAATCGCCAACATTTCTGGAAAACAAACTCGCCTTTTGCCATTTGAATGTGCCTARCAGGTTGTTATCACCAAAGGGATTGTCTGCGTTGGTGTATCCCATGTATTCTTCACTCCAACCCATCTTTTCTCTCCTTTTCTTCTCTTTTGCTTCTTTCTTAGCCAACCTCCTGGCTCGCTTCTCTTCTGGCGTTTCCAGCGCTTTCATCAGCTCCCTTTGTTTTTTCCTCTCCTGTTTCTCTTTGACTGCACGGCTCTCGCCCTCTGACCCGGAGCTGTCCGAYGACTCAGACGAACTGAAGCGCCGCCTCCCTCTGTTTCCATCGACCCGTTCTTTGCTTGTCCTGGTTCGTTCTCGCTCTCTCTCTTTACTCTTCTTCTTTCTTTCCCGGCTTTTGTCCCGGTCTTGTCTTCTTTCTTGGTTCCTGCTGCTCTTCCATCGATCTTCGCCCCACTTCCTCGTCTGTCTGTCTCTGAACGGACTTCCTCTGTCAGGACTTCCTCCTCCTCCTCTTCTTCTCCTCCTCCTTTCTCTGTCGCTGCTTCCATCACTCGAGTTGGAGCCGGACTGAGACCTTTCCTTTCCTCTCTCACGAGATCGACTGCTGRGATTCTCCATTTTCTTCCTCCTCCTCCTCATCTTGGAATTATCTGAATCTGGACTGGAAAATAACATGAATATTATTACWTTTACATCAAATTAAAGCTATATCATAATTACATATCTATCAGAAGGCTCTGAACAAACTTTGTCAGAGAAAACTGACTAGTTTCCCAAAATTAAAACAGATTAGCTTTTGTCACAAACATTTTGACAAGTCAAAATGTGAACCAGTAACCTCTGAATGCGTTCTGAARTTTCTGATCATACAGAGACTTTAGCAATAGATTTGTTTGTTCTGAATCTGTGGATCGGTTTTCTGTGGATTAATTTAACTTCTGGATGTTTTATCTTGTTTTGAAGAACACCTGGCTGGTAATTCACTACAAACTATGACGTGATGTGAAAGTTACCTGGATGAACGATCCTTTGACTTGCTGCTCTGACGGTGAGCTCGCCGCCCCCTTTTGTCACCGTCCGAGCCGCTGCTGGACCTAGAAGAGCGGTCCCGTTGTCGAGGTCGAACGGGGGAGCCATGGCTTGAGGCCCCGCTGCTGGATCGGCCTCGACCCCGGCCTGTTCTTTTAGAGCCCGGAGACCGACTGCGACCTCTCCTCTCGTCCGGAGATCGAGACTTGCTCACTCTGGTTCTGCTCGGCCGGTCTCGGTTCCGACTTGYCGACCTGGAGCGGGATCTGCGTCGAGATTTCGGACTCATCACGAACTTTCTGCTTTTRAGGGGTCCGAATGGAGCGTGTCGCGTAAATAAGAGGTAACCGTCTGATTCTCAACAGACTAAACTCTATCGCTAAGAACGTAACATATTTATTAATTTTAATAGTTACTTACTTCATTACTTAAAAATTAATTTTAATAGTTACTTACTTCATTACTTAAAAAGTTAATTTAACACTTGATGAAATAACGTTTAAAAACTTTTTTTTTTACTAAGGCACTTATAAGCCACCTAAAAGACGCCTTCGTTGAAAAAATGTCGCAACATTTAAACGTCACAATCGCGGAGCAAAATAAACTACAGCTTGTCCGCCTGATGTTTTACTGTTTGTAATTTGGTAATTTATGACTGTTTACTTGATGCTAATAATTGTTTTTTGGACAAAAATTGCAGATAATTTACAAATGACTCGATATTTAAGAGCACTTCAATAAAAACACTGAACACCAAAGCAAACAGTGTTGTGACAGGAGCTTTGACAAGAGACGTGCCTGCTATTGAACTATTTTATCTAATCACCGACAAGATTAAAAATATATGCYTTTCTGTAATTGTTGTAGTTTACGTCAATGTTAACTTGTTTTCATCTAAATTTAAGGATGAATTACAAATACTTGCTCATTTGATTTTCAAGCTGCTGCCTAACTATGAGTCATATGATGGGAAAATGTTAACATATATTGCATTATTTAGCACAGGAGAAGTTTTTTGGATAGCTGAAAGAAACAGTATAATGTTKCTTAAAATTATATTTGTAAATTAAAGTTGAGGAATGTTGCACTTCTAACTGACTCCAGATTATGCCCAGATTATATTCGCTCTGGAAAATTTACATCAAAAACAAAAGACTACAAAAAGACTCAAATGTGACTACAAATCCCAAACAACAACAGGCGCCATTACCTGAGTACAGAGGAGTCCTTCCAGCAACACTTCTCCCTACTCAGTCAGTGTCCTGTGAAAGCTTCAGTCACTGTTGTCAGAGTTGTAGTTTAGTGAAGTTTCATACGAGAACTTGTGATATTCCTCTTAAAGTTATTATTTTGTGTAGTTAGGAAAGTGTTTCCGCCGCGGATAGATCGTCTTGGATCGGTAAGGGACGGAGCTTTTTTAGCTTCCATTAGCCACCAGTAGATTTACGGCTTATATCCGCGGCTGCCCTGCCAGGTAAATCGCCTAAAGCTAGAGGAACTGGTCCGCCACAATGGTTTTTCCTACTTCCTTCTTTTCTGAGTACTGACACTGTGAAATAATACCTAAAATTCGGGAACAGGCCAGCGCAGTCTTTGTTTTGCTAAGGTTCGGCCTGTTTTCGCTGCCCGCGAGCGTCGGGGGGTGGAAAAAAAGAAGTTGTTATCGCTGTAGGTTGTTTGTTGGTCAAACTAACTCTGTCGTGTTCGTGTAAACAAAAGCTGTCGAGTCCAGATTAGCTTTAGAGCCCAGTGATGGCCCAACACGACCCCTCTCATGTAGCCAGTTCACAGAAAGCTCTGATGTTGGAAATGAAAAGCCTCCAGGAAGAGCCTGTCGAGGGATTTAAAATAACTCTGGTGGATGAGGCTGATTTATACAACTGGGAAGTGGCCATTTTTGGACCACCAAACACTCATTATGAAGGCGGATATTTCAAGGTAAGCTTAAAATTCTCAAAACATGAAAAATAATGTCTGCAATAAACAAAATAACAAAAAATAAATCTGGTGGATGAGGCTGATTTATACAACTGGGAAGTGGCCATTTTTGGACCACCAAACACTCATTATGAAGGCGGGTATTTCAAGGTAAGCTTAACATTCTCAAAACATGAAAAAATAATGTCTGCAATAAACAAAATAACAAAAATAAATGTTTAATTTCCCAAGGCTCGAATCAAGTTTCCTACAGACTACCCATACTCTCCACCTGCTTTCCGCTTCCTCACCAAAATGTGGCACCCAAACATCTATGAGGTAAAGTTTCATGACCTGACTAATACAATGTTTGCTTTTAACAGTTTATATAATAAGCTGTGAGTGAAATGAGTTGGTTTCTTCTGTTTTAGAATGGAGACGTGTGTATTTCTATATTGCATCCTCCAGTGGACGACCCTCAGAGCGGAGAGCTGCCTTCGGAGAGGTGGAATCCAACCCAGAATGTCCGGTTAGCATCTCCCTCCTCAGGCATTTTGTTTTCCTCCTCACATTTCTCTCCTTTCTTGTCACCTCCCTTCTTTGTCCTTTCTCTGTCTCGGCCACTTCAATAATTCACCCCCCTGCTCATCGTATGGCGTTCATTGTCAGCGGTGTCTTCTTCCAACAATGAGACTAACCCACACCCGCCACACATTTACGAACAAAATTAAATTCAGTTTGTAAAACGTAATAACATCTTTTAAAGGCACGCTTACACTGAGTAGTTGTACTGTGAAAGTAACATTTATGTGATCAAAACTTATCAAACAAATCTATATACRACTGATAATACATGCTGCTTTGTTGTTGTTTTTTTTCGTACTTTAAATCCTATGTATAAAGGCTGTGACTAAAGACTCGCTGTCAAGAAATTGAAAAAACAAGTTCCACAAGTAGCGTTACAGTAAGAAMACTGGCTGTTTTCCAGCTTCAGAGCTCTGCTTTTCTGTAAATTCAATTAATCGTCTTACAGGGTAATTTTTTTTTTTTTGTAGAGAGAGAGAGAGAGAAAAGTTTGTTCTAATCAAGTCACCTGCTTGCAATGAACCCTTTTTCCTTTTAATCTGTTGTATTCGTAGAGTTGACATATTTTTGTAACATTATTTCCCAGTGACTCACTGAGTGAGCTCTTTGCTTTTTTACACCTTCGTAAATTCTGTTGAAGCTTTTGAGTTTTTAGAAAGATATTATTGATTGAAACAGACATAGAGGTATATTTAATAATAGATGACTTACTCATCCTGTGGTTTCAGTGGAGAGAAACTGGAATGCTTTATTGTTGTTGTTTTTGGTTGGTTGGTTGGTTGGTTGGTTCTTTTTTGCCCTTTTCCTTTTCGTGGTGAGCAGGAAGGTTTTTTTTGCACATGTTTGTGTATGCATGTGTGTGTTTGTTTTGTTGGGAAAACCTCTGATAAACTGGTGGACAGATTGTAATGTAACACTCAAATCAATCGCAGGCTCTACAGCTCATGGACTTTTGGAGTCTATCCTTTTCAAGATGGCCACCACTGCTCAAAAACCTTAAACGCAAACATGTATATAACTCAATTTATTTTACAGTAGGGTTGGGCGATATTGGCAAAAAAATYAATCACKATTAATTGTGGTATTTAGCCGATAACGATTAATATGACGATTAACCCCCTGTAGTCCCTGCTGCCTTCATATCCTAGTCACATGACCARTTWAAATCACTCTAGTGGGATAGATTTACTCTCCGTTAAAATCTGTTCTAAATTGTGTCAAAAGTACAGACTTCAGGCTATACATCAACTTTTCAATTGTGTTGATAGGCCAAGTAAAATCAGAGTTATTATGATAATAACTTATTTGAAGCGGAGAGGAGCATCGGGCAGACTGACCGGGGAAATCTCCTGTCAGTCTGCCTGGTGGCATTAATCGTAATAATTGTCAAGTGCCAAAAAGTAATCGATTACATTTTTTCTGATGATTAATTGCACACGATACGATTTTGCCCAACCCTATTTTACAGGTATTGAGTTAATGTCATTTTTGCACTACAAGGCCCGACCCGACCCAGGTTCAAACCCAGGTTCAGTGTGTTTCCCTTATTGCCAAGTTCCAGACCAACTCGAGACCTTATTGGCCGGCCTGATTTGAGGTCATCTACTGTTGTCCATTGATTGGTTCACTGGCCGGGTGTGTTGCGTCACACAGATGAGATTATGACAAATATATATATATTTTTTCACACGAGTTCAACTAAACATCAACTGTAGCGAGCAACAACAAGCTAACATTAGCTTACCCTTCTCTGTTGTCTTTCCCTCGCGTCTTCAGCGTCGTACTGCTGGATGGTCCGTTACAACCTTCGGTATTTTCCTTTCAGTTAAATGAAGTCCATTATTGTGTTGCAAATACAACAAAATTACATTTGCACATGTTTAACATGATGATCCCTGTCCACGWTGAGGCGGCTCAAAGCTAACACAACCAGGGTTAGCATATTTGCCTTAAAACGCAAATATACTAAAAGATTTGGTGTGGTAGTAGCTGAGAGTCGTTATTTTAAGGGTTTGACAAAAAAACGTATACAACTTTATCACTTCTCAACATAAGATGATCCAAGTCAGAAACTCGGGCATGAAATGTGGCAGGTGGTAGGCTTTCCTTCAGTGAATTCTAGACCTTTGAATAAAAACGTTTTGATTGTCCTTCATTGAGACAGCTTTCTGACTTTGACCTACTTTAGATTTTAAACATTTAAAGAAATTATGCTCTTCCTGCTCTGTTTTCAGTATTTCTTCAATCAACTGTTCACTGTCAGTGTTTGAAGCTGCAGTGACTTTAAAACACGGCGTTCCTATGCGTGTGTTTGCAGTGTTACATTGATTTATAGAGACCTTTCTACAGTTTGTCTGAAGAAATGAGTACAGAGTGGAACGTTCACTGAATCTGAACGAGTTTGGAACAATCTTTTACTACAGAAGACTTGAATAACCTGAGAAAGATCAAATAACATCGGAGTTCTTTCAAGTTGAACTCCTGTCAGCTGACAGGACAAATAAAAAATCTATATATTCATAATAAATGTGCTTCTGATTTTATTCATTGTGCTCCAGTTATGTCTACATTGATAAGATCCTGCAGTTATACTGCTCCTTTAATGACTGCACCACCCACAAGATCACCTCTCTTATAAAATGTGTCACAAAAGTTAACCAGTGGCTGTCTGACAACTTGTTACTTTTAACCTTCAGTAAGACAGACACTGATCCTGGCCTCTGAAAATAAAATCCCTAAGATAAAAGAACATCTCGGCTCCTTGAGTTCAACTGCTAAGCAGAATGTGAACAAC
>NW_013952405.1:8034796-8047663 GCF_001266775.1 Austrofundulus limnaeus
CAGTTAGACAGCTCTAATTTACATTTTTAAAGGTTATTACATGATAAAACAAAACTTTATATAGAGTGTAGAATATTAGACTTTATTTACCAAAGTTCTTTTGTCTTTCTTATTTTAAAATGTCAATTTTTGTTTGTGKTTTTTGAAATTTATTTATTTTCTATGTCTTTTAGGACGATTTTACTGAGTGTGATCTCGCTGCTCAATGAACCCAACACCTTCTCTCCTGCCAATGTGGATGCCTCAGTCATGTACCGCAAATGGAGGGACAGCAAAGGCAAGGACCGGGAGTATGTGGAGATCATCAGGTAAACATTTGTGTAGCCTTTTTTTAAACATGACATGCATATCTTTCATGTACAAAAAGTCAAASAATACATCTGTATTGACCCTTTGCACGYGACGTCACACACCCACCCCAAAAGACCGCCCACTTYGCCAYGACGKACATCAAAAACRATCTGTGTTAGCGTAAACTCCTGTACAGTTAGTCAAAACAAACATACATTTGGTGGACCTGGAACAACTTGGAATCCCCCCAGAAGAGTGGAGGGGGCTGGGGAAAGAGAGGTCTGGGCTTCCCTGCTCAAGCTGCTGGGACCTGACTCCCGATAAAACAGAAGAATGGATGTTTGAAAAAAACAAATTTTTAAAAATCCGTCAGATACACCATACCCACACATAAGGGGGAAATTTGTGTAATTTACTGACAATTTGTTGACGTGTGGAGGGTTGATGTYTGAATCKGTTAATAAAMAGACCTGAAYTTTAACAAATGTTTAGTCTAGCTTATATTCTGAACGAGTTGTCGTCAGCATTTTTTTAAAATGCGCTTCACATTGCTATCATTTAATATAAGTTTGTGCTGTCAGAAAGACTCCAACAGTTTCTGAGAGCTAATAATGAGCAGGTTACAGCCAACCTGCTGCTGCATGCAGCGTCTGTGGTTCTGATCCACAGACACCACATGAGCAGGTGAGCTGCATGAGGAGGTGAGAAGAGCCGTTCACCTCCTCATGCAGGACCTATCCACCCAGGATCAGGATGGTTAAAAACGTGTTTGCTTGTTTGTTTTTTCTCATTTTTCATTTTTACTGATGACAGAAATCAATCTCACTGACAGCATACAAGTCAAGTTGTACAGATTGTCCATAAATYACACAGATTTCCCCCATTTTGCAGATGGACGTAACAATAAATTTCCTGTTTTGTTTTGTTTTTAACTCKGCTTCAGAATTATTTTACGTGTCAGAGCCTGTAGGATGTGAATAAATAAAAAGTAAGTTCAAGTAAATAACCAGCTCAATCTGGTTTTTGAGGATCAAGATGCAGTTAACGTCCGAGGGAATTGATGTGTGTGACAGA
Organism: Austrofundulus limnaeus; assembly: GCF_001266775.1. NCBI lineage: Eukaryota > Metazoa > Chordata > Actinopteri > Cyprinodontiformes > Rivulidae > Austrofundulus > Austrofundulus limnaeus. Next base: position 8,036,162 of record NW_013952405.1, read on the forward strand.
ACTTTTCTCGGTTAGCTATATACTGGTTAGCTATGTTAAATACAGCAGTCTATGAGCCCGACTAGGTCTACTACTTCCACAAATTAGCTCAACTTCAACAAGTAGGCTACAAGCCACGGTAAAAAACACAAAACTACTTAGAAAAACAATAACAGTCATTCTGTTCAATACACCGCTCACTTCAGACGTCCGTCATGGTGTTCCCACGTGACTTGGTGACATAGGTGCAAAGGGTCAATGTTTAAGAAATTTGACATAATACATACAATTCATTTTCATTTATTTATTTAAAAAGGACAATGCACATTAATCAATATTCTGTAAATATAAATGCGCTGGAATTAGCACAACAGCTAAATTTCATCCGTAGTCCTGAGCAGATAAAAAGGTAACAGTCCATAAAATAAGTGCACAAAACAGACAAAATTCAACAMTGCCCAACAAACACACAAACTCCTCAGTCTACACAGTTACATTATGTTACAGGTGAATTAATGACTGATTTTCTTTCAGCCAAACTTTAAGTTTCTTTTTAAAAATGGAATAACTGYCACAGTCTGATATTTGCAGGTAGTTCRTTCCATAAGAGTGTTCCTCTGATTGACGTGACCTTTCGACCAAACKCYGTTCTCCTTTTTGCGACAACACCATCCCCTCTAGTTTGAGACTTAGTATTCATTCTAGATGTATATTTGTGAATAAAATCCTTTAAAGGTGGAGGAGCATGTCCATTTAAGACCCTAAAAACAAGACTTAAATYACTGAATCTTTGATAATTTTCGAAGTCCAAGATCTTGTATTTATCAATGATTTTACAGTAGTGAACATGATAAGGTTGTCTGTCAAGAACTTTGTCCTTTTGAAAAGAGATTTGATTGGTTTTAACATATTTGATGTTATATGTAACCAAGTTGTAAGACAATAAGAAATATGAGAAAAGATCACTGCATGCATATACATTTTAGCTGCTTGTCTAGTGAGAAAAGGTCTGAAATGATGAAAATTGGCTAAGTTGAATTTTATTACATTAGTAGTTTTCTTAATGTGTTGCTTAAAGGTAAGATTTGTGTCAAACAGAACAGCAAGGTATTTGAATTGATCCACCACATCAAGTCTCTCTCCATTTACAAAAACACTTGGTTTTGGGTCATCTGCTTTCTGGCGTGAAAAAAAACATGCAAACAGTTTTTTTTGTATTAAGATACAAACATGAATCTTGAAGCCAGTTGCATGCTGGTTCCATAGCAGTAGATACAACAGCAGCTGCTTCCTGTGCTGTTTTAGCATGTGTATACAATACAGAATCGTCTGCATACAGCTGAATTTTGACACTTKAACATAAATTTTATTACATCTTTTGAACTTGACATCAAAGGGGAACTCTTAAAGAAAATAAACTCCCTGGTCTTTGTTTACTGAAACAATAATTTGAACTCTGATTCTAGTTAAAGGACCTGCAGAGTTCAAGTCCACAGAAATATAATCCAGTCTTCTTAAAATCTCCCTCAGGAAACAGGTGATGGCCACCAAGGCAGAAGCCGAGCGAGACGGCGTGAAGGTGCCCACCACGCTGGCCGAGTACTGCGTCCGTACACGCGCCCCGGCCCCCGACGAAGGCTCCGACCTTTTCTATGACTATTACTACGAAGATGACGACGTGGAGGAGGGAGATGGCGACTGTTGTTACGACGAGGACGACTCGGGCAACGAAGAGTCGTGACGTTTTCGTCGTCAGAAAGTCTAATCTCGTTGACGTGTGCTCAACCCCTCTCTCTGCCTGGGTTGCCAGATGTTCTAGGTTTACAACCAAGAAATATTGGAAGCTTTCCTCTTCTAAATCAGTACAAGAGCTTTTTTTTTCTCTCCCCTTGAGTCTCAGAGGTTAAAGTGATGTCTCACCGTGAGAAGGTCAGACTTTGGTGAGATTTGCACCAGCACAAAAGTCGCCAGTTTTTTTTTTTTTTTTTTTAGGGAACTGTTTCCATCACATTAATCATCATTATGCTCACAAGATCCAGTTGTATTTAGAAAAGGTATTGTTGGTTAAGTTCCACCGTCAATGATAACATTTGAACTGGTGCAAACTCTTCAGAACATTACTTAGCCTCTCTCTTTCATATCTTTTTTTCCCCCCTAAATGTAACTGGGAGTTGCCGAAGCAACGGAAAGTTTTACGAACTTTGTGCTGCTTGGTTGTGCCGGACAAAGCGCTGCAATTATCCGATATTTTTGAGTTTTATGATGCCTTTCCTTCAATAGGACAWGACATGGATAAAATGTCGTGACAGTGTTTTCAAAGTTCTTGTGCATGCCAGAACATCTTTGAAAGCTTTTTTATTGTCTGCTACTGGTGGACTGTTTCCCCCCCACTTCCTGAAAAGACTTGTGACGATGGAGGACTCTCCGTCTGAAGGAATGGCTGGCTCAATCAGAGGGTCAGTTTCATACGTGGACATTTTTACTAACATGAAACTGATCATTGCTGGTCTCTTCTGGTTATTGTTGGATGTGTTTTCTCTGTCACTCTTAGWGTGGGGTTGTGTTGTTTGAAGTAGCTCAGCATTTGAAATTGTGTAAGATAAGCAAGTTCTTGAGGGCAAAAGGGGGCGGGGACTTATTGATCAGAATTGTATTTCTCCTCAGGGTCACTCTCTGAGTGGCCTGATGGACCCAAAGATCTGAAACAAGTGTGTAAAACAAATTTTAATGTTTGACAAGTGTTTGCTTTACTCCTTTCTTTGTTTGTCCCTTGCTTTCCTGCAAGCTCTATCATTTTAGTCTTTTTTATGTTAGACATTCTGCCTGCACTGTTGACTTGAATGGCTGACCAARAAACCCATAAATGGTGTTTGTCAGAAAGTGAACTACCAGGATTTTCAAACTTCTTCAGCCCTACAAGTGAAACTGAAAATGTTTAGACCTCCTAGTTTTATTTCTCATGACTATTTTTTGTGATAGGAGTGGTTTGGATAATATTTTAGAGTGTCTGGGTGTCCTGTGTATATTTTTTTTCTTTTTTGTTTGCTTGTTTTCAGTCAGCATTATTGATTAATTTCCTCTTWTTGGGACATCATATTGAATTTCTCAGGATAAAATTACGTGCGACAAAACAATTGAAACAAGCAACTAATTTTGTCTTTAGGTGGTCCCCTGTGTTGGTTTACAGCTTCTACAGGAACCATAATCAATATGCACACGTAGCTGTATGAATGATCACCATATTGTTTTTGTTTACCTGTGTCTGTTTTTTATTTCAGCTATTTAAAACTGAAAAATAAAGATTTATTTGAATGAAAAAAAAAATGTCTTCAGTACTTGAAGAGGTCATGGGAACCATTTTTGTCATGATCACAGATAGTTGTGGTATACACACTTTATTTTATAATTAGTTGTGAAATTTTAAATTTAATACTTTTCTTATTCTATAATTGCAGAATTGTGAGTTCTTGGTGGAAAGGAGGAAAGCTTTATGTAATATGACCAAGTCATTAGCATTATTTCTTCTTTACCTCAATAATTCAAGTTAAATAGTACTTCCATATGAAAGCAAAATAAATTGATGTGTTAAAACGCAGAGGCGTTTTGTGCAGTGAGTTTTTCCCATTTTATGAATGCATAATATCCTAAATATGATTTCACACCTATATAGCATGAATGGTAGGGTACGGCAGTATGCGGATTTTTATTTTAAATTTTACTCAAAACTTCTAAAAACTAGGTTTTCTACCACAAGTCTGAACTGTAGAAATGATAAAGAACTATGTTAAGTTTTATAGTTTCCCAATGTCCCTGAACGCGGCGTACTTCGACGCTCAGTGATCACGTCATCAAAACGAAGCAGCATAAACCCGGGTTGAAGAAAAACGCTTCTGGAAAGATACACGAACAGTTTCCAAAACAAATAATAAAGACAACCAACTCAAGTCATGTCTGTCAACTATGCTGCCGGGCTGTCTCCTTACGCAGATAAAGGTGTCTGCGGTCTGCCTGAGGTAAAATATAAAAGTTATCAAGTCTATTAGTGCGTTACGAACAGGTAGTTAGCATAGCAGCATTTGTTTCATTAGGGCTAATCGGCCAGTGCGAGACACGGTTTAGAGAACAGACCAAACATTTTGTTCTATGTGTGACGATTTGTGTGCAGAAGTGTTTGTAGGCACGAACTGAATGAACGCATTGCATTGCGTGTAATATCAGATAGGCGTTTTGAAAGTATTTTAGGTTTGGATTTATCTAGGATAATTGATCTCACCAGGACTTAAAAGTTTAACACAAAGATTTTATTAAAAAAAATAAAATAACGATGCCAAAATGTAGAACCAATTAATAATTTGTCAAAAMTGAAAAGTCTTGTCCTTACCGTACTCAGTAAAAATACATGAGTAAATAACAGGCAGGTGCTGTGAATCAAATGCACCTTTTTTCTAATGAACACCTCTGCTGAAACAGAAGCATTGCCACTCTGCTGGTTTTAACCATTTAGGCRTATTAACAAAAGATTAAGAGTCTCACCATGAATGAGAGAGAAGATTCATCAAGTTCACCAGATTGAAGGAGAAATTTGCCATGAAAATAAAATTTGTGATCGAACAATTAAAAAAAATTGACTTGTTGGGATGGTTTGCCAGATGAAAACTTCTCTCTATAAAGTCTGTTTCAGCACATTCTAGGTTTACATGTTTACATCTGAATAAACTACTAAGTTTTGGATACAGAAGTTGAGATGTGTGGATAAATGCTGCGCAAAACACTCAAATGCAACAACTTAGCAGAAACAAATCAATATCATCCTTCTCTCTTTTAACTAAATTATTCTAGAGCCAAATATGAGACCAGCTCACTATCAGCTGAAGCTTGACAATAATTAGGTCATGTGTTACCCAAACTCAAGTGCAGCAGTACTTTAAAAAAATCTTTTATTATTATTATTATGCAACATTGTGTCAGCCTAGTCAAAGTACCTGAACCCAGTTGAATGTTTGTGAGCTGTTCATAAACAAATGCTGCACACAAACCTCAATGAAATGAAATAATGAAGTAAAGAAGAGTGGGTCAAAATAAAAGACAGTTAAGAGCATACAGAGGATAGTCACTTTAAATAGATCCTTTTGTGTCAGGTCTTGAGTTATAATTGGTGATGTGTTAAGAGCAGGTGATCCGATAATTTATAGTAGATTTGCTTTTAAACACTTTTGTTAAAGTTTTTACATTAAAAAAGTTGTTTTTAATGCTAAGATTGTGAATGTTTTTATATTTAATAAACTTTCTATCAATTTTTTATACTGCCCTGATGCGTCTCAATAATCCAGTTAGAAAAGTATTAAATAAAAACGCAGAGTAAGTCCTCTGAATGTGTTCTTTGTTCAAAACATTTTATAAAAAAAAAATCATCATTTTCTTCTCCTTTCCTCCTCTCTATGAATACATTTTTATCAATTAAAAAATGTTTGAAAATGTACATCATCCCTCAGTACATCCTGTAGTTCATTTTAGTTTGAGTTAAAGAGAAGATTATGTTCTTTATGCCGGTTTTTAAAGATTCGGTTTTCTCTTTTGTGGCAGAGTTTTGATTCACCCGAGGAGCTGAAAGCAAAGGTGGAAACACTCGCTCAGCTGATTAAAGAATCTCAGTACCTGGTTGTCCATTCTGGAGCTGGAATTAGCACCTCAGCAGGCATCCCTGACTTCAGGTGAGACACAATCCACATCACCAGATAATTCATTTGCAATCAGATCATTTCAAATTTTTCATTTTGTCATAAAATACTGCACCGATTCACACAAGCCATTAGATTTAACCCTCACTTGCCATCATCTTTTTCTCTTTTTATTTGGATCCCCATTAGTTGCAGTTCCTGCAACTACTCTTCCTGAGGTCCATCATTAAACGTAAAACAACACAAAATACGTAGCATACATAGTTCACACATATTCAAAACAAAAATAACTACACAATAAAAAATATATAAATATAAATAAAAWAATAAATATAATCTGACAAAATTTATATCTGAAGTTGGCAAAAGAATATTTGGATGAGTTTGTGTCAGTTTGGATCCTCTTCATCAGGATTCATCTCCTGCTGTGTTTGCAGACTACATATAAGTTTTAATAGGTTGCACAAAAACAGATAAAGCTCTGCTTTTTCTTCCAGCAACACAAGTATTGATAGTAGCTGTTTAACTGTGATTTGAGCAGAAATTGTTCAAGCTTGAGTGCTGTAATTCAGTTTTAATGAGGAAGAGCATGCAGTGTATTTTTCCATTGATACACCTTCCACTGATCAAAGCAGTGCAGCAGAGCTTCTCTTGGTTTTTTTCTCAGAAGCTCTCGTTTTTTTTTTTTCTATACGTCTCTTTTAAACTCAAATCTCTTGAGTGCGGACCCATTTTACCCTCATTTATTAATAAAAGTTGCAACATCAGTTTAGTTAGCAGGGAGCTTATGGCAAACTGTGGTTCATTTCTGTGAGTTTAGGCTCAAATAAGATGCAATAATTATTGTTTTTATAGCTACATCTCTTAAACTTTACCCTTTGAACAACCTTCAGTTTGAATATACMATAGTGTTTCTCCTACATAAGATATTCTTTTGTTTTGTACCACCTGCTATAAACTTTCAAATCCCGCTGCTGAAAGATCTTGGATAAAGATCTTCTTTAAACATTTCTCTCAGTTTGATGAAAGTGAGTCAGTGAAATTATAGATGAAATGAACAATTTGTTAAACTGCCACTAACCCAGCAGCTGGAGAAAATAAAGATTATTGCTGCTGCACGCACGCACGCATCCCCCTGCACGCGCGTGACAAACACGGACTTTAAACGTGAAGGTTTATAACATTCACACTGGCGAGGTGGATGCGCCCTGCGCGTGTATCCAAAGCTTTTGCTGTCCTGCTGTTCTTGTCGGGGAGGGGTCTGTGGTCTGTGGGTCAGGGTCATCTGTGGAGGAAGCAGATGAAGGGAGTTGCGCATGGGAACTTTTATTTAAGATTTAAGTTTGTTTTTTATTTCAAAGGTCCTCATGGCTCAGCAGCAGAAGCATAAAAATTACTGTTAAGAAAGTTGATGATAAAGCTGAATGAAAATCTAAGTCTGATTCTGAAGGTAAATTAAATATCTGACAGTGATCATKACACAGTGTGGCTCTAATTCTTCACTTCATCATCTGTGTCGCAGTTTCACGTCTCCAAAATGAGCGTAGGCATGGGTCAGAGCTGGCATGAGGCACCGCACATTTTCACGTCAAGTTTGGATTTTATAAATCACAACCTTGGCTTAAAAAGTGGCATACGCACGTTTCTGGGCTCAAATTGTGCGTACGCCTGTTTTATAAATCCGACCCCAGGAGAAAAAAGGCTGATTAATCCTGCCAAACTGGTGACGCAACCTTTTCTCTTCTATCCACAATTTTCTCTCAATCTGTTGCTCATTTTCTCCTTTCACTCCACGTTGTTCTTTTTATTTTTATTTTAAAGCAGTTCTGAGGCACAGTGGTGAAACATGAAACTGCTTCTGTTCATGTTGCTCAGCAGGTTGTTGCTCGCTTATCAGTGAGTGAGTGAATTAGTTGATGCCACCAAGTCAAGCAGCTAAATCCTTTCCTCTGCCTACATCCCCCAGAAYGCCGTGCAGTTCTGGATCAGAGTTCAATGAAATCAGCAACCTGTTAAACATATTTTCATTGATATTGATAACGTCCATCACAGTATATATTGTTATTTTATTGCCCGGCACTACTATTAGCATGAGGTGCAAAGGCATTTTTTTGAAAGCTCTAAGAAATTTTTGTTTTTGTATTTAGTTGTAAAATTTCATGTTAGAACAACACACAGAGATAATAATGAATAATATCTCATGTTAATCTGTTTACATCACAAGCCTTCATGAAGTAATAATCATAAATTTAATTAATCATAATCATTAATAATAAATCAGAAGTTTTGTCAATAGCATGCACAAATTATTCTTTAAAACTTTTCACATTGAAAATGTATCATGTCATATATGGTGCTGAATATGAGGTGATATGACATTCTGTCTGCTGTTTTTTATTTTTTGTTTTTGTAGTACCTCTGTGCAGCAGAGGAGGGTGGTGTTTGCTCATTCTGTGTCACATCAGGCTAAAAAAATATTTTTGGTTATTGTTACATAAAGATTTACTTTCTTTTTGTGCCCAATGAATCTGCACACCTTCAAACGCAGATGTGACTCAAAAACTCAGCTTTAATTTGTATTTACAAGGAAGTGAAGCAGTTAAAAATAAGATGGATTTGATTGTAAATCATCAGATATTTTTATATTTCTACACATGCACATGCTTAGGGATCTGAAATAGATAAATATTTGATTAATCAGACTGTCCAGTGTTTCYCCTAAGAAACACGGGGGCGCCCCGCCTGTATAATGGTACACTAACACTGCTGTCATTCGGCTGCATGTGACCCTGAAGGTTACATCAATAAAGCCAAGGAGCACTAACGTAAAATATATTCTTCTGTGTACACAGAAATAAGACAAATTTATGTTCCAAAGTTAACATGTTGGAGATTATCAAAGCATTTAAAAACACCAGCTTTGTTTTGTTGGTTTTAATTGTCCTGCAGTCTGTTTTTCAGTGCCACGTGACATAAACAATATGTGGTGTTAGTGGTGATATTCAACTCTAATGCCTCACTGAGTCTTTYAGATCAAGCTGAAAGTTCAGACTGAAAGCATTAGATAAGTCTGTTGCAGCTGCATCTGAGGATTCAGTGTCTGTTCCCTCGTCTGATGCACAGAAATAAGTTTGTTCTCAAAGATGGCAGGATGTGGGATGAGTCTGGTGCCGCTGTGCTCATCAGTCCAGTTAGATACCTACAGCTGACTGGTTAAACAAAGAGCACAAACTGAATCCTGTCTGAGTTGACAGCAAAGTCTATATTTTCAGTCTAAAAGCATTTTATTGTTAGTACTCAATCATTAATTGCAAACTCAGTCACTAAATACAGACATGTTTGTCCTCCTCTTCAATCTTTCTAATGACTTCTTTGTGTTTTCTCTTCAAGGGGACCCAAGGGTGTGTGGACTTTAGAGGAAAAGGGTGAGTCACCTCACTTTGAGACCACCTTTGAAGATGCCCGCCCCAGTTTAACTCACATGGCCCTCCTGGGACTGCAGCGGGCCGGATACCTCAAGTACCTCATCAGCCAGAATGTAGATGGTCTGCACGTTCGATCAGGCTTCCCCAGGTAAGCTCAGCCTGTTTTAAAACATTGAAGTCACTCCTCGACTCAGCAGTGTTTGCTCTGAAGTTATCCTGGTGTGACAACATACATTCTGTTTTTTAGCAGAAGTAAAGCAAAAAAATTTACATAAAGAAAATAGTTTTTTTTGTTACATGAAAGGGAACAGTTTATATAAAAGGTAATTTCATATCACAAACAATGTGATCACTAGCTTTAGAGAAGCTCATTCATTCATTCATTCATTCATTCATTCATTCATTCATTCATTCATACATACGTACATACATACATACCAGTCACTCTCATTCTAACATACATGACGGAACGGATGTTCTGGTCATTCGCAACATGGTCGCGCTACCTTTTGCAGCTTGGAATACACACAATAGGACAGATGAGTTAAAAAAGATGCTCTGATCCTATGTTTACACAAACAGAAACACAGAATCATACGCTCAAAAAAAACACTCGTGCAGTGCAAGGCAGCTAAGGACGAGAGGGGGCTGGGGATCAAACACATGGTATGGGGTAGGATGCAGCAGAGCTGTTGTAAATACTCAGTGCTGGCACCAATCAAAGACCTCCAGAGTCCAAAACCAGTTGTTATCAACCAAGGCACCAATCACCAGAGTTCAGTTCTCTGTCTCCACCCATCGTGGCCTTCAGACTGATCCACCCACGGATGATACGGGAAGGGGATGGGAGTCAAGCCTTTGTTTCACGTGTCATCCAGGGAGTTGATAACTGCCGAGCCAAGGTCAGCAGCTGCAGGGATCCAAAAGATAAACATAATTGTTTTGGGGCAAGCAGCCTTGATTTTCTCACTGCTTTCAGTCTATAACTGCATCTCTGTGATGGCAGAAAAAAAAGCCAATGTTCCGAATTCATTACCTCCTCCCCTCTCTTTCCGACTGAAATTTCACCCAGGTATAATCTTTTTCCCCACGGCCACGCTGCTGAACTGTGATTTTCATCAGAATCACATCCAGTTTGCGACTTATATCCCCCAGCATCAGAGTCTGTGTGCTTCCAGTGCGGGAGACTCCGTTCAAGGTTCCTGACAGCTTCTCACAGGCCCGGACTGCTGTCAGGATCGCTTTCATTTTCCGATAAGCCAGAACTCCTGCACAGCCGATCAGCAGGAATCCAGTTAACATAAATCCAAATATGTACAAATCTTCCACGTCTTCAATGGAAAGCGGCGCCAAACAGATCAGGTTACAACCCCCCAAAGAACCAGACACTTGCCTGGCTGCCACCATTCCACTGGGACAGCTGCGCTCCCTTCGCTCCAGTCTCAGTGTTTAAAAAATAGAGTCGATTGCGTTCAGAGACCAGTTGACCAGATCCATAATTCCTTTCAGAGAAAAGGCCTTTGTTCTTATCAGAACAAAAAACAACAACAATTCCTCTCCAGAACCCAGGCTGTCCCAGGCCGATCTAAAGAAGAGACTGCAAAGTCACACCCCTGGAGGTGGGACCTTTTACGTCAGATATTAGAATGTAACCAACTTTTGTTTATGCATACAGGACGGTCTCATATTAATAAGACACAATAACTCTCAATCTCTGTTTAAATTAAACAGCTGCAATGATCAGAAAGTATAAAATACAAGACTGGATCTAACATTCAGTTCATCAGTCACAAAATTTCCTTCAATATAATTTTTTCCAATAATAAAAATGGAACAATATTAAAGACAAAAAACAACAATTTTGAGATCCATGTTTGACTGTTTTTGTTGTATTATTGAGAGGTTTTACTGGATTTTTAGCCTGCATCATTTCCTGAAATCTCAGTCTTTCATGGATAAAGCTCTTTGGAATGTGAGCACCAAAATAAAGCTCTTTGAAAGTTTGTTGCACCAGTTTGTTCACAAGTAACTAGGGCTGCAACTAACGATTATTTTAATAATCGATTAATCTGTTGATTGTTTTTTTTCGATTAATCGATTAATCGGCCAAATCATTAAAATGCTTAATTACATGAATATGAGTAGATATAAATTAAGTTAACTCCTTAAGGATGCAAGTTATTGATAATGAATTAATCTGAAGTTGATTTATCTTATAGATTGATTAACAATTAATTAATAAGCAGCCATTAAAAAAAAACAGTTTCTCTTGAATCAAGAGGGTCTTCCCATAAAATGAAGGATTTTTTTTATAATCTTCTGAATTAAAAAACAGAAGCACATGATACATATTTTAACAATTTATTTTGCCAGCTGTATTAAATACTGACTGAAAAAATGTGTATTTCTCCTACATGAAA
>NW_013952405.1:8048256-8057171 GCF_001266775.1 Austrofundulus limnaeus
AAAGAATACGTTTTAAATAAAAATATGGCGTTACAAAAATTACATTTTTTAGTGGTTGTAATTCTAATACTTTTATCATTTGTACGGACATGTTTTTAAATATTATTTTTGTCATAAAAAACGCAAAATAAACATGAACCTACAGCGGGTCAATTAGTTCTTCAAATGATAATGCTAATGTATTGATATTTTTCTAATTTTGATTTAAGTTTGCTTGTTTAGCGTCGTCACAGTTGCTAGGTGACATGACGTATGCCGGGGTAAGGACGGGAGGCTAGACCATCCAAATTCACAGACTATTTTTTTCCGGTCTTCCCGGTCTACCAAGGACCCAGCCCGCCACGACCCAGTAGTCTGGTTCCTCCGGAGGACCCGGCCTGTCGTTTTGGACACAGCCAATGTCTTGTGACGTCCACGGCCTACCCCAGTTGCCACTACTGTGCATGTGTGTCAAGGACAGAAAGGCAGACGTGGCAGTGGAAGGTGTCAAAGCAGTTTGGAGAGAAAAACAAAGTAAAGAACAAAAAAAAAACTATTTATCGATTATTAAATTAGTCATCGATTATTTTAATAATTGATTAGTCGTTGATTAATCGATTAATCGTTGCAGCCCTACAAGTAACAAACAAAGAAAGAAAGAGCTTCCTCCTTACAGTGAAACATGGAGGTTTTATCATTCTGTGGAGCTGCTTTTGGTTTAGAAGGACAATGTGACCCTGTATGGATGACGTCCATCCTCTCTGCACCTTGAAGAGTACAAGCCTCGACCCATGGCCGTTATTTTGCCTGTCACCCACCTCTTTCTGCCCTGCTTTCCTCTTCATACACATTTAGAGTAAAGTTTAGTGGTGCCAGATGTAAAGAAAAGAAAAGATAATCTTTGGTCTTGCAGATGAAAAAAATTGACCTGGAGCATCTTGACTCACAAGAGAATAAAAAAAGAAAGATGAACTTTAAAGRAAAAAAAATGTCCGGCAATACGCCCTGACCTATATTTCCTTTGAAAGCTTTCGAGCAGAGCTGAAAAGTACCTCTGCACAAAGAAAACCYTTAAACTTTTAAAAGTTTCGGCGAACAGCAATGGAGCAGTGGCAGAAACTAATGATAATTCTGACCCGGAGTGTCTGTTTCACTTGAAATTTCACTGACGGTGTTCTGCCGAGTGCTTTGAAGTTGAATGAGAGGGAGTGGAGAGTTTTTGCAGCAAAGTGATAAATGTGGAGTTGTGATTCATTGTTTTGAATTGGAAGCTGCTGCTTTGCAACGACGGCTGAAACAGCAGCACTGCCGCCGCTCAGATAATCTAAAATGAAATGCTCAGCATAACTGAAAATGTGATGTCTCTCTACGGATTCTTCAGCCGCTCTGAATTGAGCCCAYGGCTGTGACTCTCAATTTTTTTATTCAGTTCATCCAGACGCTACGCATATTGGAGGACTTGCTTTTCCTGGAAGCCATTTTAATAGCTCTTCCTTCTCCCTCAATCAGGTTTTCTGGAATGAGGTCAGACTGAAGAAGTAGTTCTCAGAGGAAATCACTAAAACAGCAGACKAGATGATAGACTAAACTAGTTGGGATTAATCCACTGGTGAACACTTGAAATATTTATCAAGAGTGTCGTAAATGAAAACATTCTTTGCATAAGAATTCTATTTACACTGAGCTGAATTTGCTTTTTATACTTTTATAATGTTTGTTTCTTTTTCCCCATCAGGGATAAAATATCGGAGCTTCATGGAAACATGTTTGTGGAGGAGTGTGAGAAGTGCGGCAGGTATGTGCAATCACACTGATCAAAATACTCTAATTACAAAACTCACCCCAAAGAGTACATATAATTTAAATTCAAAGTGACTCAGAAACTCCAACATTTCTCAAACCTGCAGGGTTTTGTTTAGGGCTGCACCAAACAATTATTTTGATAGTCAACTAATCTGTCGATTCTTTTTTTGATTGTTGATTAGTCACTGTTATTTCCGTCACAACGTCCATCTGTTCTTCCCTTKGGGTGGAACTTTCCCACCTGCAGAGGATGTAACCACAGCTCCAGTGTTTGTGGTTCAGGTGATCATGATATYTTTCACTGCCGCTGTGCTGCCATGGAAGGATCGAGTCTGCATTTTACTTTCTTGGGTTGATTTTCAGTGAAATGTAGCAAACTATTGAAAGCCTGTCTTGTTTTTTAGCCTCTTCAACGTGACTTTCTTTACGTTCTGCCATTATTAATACAAAAAATAAATAAAAATAGGTCTGAGATTTGTAGGGCCCCTATGATTTCCACAATGCAGAAATTGCAGAAGGAATCACAGATTTAACACAAATTGTAATCCAGTATAAAACGTGGAATCTCACGGAATTTTCTGACATATTTTGGACATAATGTATTTTGGATGCTGCTGTTTTCTGCACCTGCCATTACCTGGTTTATTTATTTAATTACTTATTCACCTTCAAGGCAACATTTTATCTTTGTTTAATTTGAGTGGAAAATAATAAAATGCCTGATAATTAAATGTTCTAGGGGGTTAAATAAATAAWTTTCATTTAATAATCAGTTGTAGCTCATTATAGTTTTGGGGAATCATCATTACGTTTGACTGAAGGGGTWCTAGTGGTATGACAATATGGCTCAGGGGGTTCACAAGTCTAAAAAGGTTGGGAACCACAGAAATATTGTATCAACACTGTTCACGTTCAGACATTCCCTTTTGACATCACTTCCTGTTACTTCATATGCAAATATCTCAACAACTGTTCTTCTCAGCGGCGTGAAAGTTTATTTGCGAAATGTTATCAGTGTTTTCTTTCCAAATATGCATTCATATTTATTACAAAAATTTGATGTCGCAGACACTTTAAGGTTTTATTCCTAGGTTAGTAAGATCATTACTAAGAATGTGTCATTACTTTAACAAGTTTTTAATAAATCTAAATATTACATTTGTATTGATGAAGACATTTAATTAGTTTGTCATAAGAGTAAATTCATTTTTATCGTATATCAGATTAGCCAACAAAGTACAAAATCAAACTAAACGTGCTAACGTTTTACTACAAACTTGTCATTACTGAAAAGAGTYGGAAAAAGCCTTGAAAATGTCTCGCATCAAAGCTGCCTAAAACAATGTTTTTGCAACCAGAATAGGTCAGCCATCTACAAATCAGCCTGCTGTCACACAAGCCTCTCCCTGACAATGAGGTCTGAAAGATGTGTGTAAACAGAAAGCTGCATACTGTGCACATGTTTCAGTTCATCGTGTGCACCTTTGACTTTAAAAAAAAAAAGACTCACATCAGTTTTATTTGGTAAATTGTCTCCTTGTCAAAAATAAATATGAATAAGGTGGAGTTAGCAAACCTTAATTTTTAGGGTTTCATTTTGCTGAGGATGATCAAATATAATTTGTGTATAAATGTGACTGTCTCTCTTTTCACTTCTTAAATTCAGCTACAAAGAACAAAAGTGTGAAAACAGGGTTTTAAATGGTGACTCTTGTTTTCTACCACTGTGGTATTTTGACCAAAGATGTCCCAGACATTTCATTAACACCTCAGGAAACTGTAAATAACCTATGGGCTCATAWTTCCATTTTAACTCCTATTTTCCACTGTTTTGCTTTTCTTATTAGCTCCACTTCTTTAGTCAACAAAGAGCCWACTGCAGCTAAAATGTTTCATAAAACATGCAGAGTGTAGGTTCAGCGACTGTTCACTCACGTCAGCATACACAGTATCTGAGGGTTGGTTTTTTTTTTTTGTTGTTGTTGTTGTTGTTGTTTTTTGCATGTTGTGTCAGCAAAGTCGCTCTGCCAACTCCCCACAAGGATTTACTCAAGTTTTTGTAGGTTAAAGATAGCTTTATCTCTGTTTATTAAACATTAGATAACACAAGGATTAAAAAAAACCTTGTTAATATTTATGAGCTATATGGGTAAAAGCTCAGAGGGACTGAAGCATATTCTCTGCAGTGAAAGAGAAACACCATGTCTGTAATAAACAAAAGCTGCTGCACACATCAAAGGTGCACCAGTGTGTGTGCGCTGCCTTCTTTGCACACTCGAAGCCCTGCCATAATTAATGCTGAAATCAGCTTTAGATTTGTTTATAATACCTTGCAAAACAATGTGGCCCTTTTTTCAGAGGAGAACTTCCAAAAGGTTAATGGAAACTCGTTATCTCCAAATGTTTCCAAGAACTCTACAGTGGCTTCATTTTTCCCTCCRTGGCTTCAGACGTTTCTATCAAAGGGTTACGATACGTGAAAGTGGAAGTTGGGGACTGAAGAACAGGTGTACGTACGTTTAAACAACTCTGTAGCAACAACCAGATGGGAAAAGTCCTTGTGTGTCCTCTAAAAGCATTTTTTATAATTTTTCTTGAATTGATGAGCTTAGTCTAGTTTGTCTTGTGTGTGTGTGTGTGTGAGTGTGTATAGATGCTGCATGTGAAACAGTTTTTCTTTTTCACCCGAAGGTCGAAAAAGTGGCCTCGGATGCATTCAAGTGTTAAACTTTGGGGATTTATGCTTTTTCCAGGCAGTATGTCAGGGAAAAGGTGATAAGTGTGATGGGTCTGAAACCGACGGGGCGTTATTGTGAAGTGGTGCGATCCAGAGGGCTGAGGGCCTGCAGGTAAAACACACACAGGCTTGTGTTTCTGTCACTTTGATAAAAACGAGCATCATCACCAGTTTATGCATCTGTKTTTAATTATAAAAAGAGGAAAGCTGATCAGCACCATACTTGACTGGGAGGACGCGCTGCCAGACAGAGATCTGAACAGAGCAGATGATGCAAGCAGGTAAGACTAACACCTGTTTCATCACCGRTCTTGATTTCTGAGCAACACACCGTTCTGTCACGTTTCTGCGCTCATTTCCTCCAACATCTCTGTTTCATCCCACGCTGGCAGACAGCCGCACTCGGTCGAACCTGAAATGAAAAAATGTCAAACGGAAGTGTTGAATTGATTTTTTTCAGCTCTTTGCTGCTTTAGTGACCGTTTTCCTGTTCTGCTTTATTTGAAAGTCTTTTTTGTCTTTGTTTTTTTTACAAGCATCTCAGTCAGCTTTTATGTTCCCTTCAGACACAAAAGCTTTTGCTGTGTGTTTACTGAGCAGCAAGATAAACTGGATGTGTCACCCAGATCTGCTGGCACATAATAGATGCTTAATTACTTTTTAAATTACAGAGAGGACAGACCTTTGAACTGTGAATTGTTGGTTTGTGGAAAGGGAGAAAATGTGAAATACAACTGTTATTCAAAGGTGACTCACTCTTCTGCAACAAAGATAATAAATGTTAGATATTGTACGTGATTAGACTTGAATTGGATCACTCGTGGAAGCTGTGTTCCCTTTCTATAAGTTGCTTTGCTCCTTTGAGTGAGCGCTCACGTTGTTACAGAAACAGAGGTAGCCCAGATTTGTTTTACTATGATGAGCAACAGAAGATTACTCCATAGACAGACTGTGTTAGCCAGAGAGAAAACAGCACTGAGCAAAGGCTTTAGCTCAAAAAGTGTGCGATTCATCACTGTCACATTGTTCACTTCAAATTCTTGGGGTCATGACTCAGTTAGAAAGTGACTCTTGATTCTTAAATCTAAATTGATTCACAACAATTCTTACTGAAATACCAATGAAGTACAAGGCCATCATGACAGACATTAGAAATTGTGCATTTTTGAAAAGCTTGAAAGATTTACTGTACATACATTGTTACAGGAATAAAAACAACAGAGTTTAATATTTTCAGTCATATCAAAAGATGTTCTTTGAATCCATGAAAATATGGCAAATCCTGTCAAATAAAAAGTAAATACAGTGTTGAATTATCTAAAAGTTACTGCTTTCTGTAGCTTTGAATCCTTTATAAATGGGACTTTTATGTGATAGTGTTAGAATGAAGGGACATTTTKTTGACCTGTATCACGATATGGGGTTTGAAATGTGGCTAAACATTATAAATACATAAAAACTGTGTATAGCTGTTACCGGATCTGTTGCAGCGTATCGTCAGACCCTGTTCTGTTGTTTTTCCTCAGCAGAGTCAGAACTTTAAAACAAAACCTAATGATTTTTTTACAGCTCAGGTACAAACATCTCTGCAACTACAGCACATTATTTAACATTTCGGTAGTTTTGCAACTCATGACTGACGATTTAGGATAAAATGTTTATTTATAATTTACTAAACCTTAATTTTTCAAAACTGGCTTTTTAAAATATTGAATTTCTCCTCCCTGCAGCATCACTGAACCCAAAATTTGACCAAGGTGTTCACTGATGACACTGACTGCACTTCCTGCTGCATTATTTCCCCTCTCTGTATTGATTATCATCAGAACACCAGCTCTGTGCACCGAGAGTCTCAGGAAACAGTTTCTGAACAGTCTGAATCACTTCAGCAGGAACTAACCTGCTTTCTGGCTCATCTTTAAACACCACTGATCTGTCATCAGTGAAGATGCACAGAGAAATGTGCAGCAAGTCAGCTGTGCCACACAAAAACTGTTTTTGTGGTGGTGCAGCGACTCGTCTGTAAAACAGCAGAGACTTTGCCTTCATGTGAAAAACAGTGTAATTTTTTTTTTCTCCAAACGGACATTTTTCTTCCTCTCCAAGCTGGAGAAGTGACAGTTTTCCCCCACTCATAGATAAATATACCTTTTAAATCGAAATGGTTCATTTAAGTGACAGGGTTGTATTTTTCAGCCAGTAGTGACTTTAGTCGCCTGGTATTGGCCTGCTGTTAGCCGTGGTAGAAGTGGAGTTTTGTTTTGTTTTTATTCTTTTAAATCCATCTGTTTAATTGGAAAAGCCACAATTAAACATCAGTTTCACATTGTCAGCAAAGAATAAAAAAATAAAATGTCCTCCTGATACTTTTTTTAATTCCCACATGCCAAAGAAAGCTGACTGGACATTGTTTCCACGTCCTTTTAACAGCTAAATGTTCACCGTATTGTAAAGCGGCATCTCTGCAGTAATTGAGTTTTTTTTTCTTTAGTTTATGCTGAACATGTAAAAAAATTATTTGGAGAAGGGATTTTATTTATTTATTTTTTATTTAATTGCCATGCTAAATTTTTGTAGCAACGCAGTCAAACTAAAATTGATTTAAATCCCCTTGAAGCCGAACRCGCCCAAGCGCTGCCGTTCTTCGCTCTGACTTTCATGCACACCCACTTGTATGAATTACCCTTGAGGAATAACTGGCAAATATGAGGAATGTCAAAGAAGGCACATTTCCTGTTTCTGCCTGATTTTATTTATTTTTATTTATTTAATTTTTTTTAATCTCCATCTGTTGGCTTTGCAGAAAAGCAGACCTGGCACTGACTCTGGGCACGTCCATGCAGATCAAACCCAGTGGGGACCTCCCACTCCTCACAAAGCGCAAAGGAGGGAAGGTGGTAATAGTCAACCTGCAGCCTACTAAACATGTGAGTCTTATCAGCACGCCACTTTAACACAGCTCCATGTCCAGAGTTTCTATCAAGGTAGCATTTGATTTATTTGAATAAATAATTTGTAAATATATTTTGCACAGGTCCACAGTCCTGCAGGTTTGACTTGTTTCTCTGCTCCAACACTYCTGACTCAGTGACTGAATGAACTCTTCGAGTTCAGCAGAATCCTGTTAACATCTATTCATTAAAATCAGGTGTGCTGGAGCAGAGAAACCTCTAAAATACATGTCAAACYAAAGGCCTGTGGGCCATATTTGACCCTCGTTAACATTTTTTTTCTGGTCCCAAAGGGAATACTTTAAGTGTGAAATAGTTTTCTGGTTTCTCTTTTTTGTCACTGGATTTAGTGCATTCGTCTCATGACAGTTGGCCAACTTTAGAGCCAAAAAATTAAGTTAGAGTTTTTCAGTTATCTTTGATTTTTGGTGTGTAAAAAGCAACATAGAATCAACTTTAATTATCTTTTGCTCTATTCTCCTATTTTAAAGTAAAATAATTTGATTTAATGTGAGGGTTGTTTTTTTACCTAATTTTCTGGAATATGATAAAATGCATCTCTAATGCTGCATTCACAYYGAATGCRATTTCAGCGTCAGGAGCATCAGGTTTACATGCAAAGTCTATGGTGGACGCGTGTCAAACAGCGTTGGCAAGTACTGCGGCGCGATGAGAGCAGCGCGATTTGAACGATTTGAGAAAAGCATTGTCTAGAGTTGGAAAATCTGAATTTTTGCAGCTCGACGCGGCGTGTCAGCCAATCAGAGAGACTCCACTGTGTGACAAAGTGACAGATTTTCCGACGGGACAGTTTCCTGAATGATGTCCACTAACCTGAGACAGATGGAGAGGAGCTCTTTAGCTGAAATCTGGTGCCTGCAGTCGATGTCCTGGCAGGAGATATCAGCACCGATGCGGGTCAGCGGCTCATCAAACTGGACTTGGGACAAAAATAGTTCTGAAAGCGAGCCTTGTTAGCTCGCAGCTCCTGGGTGATGAAACTCATCAAACTCAGAACGTCTCTGAATTATCTGGTGAATTAATTATGAATTAATTATCTGATGAGCGCAGCGTTCTCTTGCATATAAATAACTCAGTAAATAAAGCAAAGCCACTTTCTTTATTTCTGCCGACATTAAACAGAGACCAGCAGAGGGGGCGGGGAGACTTGACGCGCGTCAAGAGCAGTTTTGACTCGCGTCTGACATCAAAGTGCACAAGCGTCCAACTTGAAGCGTTGGACGCAATTTTGACGCTGAAATCGCGTTCAGTGTGAACGCAGCTTTAGATATAAAAAAAGAAAATGTTGTTCACAGAGAATAAAGCTTAAGAAATAAATGCTAATGATATATTTCTTAAAGGGCAATATCATGTAAAATCAACTTTTTTGAGTTTTATATCATGTTATAATGTTATACTCTCATAAAACATGCCCAAAACCTTGC
>NW_013952405.1:8057974-8061484 GCF_001266775.1 Austrofundulus limnaeus
GTTTTTAGGAAGCCATGCTGAGGAGCAAAACGACAGGTGGGGACCAGAAACGCTTCTGGGTTGTGTCCTTTTGGGACAAGCTCCTCCTCTGGGATGTGTCTTTAAGCCAAGCTTCCTCGTGGTTGAGCCCCCCCGCCTCCTCCCCCCCGCTCCGTGGCTCCGGCAGGCTACGTGCTGAAATGGGCGTGACAGAAGTAGTTGGATTTTCTTAAAGAGACAGAGACCTATTTCAAGGCATTTAGAAACTGTCAAGATGAGAAGTAAATTGTTTTGGGGATTTTTACAAATATATAGCTCTTTCATAAGCTGAAAATGGGACATAGTTACTTTATTTTAGTATAAAATTGAAATATAGGCTTGGAATGCACATATCGCCCCTTGTTATGTTATGTTATGTAACTATTTATATAGATATATGTTAAATGTTTTAAATGCTACATAAAGCATAATTTGGAAAAAGTCACATGTATTTCTATAAGAATTATTTCTTACATAACATTTCTTCATTAAACAGTGACAGAAAATGGCCCTTGTGTAACCRAGTTTGACACCCCTGTAGGATTGTGGCCTTCAAGGACCAAAACTGGATCCACCTGCCTTCAAGTACCACCCCCTCCAAATAAAGACTTTTTAACAGGCACACTTTTAATACTTTAAATACCATTTTTTTCCCCATAAATTATCATTGAGTTTCCATTTTTTTAACCATAAACACTACTTATTTGGATTTTTATGTATCAAAGCCATTAGACCGTATTAACAATGTTTCTTATAGTTTGCATAGAATGAAGTTCAAAATTATTGCACAACCTGGTCCATGTCTAATGCAGTTTCTGAAAAATGACCAACACAAAAATAAAACACAATCTAAAAGTTGCTTCTGTATTTTGTAGGATTGTTTGTGGGTTTGGGATGGAGTCCCCGGACAGAAGCTAAYGCTGGTTTTCGGAGGCCATGAATGAAAAAATTTGGGACCCACGTCTCTAAACAACATTCTATCAACAGTCTTCTAAAATGTCAAGTTTTTCAAGATGTTTTTATTTATTTGCTAGYTGAAGCCTTGTCTGCAGCCAACACTTTGTTTTCTGCTTGACAGAAAGAAAAACAATTAACTTTTTGTTTCACAAGAGGAACCRAACCTTGAATCTCTCATTAATGCTGCCATTTGAATTCCAGTTTACTCCGAGTCTTTTAACACTTTGCAGACTTTGTAATTACTCGTAGAAGACATTTCATTAGGTGAGTGATTGCAGTGGARGCCATTATTTGAGGAGTAATTATAATTTTCAGGTCTGTTCATCGCAATCAGACTCAAACGAGGAACTCTGACATGAATAAAAAATTAGAGAAAGGATGAGATGCGTAGATGCGAGTTTTTTAAAGAAAAAATTAAAGAAATTAGTTGTAAAAKATATCCAATTGATTGACTTATTAAAGAAAACAGAAAGCTTCTATCTAATAGTCAAACTTTATTTTATTTTCTGCCGTTACAGGACAAACATGCCCACCTGCGCATCAATGGCTACGTGGACGAGGTCATGAAACCGTTGATGGAGCTCCTGGGTGTAGAAATCCCAAAATGGGAGGGGCCAACRGTCTGTGAGAGCTCCACAGACCTGTCCGAGTCTACCACGGACATCAAACCGCCCCGCAGCAACATTCCTGCAAAGCAAAAGGTGAAAAGGGAAGACATTAAGGAGGAGAGGAAACGAGAAGCAACAGAGGCTGAGACCATCAAGGAGGAGACGGTTTCTATAAAGAGGGAGMGAGCTGACTCGTCACAGGAGACGAGTGCAGATAAATAACCTCAGGTACTTTGTTCTCATGCCAAGTTAACAACATCAACCCGTCCAGAAAGAAAGCGCACACCTGAAGGTGATGAGTTTGATGATCGAGGACAGAGGTGGTTCTCGTGYCGCCTGGAGCAGAGACTCCTCTGATTTAGTTTGATTGGCGCTCCCTTCGCAGCTGTRACGAGCGGTGATGTGAGACGGACTCAGACGAAGACTCACAAATTGGCTGCTTGTTTGGAAATCTTGTGTTTCCTATTAAGAACACTTGTAAATCCACAAATAATGATGTAAATGAAGGTTTGTTTTCCGGGGTGTTTACCATGACAGGCAAGCCAGATGAGATCTGGAGCACATGGTTATCATTAAAGTCGTTAATAAGGTGTGAAAGATTGCTGCACCTTATTAATATTTATAGCTTGTGCTCCAGATCTGGTCCCTGCAGATCTCGCCTTTTAAGTCTCCTTGGTTTGATACATTATAAAAAGGAATATCAAGCCAGTTTCTGCATGTCAGACAGACTTGTAGCCACAGTGCGTACAGCGAGTCTGAAGGATTTTAGGTCATGTTAGCTTTTTAACCGTAAGGGAATCATAGTCCTGCTGTGTGTTTCTAGGAACAGAATTTTGTAGCGTGAGTGGGAAAAAAAAATTTCTTCATGACAAAAAGTTGTTTTTACTTTATATGTTGTAAATGTTAGCACATGTTTTGGTAATAAACACTAAGGTTTTATGARTATAACATTTTCTTTGTCATCTGGTTGCTGTTTCAGAAACTAGAAAAGCTTTTGTGACAGACTTTGCAGGCAAATGGCCCAGGGCGCAGGCAGGCTCAAAAAGGTAACAAAAACTTTAATAATAAACAAAAGAACAACTCTCAAGGCAGAGGCAAAAACTCACGGGCTGGAAACACAATGATCCAACATACACTGATGACAAGACTCAAAATGTAAAGCAAACAAATTAAGAGTTAATGGGAAACGCACGAGTAATGAGGTGAGCATGGGCAGGGCTGGAGGCAAAACAGCAGGGAAAGGAAAACACGGGAACAGAAAAACACTYAGAAAATGACGACAAAAACACAGATCATGACAGTAACTCCACCGCTCCCCCAAAACGACAGCTCCCGACGTCGAAAAAGGAAGAGGTACAGGACTCAGGGAACATGAACATAAGACAGGGGAACTCAGGACAAAAACAAACACACAAGTCCAGGGGGACAGCCAGGAAACCATCCAATGTGCGACTCCGCAACAATATGAGGCCTGGCAGGGACAGCAGCGGACATTGAGCCACGGGAGAAGGCGGGAGCAGACATTGAGCCACGGGAGAAGGCGGTAGCAGACGCTGAGCCACGGGAGGAGGCGGGAGCAGACGTGGAGCCACGGGAGGAGACAGGAGCAGACGCTGAGCCCACAGGAGGAGGCGGGAGCAGACGTGGAGCCACGGGAGGAGACAGGAGCAGACGCTGAGCCCACAGGAGGAGGCGGGAGCAGACGTGGAGCCACGGGAGGAGACGGGAGCAGACGTGGAGCCACGGGAGAAGGCGGTAGCAGACGCTGAGCCACGGGAGGAGGCGGGAGCAGACGTGGAGCCACGGGAGGAGACAGGAGCAGACGCTGAGCCCACAGGAGGAGGCGGGAGCAGACGTGGAGCCACGGGAGCAGACGGGAGCAGACGTGGAGCCACGGGAGCAGACGTGGAGCCACGGGAGGAGGCGG
>NW_013952405.1:8061685-8075730 GCF_001266775.1 Austrofundulus limnaeus
GGGGGGGGCGTTCAGATGCCCAGCCAGGACTCGCCAAGCGTAATCGCTGACCCTCCGGTGGCCAGGCAGGAGCAGCAGATCGGGACGCCTCGCCAAGACGTCCTCGATCACCTGGCAGTAAGGTCGTTTTGCCGCCAGAGTGGAGGACCACCGGAGGATCATCAGCGCCCCGGCRATCTGAGGGCTTGTCATCTCTTCCTCCCACGGCGGCAGAGACGGGACCGGTTCATCATAATCAGCTGAGGCAAAACCAATCGTGTGAAGTTCAGGCGGCGGTGGAGGAAAAAATCTGCCTTGTGGAGGGGCAGACCAGAAAAACCTCTCCTAGCGGGCTGGTTATGTGGTCGGATCATTTTGTCAGGATTGCAGGCAGAAAAACCCAGGGCGCAGGCGAGGTTCAAAAGGTGTAACAAAAAAAGCTTTAATAAAACAAAAACACTGTCAATGCAGCTCAAAAAACTCATAAGTACTTTCTTGGACGAACAGGCATGAGGGAGACGAAGCACAAGTACAAAGCACAATGATCTGAAAAAACACAGAGGACAAGACTCAGAATATAAAGCAAACAAATTAAGAGTTAACGGGAAACACCTGGGGAGACACAGGAATCAGGTGAGCGTGGGCAGGGCTGGAGGCAAAACAGAAAGAAAAGGAAAACACACGGTAACAGAAAAACAKAGAAAATGACRACAAAAACACAGATCTTGACACTTTATTTCAGTAAGATTCTGGTTTCATACGTCTCTCAGCACCTGTTTTAAAGTGGGTTTATATGAAAATTATTAATGAATAAAATTCATTCATTCTTGGAAATATTCTGTACAATAATGTGTTATATCTGTTGTAGAAAACTTTTTGAACAAACTCAGGAAAAAATAATTTCTGAGCAGGCTGATGAGCTAACGGCTAGTCTGAGTGAGGCCGAGAACAGAGTGAATTTCTGGTGGCTTCAAACAAATCCAATCAGAAAAATGTCCAAACTGTTTTATGAAGTTTCACACCACCGCACATCTAACATTATGCAGACATTTATTTAGAATCACATGGTTATTTCCAAGTGCACATAGCAGCAGCAGCTAGCTGTAGCACTTCTGATGCAGCCTGCTGCACTTCCTGCAGGAATRTTATATTTCTGCTGGAATAACCGTGTAGGTTTCAAAAATTGTTTTCTTTAACTACTTGTGAAATTTTGRGATTGAATTAGTTTTTCAACGACAGCAGTTCACTTTACGTCACAAACGCTTGACCCCTTAAAAACTCCTAGACCCCTGAGATCTTCTTATCCAAGTCTTTTAGTTCTCATCTGTCTAGTCTGCTTCAAATCTAACCTAAAGCCTACCTCTGCTCAAGRTGCCTTTGTGTTCACTTCAGTCTTGGGTCTAATTTTTTCTATATTTGATTGTTTTTCTGTCTCATTCAATGATTTCCTTCTTTTTTAATTGTTTATTTTCTAACTGGTTTTAAAAGGTGCTGAACAGATAAAGGTTTACTTAACTTCATCTTGGCCCTGTTCAGATCACCAGTTAGCTCTGATCAGACTCAAGCTCTATTTCTCCAAACTGMGTTTGTTCAAAGAGCTATCTACAACAGGTAAGACATTAATTGT
Source organism: Austrofundulus limnaeus (assembly GCF_001266775.1). Classification (NCBI taxonomy): domain Eukaryota; kingdom Metazoa; phylum Chordata; class Actinopteri; order Cyprinodontiformes; family Rivulidae; genus Austrofundulus; species Austrofundulus limnaeus. The sequence continues at coordinate 8,063,292 of NW_013952405.1, forward strand.
TCATGGTCTTTCTGCAGAAAGACCATCTTTCTGCTTTATAAGACCTGAAGTGTTGCTTGAAGGTAAAGGTTCAGAAGAATCCATGAGTGTATTCTTGACAGAAATACATCTTTGCATGCACGTTGCTGCCTTCACTGGGAAACAWAAAATCAACAGATGTTACAGCAGGAACACACAGCTGCTACATAAACATATAAAGAAGACCTGATAGACTTCAGTTATCTTTTTATCAACAAATAACTGTTTTAGTCAGACCTGCTCAGTAGAAAAGTTTAATTCAGACCCTTAGACACATTTATTTTATTTTATTTTATTTTATTTTATTTTATTTTATTTTATTTGGCAGATAATGTATTTGATTCATTTTATACTGGAATATATCTGTTGTCTTCCTTGTTTACATTGAAAATTAATAATCTTAATTCTTGAAGGTTTTTTTTAATTATTAGCTTATGGTTATTTAATAGAAGCCGACACCTTTGATAGTTTGTGATCTCCTCACAGTTTGGTCAGATTTACAGATGTCATACATGTTAAACAATTTAATACTTTTAAGTTGCCAAAAATGATTGAGTGGTCTGACCCTCATGTCCTGAAATAACCTCAGTTGTGTTTCTGCTTGAAGGCGTTGGAGCTCATTGGCTCATCATCCTCACATGAACTTCACTTTAAGTTCCTCCGTGACTTTGTTCTGCTGCGGTTTCCTGCCGGCGGTCTGGTAAACATTAACATCAGTCAGAGGGAGCTGCTTTTGGAGAACACTCCTGGGRATGCCCGTTCGTATGCTACGTTTCTGACTGGATAAGCAGATTAGACGGATTAGAGATAAATTTGTAGCCTTTATCAGCCTAATGAGCATCATTATTGCTCAGTTATAAACAATCCACAGGGTAGCATACTGGGCCCATTGCTTTTCCTATTATACATGAATGACCTACCAAAAATATTGAAGTATTCAAATATTTTAATGTATGCTGATGATACTGTTCTTTTTTTGTCTGATTTCAATATTGGATCTATTAATAGTCAGTTACAAGCAGATCTTCAGACATTTCATGGTTGGCTTCAAGATAATCTTTTGTCAGTTAATGTTAAAAAAAACTGTGTGCATGTATTTTTCCTCACCTAGGAGACATTTCAATATAACAAATCAACTCACTTTTTTAAACAAACCCCTTGATATTGTCACTACCTACAAATATCTTGGAATTACTTTAGATTCTCATTTGACTTATCGTGATCATGTACAAGTCTTAACCACTAAGTTGAAACGGAAATGTTACGTTTGTTCAAAAATTAGATCCAATCTGACATCTTCTGTTTCAAATATCTATCTTCATGCCGTTATACTCTCAACCATGTCGTACTGTTTACCTGTTTGGTCTCTTACAACAAATGAAATCTTAGAACCCATAGTTAGGATCTACAACAGGGCCTACAAAATTCATAAAAAACTTCCTGGTTGGACTCATCACTGTACAGTTCTTTCATTGTCTGATGCCTTGACTTTTCAGAATTATGTTTTGTATAGTGGTATTAGTTTATATTTTCAGATCTTCCAAGGTGCCAATTATGGAACTCTCTGTGCATTGTTGCCCAAATCACATTCTGGAAGTGGTCATTCAACTAGATCTGTTACAAAAGGACAACTGATATTACCAACTTTTAAAAACTATTATGGCCAGAAGTCTTTCTTCTATGTTTATACTAAAGCATGGAATGACATTCCTCAAAACATAAGGTCCATTTCAAACCTACAGCCCTTTAAGAAGAATCTTGTCTGCCATCTGCTGGACACTTTYTGTTGTGCTCATATTTAGACGTCCTATTTTGCAAATGCTGCCTTCCTGAAATTTGGTATGCTTGTTTGTCTTTGTGTCTATGGTGTATAATGATGTGATTGTGATGCTGTATTTCTGAGTGTTTTATGTGCTGCAGAACAGGAACCTGCCGTAAAACAGCAATTATGCTGAGTCAGGCTTGATTTTTAATAATCTTTTCCTGTTGAATCAATAAATCAAATCAAATCAAATCAATCCCTAAGGATGACACCAGGGTTGTTTTCTCAGACTATAGATGAAGATTTTTGTTTTTATTTTTTTGCACTGACCTGCAGATTTCCCGTGTCCAGCTGATGAGTTCAGTGTAAAACCTGCAGCATTAAACATGTAACATTGTGTAGCTGTGTACTCAGAYGAGACGAAGAGGCATCTAACATCAGCATCAGATTTGTGAAGCATCAGCGGTCACAGCTGACAGGAGCAGAAGTATAAAAATAACCATACGGTGTTCTAATAAGTATGGTAATCAGAAGAAATCTGCCTCAGAGCCCTGCAGAGAAAGAGCTGGGACGACGAGGGGCCACAAGCAGCCAGTCAGCGAGAGTATGACTGGAGCTGGGCAAAAATGGCTAAAAGTTTATCAAAGCCGGGTTGTTGTTTCTTTTTTTGTTTTTTCTTTTTGTTTTCTCTCTAAACCAGAATCAAGGTCTTGAGATGGAAATCAAAGTGTGCTGTCTGRAGAAAAAGCAAGCACAGCTCATGAAACATTTACCAAAAGCCCTGTTGAAGCAGTGTAGGGTGGTGGCTCATTACTGAGAGGACTTTAAAGTAGATTCGAATGACAAAAAATGGGTGCAGGTAAGGTCATAACACCTTGATATAGACTGTCAAAACATACTAAATAACTGTTTCAACAAGAGATCTGAGCCTGCACTCTGTTCACAGAATGATCTCCATTCAGCTTTAGCAAGCTTGAGCAAATCTCTGAGGAAAAAAACTGAGGTTATAATTACTGTCAAAGGTTCAGAACTGCATGTGAGATAAACATGAGGAGAAAGACACACACACACACACACACACACACACACACACAGACTGCATTTCATCTTCTCACTTATTAATGTACAACACTGCAAATAAACTGACCGGTTAGTTAAAGCTCATAATTTCACCCCCAGTATAAATAAATTGGGACGTTATGTAAAGCGTTTCTTAAAACAGAATGCAAGGATTTGCACAGCTCATGAACTCATGTATTATTCACAATGTAACAGTAAACATATCAACAGTTCAAACTAAGAAGTACCAGYTTTAGGAAAAATAAGGTCATCTCGTATTAGACGGCAGAGCARAGGCAACAAAAGGCTGTAAAACTAAGTGGTTATTAGAAGCAGCYGGAGGAGCATTTAAGGTTCACATTAAAGGAACAATGCAGAAAAATATATGAAGGTTTTTAGAAGATAAGCTCCCATCCAGTTGGYTTTGTTTTCTTGCACAATTCAGTAAAACTAAGAGTTTTTGGTGCATCGTGAAACAAATCTAACAAAAACAAAAAATGACCCAAAACTGTTAACAGCTAGAATCAGACGAGAATGGGTCGACGTTCTCTGCTTCCTCTCAGTTCTTAGATGTGTGTTCAGACGGCAGGGTTCAGATTTTATTTACATTTTACACAACCCCAACTTTTTCTGAATCGATGCTGTAATCCTAATTTGACTAAAGAGGAACACCATCTCTTATCTTTGCTCCATTTGGATTTCAGTCGACTGGAAYTCAGCATCATGCTGCGATTCGTGTCTGGTGAGTCTACTAAACCAGAAAACTCAGCGTCTGAGCTGAAAAGAAATAAATTCCATCTCTGTCGCATGAATGAATGCAGCAGAGTTTGATTTTCACACTCCAACATCCTGCTGAATGAGAAGGGTCAAAAGGTTCAAACACTTAATGTCTAATACAGATTAGTTTGTAAGTACTCTGATGTCTGAGTTCCAGTAAAGAGAGAGTGGAGGATCATAAAAACAAAAGACGATTTTTAAACATCATTTCATCAGAAATGGCTGCTGAAGTGGCTCTAAAACAAGCTGCTACTGACTGACTTCCTCTGTTTCCACTAAATTGCAAATYATTTAAAAGCAAATGAAAATTTGATCTTGATCAGGAACTTGGCTGAATAAAAAATATAATTTCAGACAGTTTTCATGGAGATGACAGATTTTTAAGAAATTTGGTGTTGTTCAGCACGACGGCTCAGTGGTTAGCACCGACGCCTCACAGCAAGAAGGTCCTGGCTTCGATCCCCAGTTCGGCCTGGGGTGTTTCTGTGCAGAGTTTGCATATTCTCTTAGTGCTTGCGTGGGTTTTCTACGGGTACTCCGGTTTCCCCCACCTCCAAAAACATACAATAGGTTGCCCCCAGGCCTCCCCTGAAAAAGAGATCTGAGATCTCAGTGGGATTTGCCTGGATAAATAACAGCAAATAAAATAATCACACAATTTTGTCGCAGAGCTAAAAAGCAGATTCAGATTCATTTCCACAGAGATGCATCTGGAAAAGTAATCTTTCAGACTATATCYAGAACATGGGATCTTGAAAGCTGCCACATTAGATCAAGTTTTTCCAAACATAGCCCCTGAGTGCTAAAAGACTTGTTTGAAACATGGCTAAGCAGTGAGGCAGGCGACATGCACTTGTTCAGATAAGGCTACATTTCATTTTGACAGAATGAGCGTTGTTTCAGTTCTTTCTACCCAAACCTTTGGCCTTCTCACCATAAAGAGAAATAGTCGAGAACATCTCACCTCACCAGGACTGTCTCATGAATAAAATATGCAAATATTATTTGGGTTTTCTCACCAAAAGTAGGCTTTGTTATTGGTTAAACGACATTTAATTTGATTTGTTTATACTGTAAAGCAGAGAAGCACTTATTGGTTAGCAGTGTCACTTAAATGTCAACGATTTCCACCTTTTATCTCATCTGTTTTGTTTTTGCGTCCTTGTGGGTTCTTGTCTTCTACCTTCTTTTCATTCCACAGTCCAAACTGTGTGTTTTATATTTGTCATAAATGAGAATTGAACCTTTATGATTGTTGGTCTTGTGTGTTTAATAAATACTAGAATAAGCTTCAGCCCCTCTCAACAGGGCAGATAATTATCTCAAAAATGTTTTGTACAAAATGTTGTCACCATGCAAAGCTTTGCTGGAAAGAACAACTCAAATTCAAGGATTTTGATCTTTAATAAAATAAAAAACTAATTACCTTTTTTTTTACTTTAGTTTAAGACAAAGAGAATAGATGATTCATCTGAACTTTATCTACCCTAAATGATATTTTGCAAAAAGATGTGGAAGCTGAGAAATGTCTCTGTGAAGACAAACAACACAAAGAGCCTGAGCTCCTGACAGAAACCCTCACAGCATTTCAGGAATTTAAAAAAGGCTCCTAATGATGAAGGTTGTGACGTGGAGGTGAAAACTCTAGAATAATAATAAAAAAAGAGCTGATCCATGAAGGTTTTGCAAAGTTTGGAGCTAGACTTTCAGAAGACAAATGTAACAACAAGCTTTCAGGACGCCATTTTAAATTACAAAGAACTTATTAAAATATGTCAAAATTCTAAGAACAGATTATCAGAAAACAAACTTTCCTCCAATAAAACAGGCTCCAATAACCAGCAGTAAGAACAGACAACATAGAGGTGGTTTTAGCAGCACTCATTTTTATCTATTTGTGTTTCTTTTGAGTTTTCTTATTTTGTTGCCTTGAAGCAGTTTGTGTCTATTGTTGGTTGTTTTCTGATTCTTTTCCACCTCTTTGTGACTCTCTGTTATCACTTTTGTGCTTTGTGCCTCAGTGAGGTTCTAACCGGTGCTGCTGCKGCGCAAAATTTACAACTGAGGTGTAACAAAGAAACAATGCTAAGCAATGCGTTAGCATTATTTCACATGAAAGGTTTAAGGCAGGGGAGTTAAAGTCCGTTACAAGGAAGCTAACATTCAAAACTTGGTCCAAGTTAAAGACCAATCTGCCAATTTATTGAAAAAAAATTCATTTTAAATGTTATCTAGCAAATTATTCTTATAGATACACAAATTCTTTTTTTTTTCCTATTTATATTTCATGTAGCTTTTAGGACATACTGTACATACCTTACCAAATAAAGAAAAAATATTGCTTGTACATTAGACAGCAGCATTTATTTGTCTGTCAACAACTATTTCATTTAATATTTGATCATAATCCAGYATATCAGTAAAAAAGAAAAACCGTTACTAAAAATCCAACTAAAAGGGAACATAGAATTAAACGGTCAAGAAAAGGCTGAAAAAGAGAAACTATAAAACTATRTTACATTTAAAATGTTACCTTTGGGGCCAGATARAATGTTAACRAGGGCCAAAWRTGGCCCTCAGGACTTGAATTTGAATCATGGTTTAAAGGAATTTGTAATATATCAGAATAGAAATTAATCACAAAATCAGWAGATAAATAATTAACTGATTAGTTTGGATTCAGATACCAAAAAACGAMGTACTCTTCTTTTAGACCATTAAAATGGGTTAAGAAAAGATGGAWGCAGTTTAGTAAAATAAAACCCGAATGAAAGAAGTGTTGTCATGCTAATGAGTCTCAGTCCCAGAATAATCACTAAATGATGCTTAGGACATGCGGACCATTGACATTCGGTTAAAAAAATGRTAAATGGACTGAACTTATAGAGAGCTTTATCAGTCCCTCCAGACCCCAAAGTGCTTTACACTTACAGACATTCACCCATTCACACACTGATGATGGGTAAGCTACATTGTAGCCACAGCTGCCCTGGGGCACACTGACAGAGGTGGGGCTGCCATGCACCAGCGCCACYGGACCCTCTGACCACTATCAGTAGGCAAGGCGGGTGTACTGTCTTGCCCAAGGACACAAARACTRAGACAGCTGGACGGGGGATTGACCCGATGACCTTCCGGTTCCACGACGACTCCCCTAACCAATCCGCCACAGCTGCCCACCAAAAAAGCATGTGGTTCGACGATGAGGGGTGAAGAACATTGACAGTAGCTTGAYCTCCTTGAACACCACAGCTGTGCAGGACAAATAAGGCTGACCKCTGGTCCTGTGTTCTGGGTATTTAYAGCTAACATGTCCAAATGTTAGAGCTCAGACTTGCTGTTACCATTTGTAAGAAATAAGAGGAAAACTCAAAACATGCTCAGATTTTGGGCACAGGGCAGAGAAAGGTCTCTGTTAAAGATGAGACAATTTTACTGAACTGAAAATAAAAATKAATCTAAACAAGGTGTTTATCACTCTACAGTGGGCTGTTCTAAAAATATAAAATTAGCAACAAGTAGCTGTTCAATCCCCACATTATTTTTTACATTTTTGCACATTACCCTGCTGGAGTCCCAGTCTTCCTCCATCTCTCTAAGTTTTCTGTGCCTCTGCAGACGAGTGCTTCTCTGTTGATTTGGCCGCCGTTGCTTGATTTCACACTGGCTTTCTGCATGTGCAGTACGTGAACTCTCTGCAAAGAACTTTGCTTATAGATAATGCATCCATTCAAGGTCCCCAGTTGGCGCTCTATAAGGCTGGAGTCGATGCACAGATTTTCTTTTTTCTTCAGGACAGGAAGCACGATCCCAGCACATAAAAATAGTTACTCTGTTGTTATTAAAAATAGATTTGTTCTTCAGTAGCTGCGTTGCTGCTGTTTTCTAATTCATACTGAACGTTTCTGACTGACTTTGACCACATTTTTTCTTGCTCCTCATCGTTAACTGCGTCCTTCTGATAAATAAATACCTTGAGCTTGTAATTGTCTTAAACCTTGATCCAGAGTGGCTCAATTAGGACACAAATGAAACCACTCAATAGGATTTCTTCAAGTGCTTTTCATCTCTTAGAGTGAAGTTTCTCCTTTTGAGAATTACTGAGTCGAGCTATGAAATCGCCCTTGTGCCTGTCAGATGTTTCTCGCTTAAAAAACAGCTCTAGCATAGAAATATCCATCTTTTTGTCCATTCATTTGGGAGTTTTATAGGCTACATTACATTAAAAACAGCACTAATTATGATGCCACAGGGTGTAAGTTTTGGGCAGTAATTGATTCAGATTTGAAGTTTTAGACCAAAATCTTGTTTTTGATCTATTTGTAAAGCTAAAGGTTTCCTTGGAGACCTGCTGGCTTCTTAGCAACATAGGAGAGAGAGAGAGAGAGAAAAGACAGACACGGTGAGAAAATGTGCGATTCTGGCTCGTCCCCAGCACACAGCGGAGGAAGTGTGGCACCATTTGCACATCAGGAATCCCATGTCTGTGGGTCAACGAAGAAGGTTATCCATGTTCAAATTTTAAAGGTCACAAAAGGGCAGAACGTGGAACGGCTTTTGTGCGGCTGACTCATTTACCTTGTCCGTGTGATGTGCAGGGGGGAGATTAACTTTGCCGAGACAGTCGGTAAACTATTTTGTCCTTTTATTTAATGTCACAGGATGCACATGTATTCACAAAAACACAATGAGGCCGACACTGAGATGACTGACATTTTTACACTTGTGTCAAACACAGAAAGGCAAGAGTCGTTTCACTGCACAGGACTGTGACCCTCTTACTTAAAAAAAATGCAATAATCTTACTGAGATTACACACAAATGACATCATAGGTCGAGCTGATTAAGCGGCACTGTAAATTAGGTTATTATGTACCTCTAATCCAGCTGATTATAATGAGAATGATCATTTCATGCACTTGTAATTCAGCTACAAGTGGTTCACAGCATTTTCTGAGAATCTAAACAAGCATTTAAACYAACACATCGCTCAGGCTTGTCTCAGATTCACTGGAGTGTAACTGTAAGGTAAAACAAAYCTGCTCTAAATACAGTTTTGAGCAGACAAACTCACTCTGAGCTCAGTTTGATTATTAAATAAACACTACATTCATGTTTGCATGACCCATTCTTATGAGAAATATAAAAGAAGATCTGTGTAAAAGTGCATTTCGTGAGAGTGGGGGTTCTATGGAGTAGTTAGGAGTAGTCAGTGTCTTAGCTGCATCAGGCAACTGTTAGAGGAGTTCCTCAACTGAACAACATCTGTATCAACTCAGAAGGTGCTCCATGGTGTCCTGTCACAAATCAGCCATTAGTCATAATCCTGCTGGTCTCATGTATTAATTTTTATCCTTTTCCTCTGGACAGCAGGTAAGATGCTGACTGATTTTGTGTAATCCACAAAAAAATTATAAAGAAGAGTGAGCAAGAAAAAAAACCTCTTTAATCCAGAGTTTGTTTGTTACTATCACATCTGATGATGGCTTGACAAAATGATTTGTCTTTGGTTTCCTCCAAAACAGAAAGTAAACATAAATCAGACAATGAAACATTGCTTTGTTTCCTCTACAAATATAACTAAAATTTGCTCATAACCAAAATCATAGCCCTTTACTCGACAACTTTTGTGTTTGAACCACCATGTGGAGGAATTTGGACCAAATTGTGTTGCTGTAATTAAATAATAATCGCTCTGTCTCTGTATTTATCTATTTGAATTTGTAATTGGCTGTCATCATGAAGATTTAGTTAATGACACACCAGGTAAATAATTATAATAAAGTGTTTGTTTCCTACTGTGCTGCCAAAGGCAATATATTCTAAGCATTAGTCTCATAAAGTGCAAAAACTGGTTTAGATTGACCCATTTTTTAAAGAAAACCCATCAATTGACTCATCTGGTTTATTTGGTCCACATGAACCATCAGTGAAGTCCTCCATGGAATCACAACACTGATTTGAAAGGATTTCTTAAAGCAACAAGGCAGCCATTTATGAACCAACTACAATCCTTCCTGGAGTTTGATTTCCAATTCAAACAGTCAGAAGAACTTCAGCTTTGACGTCAGAATCCAACATGGCAGCCTCTCATAAATATAAGAAAAGCAGCAGTAAAGCTCTTATAAATAAATATGTTGCTAAAGGATTGTTTGTTGCCATCTATCACCAGTTATTGCTCACAATTGGAAAAATGGTTAACTGGTCATGAAATCATTCCCAGCTGGCAGAAGTATTTGCTTTATCCCCCCCGGTTTATCTTGGTTTTCTCACTTTTCCATGGAATAAAGGTTGAATAGCCTAAAAAGTATGACATTTATGCCACTTTGTTCAAATAATTTTGATCAGACAATCACATTTCGATGGCTCAAACTTTCACATTAAATAAATATTCAATATAATGAGCTGGGAACAGAACAAACAGTTCACSTGGTTCTGCCAAAAATAACAAAATGCACCCTGTGAAACCCTAAACTTTATTAATAAATACTCTGTTTTGGTTGCTTGTTGTATATATTTACTGTACAAAAAGAAAGCTTGCAGTCTTTCCAGAGCTGTCCAGAACAAATCACATATTGATGTCCTTGTGTATCATGACAGAGCTGGGTGGTGCCTCCTCCACTCGTCTCCCTCTCAGAGCCAAAGACAGAACGTTATGGACGGCCCGGGACACTCTCAGAAGCAGGTCCTTCAGCCCAGCTCGGTACTCTCTGCGGATCAGGCAGTAGAGCACCGGGTTGAGGCAGCTGTTGGCGTGAGCGAGACACACAGTCAGGGGAAAGGCATAGGCCTGAGCGTTGTAGAAGGCCTTGCTGAAGGGCACCAAGTCAAACTTGATCAGCACCCCCCACAGGGTGAGGGCTTGGTTGGGGAGCCAGCAGATGAAGAAGGACAGGACGACGATGGTGACCGAGCGGGTGACTTTGGAGCGGGAGCGGTGGCGTCCTCTCTCGTACTCTGACCTGTCGGTGCCGACGCCGCCTACAGAGCTGCCAATGATCCGCCGGCTCAGGATGAACCTCAGCAGGAGGAGGTAGCACACAGTGATGATGATCAGGGGGACTACAAAGCCCAGGAGAACCTTCTGCGTTTGGTAGAGCCCTAACAAGACTTGGGGATCCCAGTGGCCCGAGTCGGAGTCTGAAAAGCGAACTAAGCACAGCTCGTCGTCTGCAGACACCTGTAAACACAGAATCAGATGAACACCACAGAAGAACCGAATCAGGACTAAAGGTGGAGCCTCAAGCCAACAGACCTGAACTGTGGTGGAGTAGATCGCGTGGGGCAGTGTGGCCACCAGGGACACCACCCAAATGGCGGAGCTGGCCCACTTGGCCCGGGCCGTGGCGGCTCTGGGGCTGCCCATTTTCAGGGAGGTAACCAAGGAGTGGTAACGGGTCATGCTCATGGCGGTGAGGAAGAAAACGCTGGCGTACATGTTCATGGTGGTGACCGAGCTCACGATCTTGCACATGACCCGGCCGAAGGGCCAGCGGAAGTCCAGCACCGTGTCCACGGCCCAGAAGGGCAGGGTGAGGACGAACTGCAGGTCGGTGATGGTCAGGCCCATCACGAAGCAGTCGATGGCCGAGTGGTGGTGGCCTCGGCGGCGGGAGTGGAGCAGGAAGAGGGCCAGGAGGTTACCCACAAGCCCCAGGACACACACCACCAGGTAGACCAGAGCGATGAGAACCCGCACCTGTCAGACACACATCAGCCCAACATCAGGTTCTACTGAACTGAAAAGAAGAAGAATTAACCAGCCTGCACGTGAGGTGAACTTACAGTCAGGTTGGCGCTGTCTCCATGCAGATCCATGGATGACTCCTTGGAGAGGATGTGAAGCCAGCAGTTGAGGGAAAGGTTAAACGCTGGCAGGTTGGAGCCTGCTCCTGTTGGGCTGACCAGCTCGGAGATCTCCTCCTCCTCTCCTCCGCACGCGCTTAACCCGGTTGGAAGTCCGGAGAAGCTGTTGTTGCTCTGCATGACTGATCAGAAGGGGGGAAAAAAGAAGAGAGGGGGGAAAAAGAAGTTCCCAGGTGTTTTCTAGGCTACCTTCCAGGCTGAGAGCGCACAGATGTGGAGGGAAAAAATCTCCATCCTCCTCATCCTCCTGCGTCTGGAAAGCTCCAAATCCACAGCGCGCCTTTCTCACATGGTCTTCGTTTTTTTCCAGACAGAAAGCTGTTGGGGTTTTAAAGAAAGCAGCCGGTTTGAGTGAGCCAGCCTACTTTTGGCGCCTTCTGACATGATGCGTCTCGCGCCTCATCCTGAGASTCTGAGCGCTCGCGCGGATTGTAGCCGTTTTTATAGTCGCTGGACTCCTCTCCCGCCGCGTGAAGGCGCACTGTGGGCGCGCACAGATCATCCATCGCAGGATCACAAGATCCACTTCATATTTCAAGTTCAATCTTACAAAAAGGCAGATTTCTTCTTTTTTGTTGCGCGCCTTCCAAGGTCATTTGGCAAACCATCAGGTGGTTTGTGCGTAAAATAAACACGCGTCAAGTTGGTGTTTTGTTATTTCCTCTTTTATGTAAACACTTTATGAAACTAAGCACCATTAGGGGGAAAATACAAAGGAATTTCTTTATTTTTTAAGCTCTCTGGATGAAAATGATCCACATCAGAGGACTGAGCTGCAGATCTGAGGTATGAGAAGAGAGGTGGTTTCCACCCCTCTTTTTTAGGTCACCTGTTTGTTTTCACAACATTTGAAAACCAAATATACTTAATATATTTATATTTAATATACTTCTTAGCTTTTTCAATCTTTCTATATTTCTAATTATTTCTCTCTCTGTTTTTCTCTCTGTCTCTATT
>NW_013952405.1:8075775-8077473 GCF_001266775.1 Austrofundulus limnaeus
GCCACATCAGGAGTGAATCAGTTTATCTGCTTGTGAGGATTTATCCATCATCTTTGTCACATGCATTAATCTTTAAATATATATTTATATGAAATATATTACAAAAAATGTTTCCTTTTGGTGTTTACCTGATGGAAAGACACACACTGTAGTAAAAACCTCCCCTCTCTYTCTTTCTTTGAGTCTTTGACATTCTGCTGGAGCTGTTCAAGGTGCTTAAAGATGTCAACTTTCATTTTCATCTCATTTTACAGGCAATTAAAAAGCAGGGATGAGGAGCAGAATGTTAAACCGAGTGCCTCTTTGTCCACATTACACTGCAGCTTGGACCGAGCGTGTAAAAAATAAAGGCAAAGTGCATTTAATTTTGTGTTTGTGTGTGTCGGGGGGGGCGGGGGGGGCACTTTGAGCTGAATCACTTCTGACGTGGTGAAACTCTGGCTTTGTTGTCTGCCTCAGAGAATCTTTCGGAGACAGATTGTTTGTTTTACAGCTGACAAAGGACATTTAGCGCCTTTCTTTGGGTAAAATAGTACCAAAGAACAAAGTGAACAGCTGCCTCACAGAATATAAGAGCAGTGAGGTGTTTGACCCTCTGTGTCCTTGTCCACAGGCAGGTTTTAATTCAAAAAGTAGAAAAAAAATCCCAGAAAACTGCCTAAAATCAGTTTGTTACAGTAAATTAAATAAATTGTGGGAGTAGTTGTGCAAAGATTGTATAGAATGAGCAAAAATATGAGCAAAAATACAAAGAAAATTGAAAATATTATATTTTTATGCTGTCAAACACAAAATTCACCTCCTGACTTATAAACGGATCCATAAAGGTTCTGTAAAGTTTCCCAAAGGTTGCATATTCATGTCCTTCCTTAAAAAAAAAATCTCCCGATTTTGCTGTTAAAGAAAATCTCTCAGGATCTCTGAACAATTCACAAAATAACCTCAGAAAAATGTCCTTTTATGTGTAGAGTTCTCTTAAGGTTMTTTGGGAGTCGTTGTTTTCCAGCAGGTTTTTGTAGAACTGAACATGAATTATTTTTGCAAGCTTCTAAATGTCACAAAACCTGCATTTTAATTAAATTGGTTTTATTAAATAACTGCTTCATGAAAGCTGAATTAAYTGCAGGCTTAACTTGTAACATTTGCTTATCTTTTCCTCTTCATTTAATTTGTTTAAATGCTCATAAACCCTCCAGATGAACAAATGTTTGCAAAATTATTGCTATGAATAACTTTATTTTTGTATGATCTTTTTTTCTGTCCTGAGGTGGCAGCACCTCTTTTCAAACCCAACGTGATTAAATTCTGATTGAATTTCAGACTCACTATAACTACAGCACCACACACTGTTTGAAACTGTTTGATCAATAATTCATCTCAGACTCCGAGCCACAGTGGATCGGATAGCCTAGTTGCGTTTTTGGTTCACATTTGCTGAATTCGTTCATTCTTTTTTACTTATGTTGTTTTATTAATTGTTAAAGAGATAGTTCAGTTTTTCCTKAAATGAGATTGCACGGCATGTGTTTTTGCTGTCAGTATCTTACTTGCAACAACCTATAGAACATATCACCTGCAGCCAAGAGGGTTAGTGACATCTACTTTTCATTATAATTCTAATCTCTCTCTCTCTCTCTCTCTCTCTCTCTCTCTCTCTCTCTCTCTCTCTCTCTGTGTGTGTGTGTGTGTGTGTGTGTG
>NW_013952405.1:8078188-8098862 GCF_001266775.1 Austrofundulus limnaeus
GGCCAGCACTGATTGGCCAAGAAATCTCTCTGACAGCAAGTGATGGCCAAGTGGGGCGTGTCATCACAACTTTACACAAGTGTGTCTTTACCTCCGCAGCAGAGGCTCCACCGAACACCTGAGACCGGCTCATYGAACCCCTAGGGTTCGATCGAACCCAGGTTAAGAACCACTGCTCTAAATTATGCTTTAAATGTTTAGGGTTTGATACATGTCTCCCAGGCAGGTTCACACTGCTGGTCATTTTGCTCAGTTGCTGGCTAAGATGGCATCATGTCTACCCTCTGCTCCAGCAGCTACATCTTCCTAATTATACCTAAAGCTCACATCTCCTTTTGGGCATTCAACATTTCAATTTTCTGCTGCTAATRATTGGAGCCCTCTACAACAAATTCAGACTTACCTGTACTTCTATGGTGTATTTGCATCATTTAAACTCAGTGAAAGTGTCACTTAATGATCGCTGCACCTGCAGCAATTTCCTCTGCAGTCTCTRCTTGTACCCTGAACCGTCAGACATTTGTACAAAGTAACGTTTGATTGTCAGCTGTTTGTATCCACTCGCTATTTGCTGTCTCTTGGCCAGGTCGTCGTCGTAAATAAGAATTTGTTCTCAACTGACTTAAGTGGTTAAATATACATTGGTCAAATAAAATGGAAAATTCAAAAAGTTTAGTACAACAAAACAACAGGGCTTTTTTTATTTTTGTAGTCAAGAATGATTTGCTTCCCATCCAAGGAGCTTTATAAATTTAAAACTGAAGAGTCCAAGCTTTCAACTGCATGTTGGTATTGATCACATTTATATTTGGATTGATTCAGATAGTTCTACTTCAGTGACGTAAAAGTCAAATGAAGTGTGATCATTCAAATTGAGGTCACCCTTAAAAATCCTATATGAATTCTGTTAAGTATTTGCTATGAATGCTCTGTAATGACGTGTTTAATTATTTAATGTGTTTTGTGTTTTATGTGTGTTTTGTTRCGTGTTTTGTGTGTGCACTTTTACTTGAATTCTCCTCACTTGTGTGTCTCATGTTTATATGTATATCCTAACATTACTTCGCCTGAGGGACAAACAGATGAAAACTAGCCTTGGGCTACAATCTGTCATATTTACAAATGTTGTTTGGTCATTAATATGCAGCATCCTTGTTTTAAATAAATAAATCTGAAATAAAAAGAGCTTCTCCTTTAAGCTCATTTAAAGTTTTCATTTTGATCAACTAAATTTGGAAAAGACTGAGCTTAAATCGGACGAAATCCACATATATTTTGACTGAACTTTATGTTGACATGCAGCTCATATCCTGTTAACGCTGTTTGTTTTGAATATAGTCAAAATTAGCTCTTTTGCTACCCAAATTTTCTTACTTTTTGTGTGACTAAAATATTAAAACATTCATACAAAAACCCACCTCATCAAGATTTTATCCTTGGAGTTTTCAAAGTAACTCTCTAAATATTCTGGAAAATGGCAAAAGAAAAATATTTAGAGTGACTGCCCTGACCTGAAGTTCACCTTTTAGCAAAGTGATTCTTGTCCTCATTGCGCAGCTCAAACAACAGCCCGTTTCTGACAATGATGGAGAAAATTTAAGTTCCTCCGACAGCTGCTGCTGACAAGGCTCGCCACTCAAAAGTGAGGTGAGTGTTTTGTATGTAAGAGTGATACATCTTCAATTTCATCGTTGTGTTTCATTTTTAATTCTCCTCAAAATCGAGTGAAACGTGGTGCAGAGGCTTTAGCTGTTTCAGGGCCAACCTTTTTTTCTTTACCTCAATATTCAAGTAGTCTTTCACATAACTGTTGAAACGCCTTGTTGAAAAGAGTCCAAAGAAATCTAAATACATATTTTTATTGTGTTTTATGTCAACTGCTTTCACCTCTGTGGGAAGTTGTTCATAAAACATATTATTTAAAGGGGCAATATCATGCAAAATCAATTTTTTTTAGTTTTATATCAAGTTATAATGTTATACTCTCATAAAAAAACATGCCCAAAGCCTTGCATGCATTCATATATTCATATTCAATGCATGCATTCACTCATTCATGCATGTTTGAGAAATCCTGCAGCGTTTTTAGGMAGCCATGCTGAGGAGCAAAACAACAGGTGGGGACCAGAAACRCCTTTTGGTACCAGAAATGCCCCTGGGACGTGTCTTTAAGCAGAGCTTCCTCATCACGGAGCACACGTCCCCACCTCCCACCCCACACACCCCGCCCATGACTCCTGCAGGCTCTCGGCAGTAACAGAGCAAAAGTGAAAGTGAAACTTAAGCTGTCTGCTGAGATCCACTACTTCTCAGTGAAGCACTTTTCAGATTGAAAAAACCTTTGAGGAAATGTATTTTCAGATGCCAAACTGCATCTTAGCGCACGCTCGAAGCAACCCACCCACCCTCGCACACAAGCCCACCCCTGCACCGAACGGGACAGAAGAAGAAGGTGGTTCTTAAAGAGACAGAGGCCAATTTCAAGGCGTTTAGAAGAGGAAGTGATGAGAAGATAAGTTTGTTTTCTATTTAAACATAAAAACAACATTTTGATAACAACTGAAGGTGACATAGACACTTTTTTATGGTATAGAATTTAAATAAATGCCTGAGAAACACATAATACTGCCCCTTTAAAATAACCAAATATGTTTTTTTTTTCAGAAATTGTCTCACTTTTCATTTCAACTTGTCATATTTAATTATTCACATTGAAAGTAAACAAAATAAAGCAATAAACGCACATATGTGTTAACTTACAAATCATACATGTTTAAAAAGTGCCTTATGCTTGATCCACAGTGTCCTTGCAGATATTTTTTGTGGCAAATAAACAAATTACTCAAAACCTGTGAGGCCCGAGCTCCTCACTAACCGTATGAGAGAGTGAGTTTTGTGCACTGGAGCGTCACTGAGTCTCAACAGTAAAAAGCTGATGCTGGAAAGCAAAATAAAGTGCCCATTTGGAGGAGGCGTTCGCAAACAAGTCGGCACTCCTGTGCTACATGTTTCCACTCCGGTGGGACCGGTAATCATCTTCATGTCTGTGATCCTGGTGGTGAAAGGAAGGGGCCCAAAGCCTCTCCTTCAGGCTTCGCAGGCCTCCAACCCCCCTGGAGACGGAAGGGAGCGAGAGAGGGAGGACGCCGCCCGCTTCATCCATCCACTGCAGGGAGCGAGACGACGCTGATGGGCAGAGACGTGGAGGAGGTGAGTGAGTGTGTGTGGCTGTGATCGCGTGACAGAAGGCGTGTGTGTCAACAGACCTTTGGTGGCTGCGTATTCTGCATGGCTGCTCAGGCTGTAAGGCTCGGGCTGGAGGTGGGAGGAAAGGAGCAGGGAGAAGGASAGGAGCAAAACCTGGACACAAATAAAGGGCACAAAATAGAAGCCATGCAGAGAAAACCATAAATGAAAGGGAAATGAACCAACACGGAGACAAAATAAAACAGCCTTATCACGCATGACCTACTTTACATCTTGCACAAAAGATGAGAACAGGTGTTATTATTCAAACCGTCTATTAAACCCAAAAGGTRAGTGCAGTGGGAACACAGGCGGTGTTTTATTGATGCCACTCTAATGTTTCATACATTTTTACTGCGTCTGACTTTGTATCTGGCGTGTCTGAACAATTTCTCCGTGGTGCAAACAGAAGCRCTGCGGCGTCGGCTCTCACCAGGATGCAGGTTCCTGTGTTTGTTGTTTTGTTGGAGCTATTAGGCGAGAGCGCCTGTAGCCGGTCGAGCTGCTCCAGCAGAGCTCTGCAAACACAAAGAAAGGCGGAGAGATGAAAGAGATTGTGTGAAAGTTTCACATGAGGGGCCCCAAGATGAAATGCAGGCATCGCTTTTGCAGCCCCTGTGATCTCTGGCAACTGAAGCAAAGAGAGGGAGAACAGGAGCGAAACAGAGAGTGTGTGTGGAGCTCCTTCCCATTTATTATTATTTTAGTCTAGGCTTTCTGCTCGCCGCAGCACCCTGCCAGCATCAGAGAGAAAGCTACATAACTAGGTGTCATAATGAAAGGAAGAAGAAGAAGAAAAAAACAGAAACTAGAGCGTTAATTTTTAGAATTTGTACTGAGGCTGTTTCACACAGACAGATTAATGCGCAGAGTCAGAAATATTCTTATCCAGGCTGTCAGCGCCCCGAGAGGAAGAGCCTGAGGCCATCTGAATATAGATCGACTAATAACACAAACTGACACGAGCCAACTCTTAACACGGTGTCAAAAGGAGGACAAAAATATGATCCAAGTAGTTCAGCAAAATTAAAATCCTAAGCGTGAAATAATGGTTTGGAAATTTAGGATTTACACATATTATCAGAATTCAATCTAAATAAGTTGCCCCTGAATACAGAGGGAAAATAAAAAGCCTAGCATTCCTCAAAGGAATCATCCACCACCCTCCTTGCCAGAGTTTCACATTAAAACCATCTGATGATAAAAAAAGGGACAGAGCTAAAACACATTGCTAAGCTGTGGTGGCCCTCTTGAYTGAGGTTGATTCCAAAAGTCAGTTATGACTGAACAAACATCCAGTTTCTGCAAGTTTCATTAAAATCCAACCAACTGATTAATGAGATGATTTGCTAATGCACATTCAAACAGACAAAAAAACCCCCAATGAACATGACTTCTGTGTCTAMAAAGTGAAGCCATTTTAAAAATGCTTAAAATTCTATCCAAAGACCAGCAGGGGGCGCCTGCGCTGATCAAAGAAGTCTGACCACTGGAAGTCCATAAGAACATGACCTGACTTCACATTTATCCCGTTTCTCTGTGTGAATTCCTGGTCTTCATTGCACGAACTAAAGAGCATACATTTTATGTCCTCATATTAAAACTTTAACTAAAACAAATAAGTTGTAAGAGTAATGAACAGCAAAAACGGGACATAAATCTAAATTAATAGCCGTTAAAACATTGCCTGAACTAACTCCAGTCTGTTTCCTGTTTGTTTTGTTTGTTTGTTTATTTTTGCTTTCAGTTTGGCTCTCCTCATCAAACAAAAGAAGATTTAAGGAAAATTTGGTCATCTTCCATGACAGTGATCATTTGGAGGCCCGGCTGAGAACTCACTTGTTGGTCTCTTCTAACTGCTGGATCTTTCTCTGAAGCTCCAGGTTCTGGGCGCTGCAGGCAGACATCCTGCAGAAAGACAGAGAACAAAACATGAATAAATGGAAGTAGACAGCTGATGAAACAATCATTTCTTTTTTTAGTTAAGATGCGCCTCCCTCTTCGYCGATGTCCATCTGATTATTATCAGTGTTTCTGAATCAGCATCCATAATGACCCTCAGATGATCATAATATCCGGTTGATCCGCTCCGTTTGCAGCTGGTTTATTCACACCAAACGCTGACTCGGCTCAACAATCTCCATCTCAGCTCATTGTGAAACTTTTTATTAGAGCTCAAGCTCGAATAAGATATATGAATAAAAAGTATTCTATTAAAGCAGCTATTTGCAGATTAAAAATAAAACACACATGAAGGTTTTAGTGATTATTTGCAGGCCTTGCTCCATATACAACTGATTAACTGCACACAGTGTTTACAACAAGGTTGAAAAGCAACAGTCTACTGATTTCAAATATAGACTGAATCATCAGTTACGTATGCAGACATAAGCACAAGCTAATTATGGGTGCCATAAGAACTGAAGCACTCTTATACTGTTAAAAAAGTGTTCTTTTGTCGACCAGCCTTGGAATAAAACATGCAAAAAAACACCAGAATGTGTGGCTCAATTAGGAATGGTGTGACGTGAGTTTTGGTAGTTGTGTATTACACAATGTAGACAAAATGGATGAAAAAAAAGTAAAAATAATGGAGATGAATGGGATTTTAAAACCCATCCCGCTGGTAAATGTCACAGAAAGTTGGACTTTCCATGTCTGAAACTGGCATTTTATCTCTTACACAATTCAAATTTTATGATTTTTATAGAATTTTTCACAGATATTTTAGGATCTAATTTATAAGTTTCTATAGGTTTCACAGAGCGACTGTTTGAGGCTTACTTTTTAGTCTGCTTCTGTCTCTGTTTCGTTAAAGGAGACATGTCATACTTTTAAATAATTTTTTTTCACTATGAAATCACTCACTTGGTATCTAKAYAAAGTGAAACTGCATTGCTTTGGTCTGAATTCCTCCTTATTGTAACTCCACAAGCCCCTCTTTCACCACTTTTCTGAGGTGTGTCTCAGATCAACTCGTTTTGAGGCTGTCTCTTTAAATCCAAACCAAGCGCTTCACGCTCACCTCCAGCTTCCAGAGTGGTCCATTCTAGTTTGAGGGGTTTGCGACTATATAGTGACTCAGAAATGTTTTATTTACAATTTAATTAAAAGATGTCAACAATTGAAGACTTGTCCACCCAGCCTCACTTGTTGGAGCCAGAGTCTGACCCAGAGCCAGAGGAGAATGAAGACGACCAAACTGTAGTTGGTGAATCCAGACCTTCTTGGWAACGCTTTCTTTTACAGTACCCTTATTACCATGTAATTACGTGGTAATYAGGGTGCAGTTTTACTAAGTAATTAATTTTCTGCAGTAATGTAGCACTTACCTGGTAATGTATAACAATTCACTATGTAACACCTAAATAAGTAGTAGGTAATTTGGACAGTTTTAAAGTTATATTTTATTGCAATTAACCACTAACCCCAAAATTTAGTTGCATTCTTTTGATTATAAATATAGTGTTGAGTTACTATTGAATAGTAATTTGATTGTAGTTACCCAATAAAGGTAGTTTTACTAACAGTAGTTTTTCTTTTGTGCCGTAATTACCACGTAATTGCATGGTATTAAGGTAGTAATTGCATTTAATTACATTTGTTATTACCTAGTAATTACATGGTAATAAGGGTAACGTAAAAGAAAGCATTACCACCTTCTTTAGAAGTTCTGTCACAAATAATTTGACGTAATAGTTCAGAAAGCATCATASAGAATAGAGAAAACTGAASCGGTTGAAAAAWACGGCCCAAACAGAATATATATCTACACAGAACAGGCAGAGACTAAATTAAACTTTTCTGCACTTTTGAAAACTCCAACTACACAACAAAGTGGATTAAAAAGTGGATTTTGCATATTTCCTCTTTGACTCAGGGAGTGTCAGACAGGTATGCACCATGGTGACCATATCGAGCCACTGGCAGCAGCTTTATTATGATCTCACGCTTCTTATACAGTCTCTACATACAGTTTTTTTTTTTAAGGTTAGATTGATGTTGGAGTTTTGGGCACTTTTTCAGAATTTCCTTCAAAATTTTCTAACTTATTCTCCTCCAAGTGTCATTCGCGGCACGTGGAGGGTGCGAGACCTGCAGAGGGTCTGCAGGCAGCCGAGGAACAATCAACCTGACCGCGTGTTCATCAGCGACTAAACGAAGAGGAACGGCGTCCCAGCTGCATGTACCGCCGCACGCCATTGTTTGTGGGGGTGTGATGAGGTGAAAAGAGCCAACATGTGAGAGGCGGGCATGGCAGGTGCAATTCTGTTGATAAATCTGCTGGCTGGGCTGGTGGGTATATCACTCTCTACAGCCTGGAGGCAGAGAGGGAGCAAAACGACTAAATGGAGCAAAGTCTCAGCAGAARCTGCGGCCTTTGGTGTGTCGTGTTGCATCATCTTTAGGTTTTGTTTGAACCCTGCAGCAGCTATGTGCTGTTGATGTGCTGCTGGACTGGAACGTAACTATAACCGCACACCGCCTGACACAGGCTGAATATTCAGTCCAAAGCATGAATCACAAACCGGTTATCTGATARATTCTCAAAGTTCACACCACTACTCGGCGGTGGCCTTCTGTGGCATTAAATGCTGCTTCGTGATTGTGCTGCAATAAGAATGTGGAGCTGCGTATCAAAATGTCCCCCAGTTCTTATCTCCACCTGACGTGACAGTTCAGGATAGGAGCTGGCACGCCGTTTGCTCCTCTGAATCGATGTCGCTGTCACAGCTAATAGAGGGAATATGTCTTTGGAATAACAGAGTCGCTCTCAAGAACTGTAGCAGCCGTGTCACGAATGATTAAAACAAAGAGCTACGAATCTGCTCAAAGAACCTGCAGCCTTTCTCACATTCAAAACAGATTTAATCCAAAAGTAAACCTGAGGTATAATGTGGATTGTGGGAAACAATGACGAACATCAACCCTTTAAAATCTAATAAAAATAAAAGCGCTGCTGACAGTGTGGGAATGTGTTCCGTTCTCCTGCATCTCTTTCGAATTCAATTCAAATATGCATCACTTCAGTGTTTGGGATTATTTTCTCTCTCTTATAAAGTGAGAAGTGTTAAACTGAAGCTGAATATTTCACTGGACAGCTCAGCTATTGGACTGGAGGACCAAAAATAGGAAGAAATAATCTCTTTGATGGGGGTGGGGGATTTCAGAAAAGCTAGATGAACTTTTTGTCGGAGTCTGAGGGACAAAACAGAAATCTGCCTTTTCTGGAAGCAGGTCAGCTCTGCGTGTGGAGAGGTGAAGAGAAAAGGAGCAGTGCAAAAATGCTTTTAGTATTCCTTCTAGTTATGTGCTGCAGGTAAGCTGCTGACTCCTTAATTGAAAAAAAAATTCTTAAAAACAAAAAAATAATAAATAATAAAATGAACTTYAAGACTTTATTGATCCATTCATGGTGTGATTTATAAATTCTTTTTTAGATGTCAGCTCCACAAATTGGCTCTCTGTCATCAACAAGGAGATACATTTTTGAATGTCCTAAAAAAGAAAAGATGAGGAAGTTGATGAAGCAGCTGGTGGACACGTGAACTTTGACCTGTCAAACCAGCAGCTGGATCACAGAAAATAATCAACATCTTTGGAAAAAACATTGGAGATATTCTGTTTGAGCCCTCGTTTTAGTTTTTTCTAACCAAGGGTTCTGTGAGCTGAATGTGTTTTATTGCAAAGTGAATCACAAGTTTCAGTGAATGAACAYGCTTTTATTCCATCAGCTTGACTCAAAAATGATTAAAAACAACRAACCTTTGCCTCTTTAAAGGTTTGTTGAAGGGAACGAAAAATACAGGGTCGCGGGTGCAAACAAATAAGAATGGATAAAAATGCAACTATCTAGGTCAAGTCACGCAGAAATCACGTCATGTTGAGCAGAAGATGCTGAGCACAGTCGGCGCCTACCTTCCTTCCAGACTGTCAACGTATTCCCTCTTCTTCTTCCGACTTTCTTGAGCCGAGTGCTTGTTGCGGATCTTCCGCCGGATCTTCTTCAAAATCTTCTCCTCAAACTTGTCACAGAGATGAAACAGGTGTAGGAACAGGRACAAGAAAGGAACGAGGAAGGTAAGTGAGACAAAAGTGGGTTAGTACTGAGGAGAGGGGGTGTAAAAGTTGTGCAGCTGAACCAGATTTAGACTTAAAAAGAGGAACCAACAGATGTGAGTGTGTAGACTGTATGTGGATCATGCACCTACCTTGGACAGGGGCAGTCTGCAGGGCAAGCTGACACCTTCTTTAGCCAGAAGCTTCTTCTCATCCTCATTAAGTACAAGTTCCTGCAAGGAATGCTGGGGGATTCGCTGCGCCTGTCAAACAAAATTGCAGGTAATAAGACTCGTTTGAACTCACTGAAGGAGGAGAATGTCAGCTCATTATAAGGACCAAGGATGTTTTGCAGAACACCAAAATGTCTCAAACAAAACAAAGATCTGGACCAGTTCTGAACAGATTTTTAGGTAGCATTTAATAAAAGAGTTTGGGTTAATTAAAGTGCAAAAACATAATAAAATATGTTCATATGTTTCATACTGCTAGATTTCAAAAACGCTCTTATGTTTGAGAACTAATAAGCAGATGAGCAACATGGCTTTCAGTGTGTTTGCCAAGAATACTTTAATGAGGGACAGGAAAGTTATGATCAAACTGACATCCTTTTTGTCTGTGGTCACACCCAAATGAACGGTCAGCATCTTACCTGCGTTAGACAACAATCTGTGTGATCCCAGTTTGGAAAATCAAGTTGAAATCCTCATTTGCACTTCAGGCCAAACTCAAACTGTCTGAAACAAGTTTAGGTTTTGCTAAATTAAATATTTTTACGCCTTGTCACATCCACACATTGTTTGTGGTTGTTTATTTTATTTTATTTTTTTGCAGCAAAACAATATTTATGCTGCTATGAGTGTAACATGATTTTAAACTATCTCTGATGGTCATCAGGAGGTTTCCATACACTCAAACTGAAACACACTGGAATAGCCAAGCACAGCACAGTTCATGCTAAGTAAGAAACTGTGCGGTGGAAATGTAAGAAATGTGGTGTCGCTAGTTGCTGCCAGCATGGTTGCAGACTATCAATATATGTTTGAAAAAGACTAAAGTCAGCTAAGAAGCTAAATATTTTGCTATTTCTTGTTTGATTGTAGTAACATATGTGTTAAAAATGTGGCATTTCATTGATTTTCATGTTTAAAATATCAATYTAGTATGCTGTATCCAGAGCCGGCTCTTGGCATAGGCGAACTAGGCAGTCGCCTAGATMGCCATCTGCTGGAGGGGGTGCCAAACAGCTGAAGAAAAAAAAGTAATTACCGGTATTTGTAATCCCTGGTTGTATATGTGCTCAGCACCCCTTTCAATTAGCTTTGTCTTAAAACACTATAATGAAGTATTATAGGAAAAATAAACTTCTCTACCCATTAAACATTTTCTCCACCCCCCCAATGCAGCAATCGCCCCCCACCCTCTCTCTCATTTGATTGACGTTGCACTGACTCGTCCTGCTCCGACACTCTGATGGGGGAGGGGCTAGTAGTGCCTTTCAGTTAGCGGTTTGTGTTGACAAACTCAAGAACAATTTGTATTTTGTTGTCCCATACATGTCAACCTCTTTGGATGTTTACCTGTATAAAAAAAACCCCTAAAAAATCCATAAATTTTGCAAAAAATCCATACAACTCACACGCGTGGGGATGGGGGGTCAAAACTCATTTCTAGCAGCAGAACAGGTTGGAAGATGGCTATTTAATGTTGTTCATTGGTTTTTAAATCATCCTACAGGCTTTAACATGTTGGATAAATTTGAAAATGAGGTTTTGAAA
Source organism: Austrofundulus limnaeus (assembly GCF_001266775.1). Taxonomy (NCBI): domain Eukaryota; kingdom Metazoa; phylum Chordata; class Actinopteri; order Cyprinodontiformes; family Rivulidae; genus Austrofundulus; species Austrofundulus limnaeus. Next base: position 8,089,273 of record NW_013952405.1, read on the forward strand.
AGACTTGAAAAAAATCCGTGAGATTGCCCTATATGTCCGTGTACCTGCAAAATGACGTAAAATCCTTATAACTTACGCACAATGCGTACAAGTTGACATGTACTGTAAGTTGTTTCTTTCTGGGAAAGCAAATAAATCTAAGTTTACCACAGTACCTTACACTGTCAAACTTGTTTTTAGGGGCTCAAATTGGGGTGGGTGGGACATAGTTGGGGGGGGGGGGGGTTGCGCTTCAACTCGCCTAGGGCACCAAAATGCCTAGAGCCAGCACTGGCTGTATCTATTACATCTGGGATCATCACAGTCTCCAGTCTCACTGTAAAACAGGAAACTGAGGGTCAGCATTTTCCACCTAATAAAAATATTCCACCAATGTTAGTAACATACTGTTTTAAATAACAKCTATTATTCTACTAAACTAACATGTTTTATTGATGAAATGTGTGTCAAGTCATAGTGGATTATTGTATAGAACACAAAACATTGTCAGTTTAGTTAAGTTAAAGTCTGTGAGTCCTCTTGTTATTAACTACAGACAGMAGAGCTTTGGATAGTTAGGGAGACATGTAAAGTACTTAATTATTTAAAGCTGCTTAATTACTTAAAATGCATTTATGCGCTGGTCTGGCTAGAACTATACTAATTACCACAGCTTATTCCAGCAGAACATTACAAGGCTTGGTGGGAGGCTCGTTACAGCTTTGTGTCCCCTGTTTTTATAAAATGCATGTGTTTATTTTGGTTAAAAAATGTCATTTCTGTGCATTTTTTGGACTGATGACAGCTAACAGTGAGTACAAGGTGCAACGTTGGGGTTGTTATTTCAGATGGCAAAACATGAGCTTTTAAACACTCTAAAGATCTCTTAACTTTATGATTATAACTGTTATAAATGACCACCTTACATATCTTGTTAGCATTTTTGTCCACAAATCGTGTGTGTTTTATGAATTTTCCAGGCACATAGTTCAGTTCTAAACCACAATCAATTAACTAGGTTACCTTCAGTTGTTATGAAAATGCGGTATATATCAAAAAATAAATTTGACTTTGCATCATAGTCTATCTAAACACATTTGAATGGGCCTCTGTCTCTTTAAGAACCTCCTACCATTTCTGACACTCCCACTTCAGCATGTCTTCACAATAATGCTACGTGGGGAAGGAGCTCAGCTGCAGACTGAGCTCCAGGGAGGAGCTTTGTACAAATGGGCGGTGTTTTGTAGCAGCAAGTGTTTAGGCAGCTCCACATGGCTACCACAGGAGAGTCAAGGATTACAATGAGTCAAAGCAACACTGTGGGTATGTTTGATGAGGCAATGACTTTATAACATATATAATGCTCAAAAAAGCCAACTTTGCATCATACTCCTTTCAAAATAATCTAAGCCTGAAATAAAAATATCAACTTAAAATGACTATTTTCATAAATTTAGCTCCATAAGGGCCTTAAGTTTGACAAAACTCCACATTTCAGTTATTTTTTGTTTTTAATAGTAATGTAAAACAATCTACTTCAGGATGTCAGAATGGATTTTTGGACATTTTTTTAAAAAATCCAGTCCAAATTTTTCAGAAAACCTCAACCAACCATCATTGTCATTCATGGATGATTCTTCAAAGTGTGTTTTTGCTTTTTTACATCCAAACTAAAATAGTTTTGTCAGATGAGATGTGAGACACGGCTTGACAGTAACTACAAAGGAGGCAAAACTCTTGTCTAATAAAAGTTGAACTCTTCTTACTGTCTGTCCCAGATTGGTCAAAAGCAGGTCCTTCACTGTGAGCGGATGGCTGGATGTGAGCAGGGGGGGTTGGTTCTTGGAGAGGTAGTACGTAAGTCCGAACTCCTCCGGGCAGCCGTCTGACTCCCAGCCTGCACAACAACACAGAAACAACAATGAAACAGGTGATTGTGACATGCAAAGTTGGTCATAATTGCAAATCGAACACATCTTTGAACAAAAGGCCTTTCAACTCTTCGTTAAACACAAAAGTAGAAGGAAAAAAAGAAAAAAATGAAAGAGAAATTGTTTTTTGGTCATTACAACTCCACGTTAAAGCTCCAGGAAGTGATAATATTTGAGTTTTCTTCTAGTTTTTCTCAGTTAAACACAACATTTTCTTCGAGCAATTTGGCAGAGAAGAGCATTCTGCAGCAGATAGTTATTTTGTTTTTTTTTTTCCTGGAAAAATGAGAAAGAAAATGGGTGATTTGGTACAAATGATGCTCTGGAGGGGATTGAGGTGATGTCAGCAAGCAGTTCTTGCTTTATCCACAACTTTAAGCAGAAAATGAGGCAGTGGTATACATCTATGTAGCCTATTACATTCATTTATTTTAATCAACACTTTATCTTTTCAGGAGCAGGACTAAAGAAGGAGAAGAGGCAGAAAAGATAAGGAGGCTGATGAGATGTTAAAAAACTCTGAGGAAGGTATCAGGAAGACGAGATGCTGCGTTAACGCGGTTTGTCACAGTTTGAGTCGGTTGCACTTCAAAAGCGCCTCTTGTCGCACGGCAGGAGCAAAACCACAGACGGCGGGGCTGAAAAATTATCTTCATCAGCGTCAAGGCTCCTTTTTCATCCCAGAGTTGTACTCCTGCTGCTGACAAAAATAATCATGATAATCATAACTGCTCTGAATGAGGACGGGGATTGTAATCGTTTGTTTAGTTTGTTGTCGTGTTTGTGAAAGCCACAGGCTGAGCACATGATACCAACATGACATCCTATTTTGATTCTGCACTGTAATAACTTGAAAATGGTGCAACTTTGCAGGGAGAATCCAAAAATATTAAGCCCCCACTGTTCAAAGATGATAAAAAAATTGTTAAAAACCATGTGGAAGGACCCACAGATCCATGAGACATTGATAAACCTTTGAAAATGTTTTTGCTTTTATTTTACTTTTAATTTATTTTATTTTTATATTTTTTATCATTCACCTGTAATCTGCTCCATCATCTCTCTGATCTTACATACATACTTTTATTTATTTTTTTTTAGTTTAGTGGATGTTCCTAACAAAATTAAACTGATATTATCTGACATAACAAGGCAGAGTCATAATAAAACATAAATAAAAAAATCTGTAGTCCTCAACATGCCTTGAAATTAGGCAAATACAACTTAGATAAATAAGATCATCTAATTATATAAATGTTAAAATAGGAAGCATTTTAGTAAAACTGAAGCGCACCCCCACTGTTTGAGTCTAAATTAGAGGGCTGGTAGCAGCGGGATGCTGATTATATAATGCACCTCATTCAATTTTTTTCCAAAGAAATGAATAATTAAATGACTTAAGAGCTTCATTCCAGACTGTTGGATCTTAAAGTCCATGACAAAACAGCAGAGGGACTTTTCTCTGTTCTGAATAAACATATATTTGATTTGTGATCATCACATAAAGCACAATTTAAAAATTGGGGAAACCTTAGCTCAGTCCAAAACCTCTGCTGAGCACAATGATGGCGGTAGTGTTGTAGAAAATACCTCAAAGTGATACTTGAGTATTTTACAACAAAAATACTTTGGTAAAAGTTAAAATCTCCTATTACTTGAGTAAAAGTCTTAAAGTATCTGACATTCATTGTATCAAAGTAAAAGTATTGAGTAAAAGTAAGCTGTTAGAATTTCCAAATGACGTTTGTTTTGGGGTGACCTCCCGAAAAATACATTAAAAAAAACCATGATGATAATAATGTTAGACTGTATTAAAATGCTAATGTTGACAAACCTGGAATGCACAACTATACCAGTTTCAGCTGCATTTATTTCTGCCATGCTCATCTTCTAGGCCAGTGGTTGTCAACTCTAGTCCTCAAGGACTCCTTTCCTGCATGTTTAGATGTTTCCCTGATCTGACACACCTGGTTTGAATGAATGATCGATTAACAATTTTCTGAAGACCTGCTGAATAGCAGGGAAACAAGTAAAGCATGCAGGATAGGGGGACTTGAGGACCAGGATTGGGAACCGCGTCTCTAGGCTACATTCTTCTGCTGGAGTGTGAGGTGATCATACAAACCAATAGCATACTATACATATCAGTATACTTCTCATCCAACCATATGTATTTAGATTTATCTAAATAGTTTGATGACAAGCAAATATGAAATAGGAGTAAAGAGGATATTTTGTTAAATGTAAGGAGCAGTGGGACCGGAGGGTGTGCTCCAATTACAGGGGGGTCACACTCTTAAGCCTCCCTGGTAAGGTCTATTCAGGGGTCCTGGAGAGGAGGGTCCGTCGGATAGTCGAACCTCGGATTCAGGAAGAGCAGTGTGGTTTTCGTCCTGGTCGTGGAACACTGGACCRGCTCTACASCCTCAGCAGGGTCCTGGAGGGTGCATGGGAGTTCGCCCAACCTGTCTACATGTGTTTTGTGGATTTGGAGAAGGCGTTCGACCGTGTCCCAAGGGGGGCCTTGTGGGGGGTTCTCCGGGAGTATGGGGTACCGGGCCACTTGATACGGGCTGTCAGGTCCTTGTACGACCGGTGTCAGAGTCTGGTTCGCATTGCCGGCATTAAGTCGGGCTCGTTTCCGGTGAGAGTTGGACTCCGCCAAGGCTGCCCTTTGTCACCGATTCTGTTCATTACTTTCATGGACAGAATTTCTAGGCGCAGCCGAGGTGTTGAGGGGATCCRTTTTGGTGGCCTTAGGATCAACATCTCTGCTTTTTGCGGATGATGTGGTCCTGTTGGCTTCATCGGAACGAGATCTGCAGCTCTCGCTGGAGCGGTTCGCGGCCGAGTGCGAAGCGGCCGGGACGAAGCTCAGTGCCTCCAAATCCGAGGCCATGGTCTTGAGCCGGAAAAGGGCAGAGTGCCTTCTCCGGGTCAGGGGGGTCGCCCTGTCTCAAGTGGAGGAGTTTAAGTATCTGGGGATCTTGTTCACGAATGGGGGAAGAACGGAGCGGGAGATCGACAGGCGGATTGGCGCAGCGTCTGCTGTAAAGCGGGCGCTGTACCGGTCCGTCGTGGTGAAGAGAGAGCTGAGTCAGAAAGCGAAGCTCTCGATTTACCGGTCGATCTACGTTCCTACCCTCATCTATGGTCATGAGCTTTGGGTCATGACCGAAAGAACGAGGTCCCGGATACAAGCGGCCGAAATGGGTTTCCTCCGCAGGGTGGCTGGGCTCTCCCTTAGAGATAGGGTGAGAAGCTCGGTCATCCGGGAGGGACTCAGAGTAGAGCCGCTGCTCCTCCACGTCGAGAGGAGCCAGTTGAGGTGGCTTGGGCATCTGGTAAGGATGCCTCCTGGACGCCTCCCTGGTGAGGTGTTCCAGGCACGTCCCACCGGGAGGAGGCCCCGAGGAAGACCCAGGACACGCTGGAGGGACTATGTCTCTCGGCTGGCCTGGGARCGCCTTGGAGTTCCCCCGGAGGAGCTGGAAGAAGTRGCTGGGGAGAGGGAGGTCTGGGCCTCCCTTCTGAAGCTGCTGCCCCCGTGACCCGACCCCGGATAGGCGGAAGAAAATGGATGGATGGATGGATGGGTAAGGAGCAGTAATTACAGAGAATTTTGTGGAAACGTAAGGAGTAAAAGTAAAAAGTTGGCTGAAAAATATTTAGTCACACATGAGCCCATCAGACAGAAAGCTGAAGCTCCACGCAAACATGCATCAAGAAAACAGCAGAACGACATTACAAACAAAAAATAATTAATTATTAAGTTAAAATGCTGTCATGGGACCTGAGAAGAGATTTTTTTAATGGTGGGAGGGGGCACCTCAATAAATTGAAGCAAAGATTTAAAAAAGAATGGGTCAAACTTACTCTTCAAACAATTTACCCCATTATTTTGCAGGGTTATAAGTGATTAGGTACAGGTGTCCCTGTATTTTGACAGTTTTGTTCAGTAAATAATGAGTAAATTTCATTTTTTTTCTTGATTTTTTTTTTTTTGGGKGGGGGGGGGAGTTGTAATGTAAATTTACAAAAGAAATCTAAATCTAATCTAAAATATGCTGACTGGTGTTGCACAACTTTATAAAGCAGAAAAAAATAAAATAACAGTGAGTGTTGTCAGTTCAGTGTGGGGCTCTTTTTAAATTTAAGTCAAATTGAATGACACAACAGAACTTAAAGGTTACTTAAAAATGGCGTTGTCAAAATGGCTGCATTCATCTTTCAAATTAAGGTTTTCATCAAATCAGGAGAATTTGTGAGTCAAGTACGTTTGTTTCAAATTTGCTTCGAACCTTTACAATCACATCTGGCAGCAAAACACCTTAATGAAAAGTTTTGTGCTGTTTTCTCCTTTGATTTATTGCTTGTCTGTAACATGTCTTTTTAAAGTCAGCGTGGGATTTAACAAAAACACAAGAGTAGAGACAACTTAAACATGCAATTGGAAGTTTACATTAACAAAATCTGAACGGTAAATGTGTAAGAATGTTTTTAGTTTTAAGTTTTGGTTCTCTCATTTTTATGATTTTTCTTTCAGGGAAGGATCAGCATGACAACAGGTAATTTTAGAGCATCTTTAGTAAATTTGCTGACATTTTTATTGCTAAAAATGTTTTGAAATGATCAAAAAAAGCTTGTGTTTTTGTAAACAAAAATCTTCTCAAGGAGTACAAAAACAAAAGATGTCATTATTTGAAGGTCTGGATTTTATTAACCTGAGTTCTCAGCACTGTTTGTTTTTCTTGCAGATTATTTTCTGTTTTTTTATTTTGTCTCCTTCTCTGACTTATAGTCTTACCTAAATCAATGCAGACATCAGGTTTCTTTTCATCTGGTGCTAGGTGGTTCTCCAGAAACAGAGGCTGAGGGAAAGCGTGTGTGTCGAATGCAGGGAAAGCCGTGCAGGGGGTCGGATGGGGGCTGTCTGAGAGATCTGTCAGGAGGTCTTCATTAATGCTGTTATGGGTGGTGCAGGGGGACCACAGGGGTGAAGCAGGCACTGAGGAGGAGGAGGAGTCGTGCAGCAGGGCGTCTAAGAAATCATCAGCATCCCTTCTCTGAGGGCTCGGAGCCTGAGGAGAAGGAAGAAATGTACAAATCATCCCACTTTGTCCCCATTGCTGTGATCTAATCAGATAATTTCACACCGGCACGCAAACACAGACACAGAAACACGATTTGCAGCCAAGCGACTAGATTGAAACACTAAATGAGAGCTGATGCTGATGATATTGTGCTCATCCAGGCAGGATGTCTGCTCACGATCCACTTCACACGAGTACAACTTCCCATGAGCAACATAACGAGGTTTTGATGATGCTGTCCCCTGAGTGGCTCTGTTTAGGTACAAATAGTGCTGAACGTTTGAGGAACCTACATTATTAATGGTCAAAGTCCAGGGATGGTCACTGAGGCAGGCGGCTGATTCTTCTGTGTTCCTGAGCAGAAGGTTAAAGAGCTCCATACCATCTTGCCCCTGAAACCAATAATATAAATAAAAAAATAAAGCTGAAAGCCTCTTTAAAGAGAAGCAAACTTTTATTTTTTACATTTGGATTATTTGAGCAAAAAGAGTAGCTGTTTTAATTAGTCTTTWCATTTCACTTGTTTCTCCTCAAAGCTTTCACTCTGAGCAGCTGTTGATCTTACCACGTCTGTTGTCAGCGTCATTGCTCTGACATTAAAGTGATGAAATTTCAATTAAAAACCATCCAGCAACAGAAAAGCCGATCAGTTCTCTCCTCTGTGGGCAGCCGTGTGAGTAAGAGAGCTGCTTCAGACACTTCCAAGGGACAAAGTTGAAATGCCRTATGACAGAATGACACGGCTTATCACCGTCCAATCCAGTCGCAGCTGACAGCCGGGAGGGCCAATCGGCACAAAGGGAAACCTCTCAAATGGATTAATTAGTCAAAGTTAGTCAGAGGTGCTTCAGAGTGACCTTTGATGTCAGTGTTATTTAACAGAAATCATTCGCTCTGTGCTTTCACATTCATGTTTTAGTCAGATGGGTTTTAATTTTATAGCACTACCCTTTTATCGCTGTCAAGGGCAGAAGGTGGAGACACTGTTTAATCATTTAGATCTTGACTCATTACTGAGGATCATTCAGAGGTGATGCAGAATATGAAAGGGTTGGACCTGTTTTCACGAGCATTTTAGAAGCAGACAAGCAGCAGGTTTTTGTTAAAAAAAGAATCAGTATTCATGCTGGCACAATGATTTGAGTCAYTGAATATTAATACAAGCAGCTGGATCTGTTTCTTATGACTTCACAAGATCCAGATTCTGTCTCGTTTCATTTATGTCACTGTGCCAAGGTTACAAGTTCTGCCATTGCCCACCTGTATGGGGGGGTGGTCTGCAAAAAACACAACAGAGCTCAGCTAAATCACGAGATGATTTTAGTGTAACACTCTGACATAAAAAGTGGTGAACAAAATGGATTCTTTCAAGAAGTGTTAGCTTTCAACTGAAGACCGATCCAAACGAATTAACAATACCTGTAAGTAAAAGCCTGGAATCATGATAAAAATATTAACCGTTTAAATTTATATGTGCATTTATACGAAGACATGAGGAAAATCTGATAAATGTTTATTTTCTTTGCTTGTGAGCTAAAGCTTAAATGCTAAAAAGAAGAGGACCAAATATGGAGCCTTGTGGGACCCCACATAAAGAAAGATCAGATGATCTGGATTACAAATAAACATGGCGGGTCAAATGTTTAAAACAGAAGCATAAAGTAGTCCAAAAGTGGTGTTCTCAAATAATCCTCACTAAGAGTTAATACTGTTTGAAATATTTTAAATCTGATTGTATCGACCTGTAGTTGAATACATCATTTATAAAAAAGCATTAATTCATCATTTTGTGCCAAACTGACTTTCTAAAAGCACATCCAAAGTTCTCAACAGAAAGCTGAGCCTAAATTTGTGTGAAAAAAATCTTTTTGTGTCTACCAATGGGGTCTTGTTGATTATTTTGTTTCCGTTAGTTCTAGTAAGTGACCTTTCTTAACTTCCCTGTTTCTAATCTTTACTGCTGTCATTAGGAGCATCTATGTTGGGCTACTTCTAACAAACACAGCAGAAGTTAGAGGATGTTACGTAAGCTGTTCTCCAAGCAGGAACATGCACACTTGCAAAGATATATCTGTTGTTGTTGTTTTTTTATTGCTGAAGCGTAAAGAGGTTTTAGAGCAAAGCAGATCTATCAAACATCCAGTCCTTTGTCTAATTCTCAGAACAATACCATCTACTTCATCATTCATCGCAACTTTAAAAACTCAGTCGGATRGATCAAATAAGTGAAGTCCACACTTTTAAAATTTAAAAAAAATTGTTTCATCACATAGAACAGACAAAAGCAAATGTTCACATCTTTTGAACATTGATTGCTTCACTGGAATTTGATGCATGCAAAGAAGATAATTGAAACTATTTTTCAGGTTTTAAACCTCAAGTTTAATCTTACTGAGATCTCAGAAAGTCATTTTCTGTACTGAGCTTACAAATGAGATGGGCCGAATCTTTTCTCAATGTCTCCGATTTGGATTCAGATACTTCACTGAATGTAAAAAAAAAAATTCAAATTCTGTGGAGATGGTTTCCAGGCTTTGTGTGTGTGTGTGTGTGTGTGTGTGTGTGTGTGTGTGTGTGTGTGTGTGTG
>NW_013952405.1:8098907-8103337 GCF_001266775.1 Austrofundulus limnaeus
GTGTGTGTGTGTGTGTGTGTGTGTGTGTGTGTGTGTGTGTTGGTGGTGGGGTTGGGGGGGTAGCACCTTTGCAGAATAAAAATACAGTTCAAAGGGTTTGAAACTTTTGAAAAGCATCATTTTATATGAAATTGGTACAGGGTTCAACGTTATTTAAATGAATTCCTTCATATAGTCAAGGAGGATCAAAGATTCTGATTCATTCTGAAAAAAAGTGTTATAGATTCATTGATATTTTATAAAATAAATAATTCAAAGAGACCAGTACATGGATCCAATGTGAGTACTTTAGTCCATAAAGCCTTTACCTCTTGAGCGTATTTGTTGCATTTATTTATGACAGAGAGCTCTTATCAGTTTGGTGATAAGCCTCATTGCATTGCAGTGAAACTCTGTTATCTGTTCTGTCATAAATAGAGATTAGATAGATTCAAAGTACAGGAGGTACCCGAGCTACTCGGTACATTACTGTGCTAATAAATATGACATCATGACATAAATGAACATGTTCATTTATGATTTATATGTTCATTATGGATGTTTGTCCATAAACAGATCAAGGCCAGCTGCGTTCAGCGTTAACAAAAGGGAATTTTGCATAGAGATTCTGTGAAACACACTATAATTCACAGTTACACACGTTGTTTATTACTATTATTATTATTTTACAACAAGATGAAAAGGATGAAAAGGATGCTGTTTTCAAGAAAAAAAAATCTATCAAGTCAGATTTACAGATTTTAGACAAATTACTCAATAGGACACTGAAAACATGTTTTATGACTGGTTTTATGTTGGATGGCTCTAATACACAGTTAAAATGCTGTAAACCAATGAATTCAGCAAACAGTGTGGAAGTTTTGACCCTGAGATAGAAAATAACATAAATGATCATGTGTACTTATATAGAGCTTTTTGCCAACCAGTCTATTCAAAGTGCTTTACATTACAATCTGTGTCTTTATTTATCCATCCACACACAATCATTGAGAACTCTGCTCTCTGCAAAACTAATCTGAATAAATCATTTTCTAATCGGTGCTTTAGATCACATTCATACACTGATGCAGTGAGGACACGTACAAGTACATGCTGCAGGCTAAAACTTTCGACTCTCTTATTGAAGGACAACTTCCCTAGTCACTGCACATCTGCCCTTAAACGTATTGGAATTGGGATTATAGTTAAAAAATGCTTTAAGCTATTTAGAGTAAAACACATCAAATAGATTTAAACAAAAACTACAAAATATATTCCTATGCTACAGTATTCACCTGTTTATGAGAAGTAATTGAAACTCTTTTCTTTTCTTGAGAGCCATTTAGAATTTAAACAAGGACCAGATTTATGTTTGTGCTCTTGAAGTACTTATAGGCAACCAAAAGCTTTTAAAATATAAAGAAAGGAAAATTAACCACATAAATGTTTAAAGTTTAAATAAAGGTAAAAACAAATATGTATTTAATCTAAATTTGTTGTTTATTGTAAATCTAATGTAGTGTAATTTTGTATTTATAAACTCCTTTATGATGCGCACAAATTTCTCTCATTTTGGAGCTTCGTGGAAGACGTGTTTTCACTTTAAGGAGACACCATCTGTACATAAACGTAGAAAAAAAGAATGTTTTTCAATGGTTCTTTTCTTAGACTGCAGACCCTTGCAGACAGATGGTTTCTGCATCACTGTGTTAGTGGGTCAGATCCACAAGTGGAGACATGACTCAGTGCACAGCAGGACTGCAGGGAGATAAAATGTTCCCGTTCAAAAGAGATGCTTGCTTATTTGTTCAGCCTAGAAAATTAATATACAGAATAATATGTTCCTTTCTAAGAAAGGCATTAAAAAACTGTTCATATCTTCTTTTTTTTTCAGTTTTCTTGTCCAGTAGCTGTTTTTTGGGAGACTGTCCTTATATAATAAATTGTGTTTATTTGTTATAAATTAGTGTGAATTAGTAATTAGAAAAGGCTTAAAATGTTTATTTTTAAAATTTATATTGGATGGATGGATGGATGGATGGATGGATGGATGGATGGATGGATGGATGGATGGATGGATGGATGGATGGATGGATGCACTTTAAGAAATGAAATGTTGCATTTACTTAACCATGTTATGTCAACTGGTTCCACTTAACTGAGTTGAGTAAATCCAAAGCAATATACCCAATTTCTAACCAAAGCACATGAGTATGTTGCTTTGAATTTACTCAATTCAGTTAAGTGGAACCAGTTGACATAACATGGTTAAGTAAATCCAACATATGTTTTTTAGAGTGTGGCTGGATGGATGGATGGATGGATGGATGGATGGATGGATGGATGGATGGATGGATGGATGGATGGATGGATGGATGGATGTTAACTTATGTTTATAGAGTGAAACAGACAAAAAAGGCTTAATGGGTTAGAACATCAACACAATGAAATAAATACATAAACAAGCACAATAGACTAAATTAACTTTTTTTTATTAGACACATGTGACAGTGGGTACTCTGCACGCTCACCTGTCTGTAATTGTTGTGTCCCATTTGCAGTTTGGAATCCTCCCAGATGTTTTGTTCTGCTCTGCCCTCTGCTGGTGGAGCACTCACAAAACACCCTGAAGCAGCTTTACCTTTGAGGTTTTAATCAAAGAGCAACATTTATATTTAATTTACCAACAATACCAGAGATCTAAGCTTTACTACTTTTTCAAAAAAAAAACATCCAATTTGTCATTAACAGACTGTAAAAACATATTTAAACAAAACATAATAATAGTTTTTTATGCTTTTTTTGGCCATGAGTTACATTTCAGTGATTAATATTCAGTGTAAGGCCATTATTTAAAAGTCTGCTTATTGTGAAAAAAGTAATATCTTTACACACAGCTGACTGCCGTATGTTGGCTGGTTTCCCTTTCAATAAAACTGTTGATCTAGTTTATTATGAGGCTCCTGAAAGGCTGGTAGTGAATAATAAATGTTTAATAAATAAAATATAAGTCAGTAAATAAGTAAACACTCTCAACGACGATTCCCTAATGTTTCCTTGTTCATTTTGGATTTTGCACCGGAACAAAGTGTATTTATTATATAACTTTCATTAACAAAAACACCAGCAAGACCATGAAGCATGTTGATTTTTGTAGGAAACCTTCTCCGTGAACACTGGTGAACCTGGGAATAAGTACCTGAGTGTTCACCTCAACAAACCGACAGAAAACACTACACTTTGTACAGGAAGGACCAGAGTCAGCTGCAGAGGAGAGGTCTTTGGTGTGTTCAGGACTCTGCTCACTTTATGTGGTGACCTCTGCAGTGTTCCACACCATTATGTGCTGAGGTGGGGGAGCTGGGACTGAGACAGGTTGAGGCTTAAACTGATGAGGAGAGTCAGCTCTGTCCTTGGCCGCCCACCTGAATCTATTGAGGAGGTGGAGGACTGAGAGATGCTGGCAAAGCTGTTGTCCATCATGGCCAATTCCTCCCACTCCCTGCAGAGCTCTGTGAGTCTCTGAGCACACGAGGATTTTACATCCCTGCATCGCTGCCACAGGTCATTCCTGCCCACATAAATACACTTCACAGTGTCTCCGATTCTTCTTTTTCATGGACAATAGTCTAATTAATAATAACTATTCAATGTATACAGTCAGGTCCATAAAGGATGATGATGATGCCTTTATTGTCATTGTACAGAGCACAATGAAATTACAGAATACTATGACATCAACACAAGTCTTGTCTGCTTGGATGTAAACACCATGATGAATGTGAAATGAAACAAACAAAATGTACTTTAACCGCAGATTTTCTGCTTTAATTTGAAGGTGTTTACATCTGAACCAGGTAAACCGTGTTCACATTTCAACAGTTTGTAAATATACCTCTCACATTTTAAGGGACCAAAAGTGATGGGATGGTCAGGCGTGTGTTATTCCCTCATTATCCCATTTACAATGAGCAGATACATAAAAACGTTTAGAGTTCATTTCAAGAGTGGAGTGCATTTGTTGCTGCTGTCAAAATGAGATCCAAAGAGTGAACATGTCAGTGAAGCAAGATATTATTTATTTATTTATTTATTTATTTATTTATTTATTTATTTATTTATTTTACTCCGTTTTTCTGTACTCTGTCTTGCTTCTTGCTGCTGTGACAATTGAATGTTCCCACTGTGGGATAACTAAAAATTTATCTTATCTCATCACAATATCTCATCTGATGTTGTCTCGTCGCATCACCTCGTTTTATCCTCTCATCTATCTTATCTCATCTTAGCTATCTCATCTCATTTATCTAATTTCATCATCTCATCTCATTTCACCTCAGTATCTTAGAATAGCAAACTTACCCTGTTGGCAAAAAAATCTAAACAAATAATTACACCAGCTAATCAAACTGTCACAGTGAAAAAATTGTTATTATTATTATTATTATTAT
>NW_013952405.1:8103347-8109083 GCF_001266775.1 Austrofundulus limnaeus
GTTGTTGTTGTTGCCACCTCAACTATATTAGAATAATAAATTCTTATGTCAAGAGCTGAGACAGTGTAATAAAGACTGACCTGCACTTAAATAAACAAATAAAAAATTGAATAATTGTTGTTTTATTCTTTCTTTTGTGGGTTTAATAATTACATATTTTTATTCTAGAACCATCCTCGTTACCCTGAAGAAAAATTAATAATTTGACACCTAATGATTTGCTTTTGCTAAAATTGATTGTTTTATCTCCTGTCTCAGCATCTGACTCTGCTGAAATGTGAAAATGAAATGACTGTAGCTTTAATCTCTAAACCTAATCCACACATCATCCGGGGTGTTGTAACAGAACTGGACACACATCCAGAGAAACCTGATCGGGGTCTGCTGGTGTAGGAGCAGCAGCGCCCCCTGCTGGTGAGCCCTCTTTCCTCCGATCTGCAGCCGCAGCAGCAGCAGCAGCAGCGTCTCTCTCCTGTCACCACTCCGGGACTGCCTGTCCTCAGAGAGGCAGTGTTTACATCAACAAGCCGTCACACAGGAAGGTCCACGACCCGCAGCCAACATGGTGAGACCAAAAACCGCCCGTGTCTGTGGGTTTTTAGCTGATTTGCAGCGGCCGGAGAGAGGCGTGCTGTCCAGCCCGCCGCACCGAATCACCTTCATGCGCGCGCGTGTAACGGTGTCAGAGCAACAAGCTGGCCCGTGGATGGAGCCTGTCAGGTGTGGGGGGGGTAGATGCCGACGCTCCGTGGTGTTATGTGACCGGATAAGGGTTCAGGCTCTGCTCCGGTTTGAACATACGCAGCAGGGCTGTGGCCTCATTTTTTTTTTTTTTTTTTTCCTGCAGGCCCGCTCTGCCTCTGTGACATTCACCGCAAAGCCTTTAATATTAAGGTGCCGGGAGAAAAGCGCATCCTAATGTTATTAAAGCGTATAAAATAGCAGCATACAGGGCTGACTTATGTGATCAAACAGCCTTCTATAGTTCACATCCGATTACTGGAGGTTGCGTCATTCCCTTTAATTTAAATCTAAACTTAGACAGAGGCCCACTGCAGCGCGTCACCTGCAGAAATCTGCTGCTCTACATTTCATTAGTTATTATCAACATATAGCAGGRTTTAGTTGTCCTAATAAATCCGTGGATTTTCCGTCTTTGTTGCATTTCTTGGTGGAGTTGGGTCTAACATGCATGGGATCATTGATAACATTCAGTATTTTTGTAGTGACAGTGGGTGTCATGGGATTATCTTAAGGTTAGGGGTGTTCATATAGAATATCAAATAAATTAAATGAATTATATATATATATATAATATAGCATTTTTGGGGTTAGTCAGGATCTATAGGTTTGCAATCATATTAATCTGCATTTTTTTAGTACGTTTGGAGTTTTCATAACAATGTTTTCACACAGATATACAAAACAGGGTTATATATCATTCATCCATCTGTTTTTTATTTCATTTTTCTGATATATCAGATTTTAAAAACTCATTGGAGTCTAAACATATTCACTAATTAGTTTTTTTTATTATTTTGTGTTTGGTAATTTTTTTATTTGGACATGCATGTCACCTGTACACCAGGTTCTGAAGCATCCTCCACTCCTCTTCCTACGACCTCAGAGTATCTACGATCTATAATAATTTTTCCATTGCCTGTAACCAGAGGCAGGCTTTGTCATTTTGTATCCCAAATATTTGTGTTTACTGCTGCATCTAAGTCTTTTCTATTTTCTTAGAATTTCATCTTTTTTGTCACGTTTAAAAGGAAAGTGAGCTTCACCTGAAGCTGTGGATGATTGCTCTTTTCTGTGACAGATTGGGCAAAGGTATGTTCAGCCAACCTTTCATGCTGTCTAAAGAGCTAAAATGGCTGAAGGCTGGAAAAAAAATCCAATTATTTAATCCAAACTCTCTTAGCTGAGCACCGTTTTCTGATTTCCTAAAACGCAACAATAAAAGCGCATATTACTGTAATTTCTTATGTTAAATGACATAAGATGTGTTATTTTTATCTGCTTTTATTTGCATGTTAGAGCTATTTTGCACATATCAAGCAACAAAAGGAAATCCAGTCAGTTGTTTGTTTGTTTTTTGGTGTTTTGTAGAAAGTTTAGAATGGTCTATATTATGTCATCTGATAAAGTCACATGATTTTTTTTCTGATTCAGCATGTGAACGGTGGATCATAATTTTCTGATTTGTTGCTTCAGCCGATAAGTGAAGTCTTCCCCCCTGTGCCCACCCTCCTCCCCGCCTAGATTCAGTTTCAGACATGTCTTTCTATTTATAGCTCTGCTTGGACAACTGTCCTGATGACACAAATAGACGCGTGTGAGGAATAACGCAGACCCCAGTTTTAAATGAACTCCCTCACGTTGCTTCTGCCCCCAACAGGTGAACTTCACTGTGGATCAGATCCGTGCCATCATGGACAAGAAGTCCAACATCAGAAACATGTCGGTGATCGCCCACGTGGACCACGGGAAGTCCACGCTGACCGACTCGCTGGTGTCCAAGGCGGGGATCATCGCCTCGGCCCGGGCTGGAGAAACCCGCTTCACAGACACACGCAAAGATGAGCAGGAGCGCTGCATCACCATAAAATCCACGTACGTGGCTCCAGGAGCAGGGCCAGGACAGCACAGCTCTTTATTTGTTGAGCAATCTGTCAGAAATCATCAAAACACGTCTTCAAATCACAAACACTCCTCTTTAACCTAAATAATAATTTAAAAAATAGGTACTAAATCTAAAAAAAAACCCAAATAATCTGCTTATTCAGCAGCATCTGAGTGTAGTTTTTAGATAGTTAACATCTTGACTCTTATTCTACTTTAAATTATTACACCTAAAACAAAATAAGCCTTCACCTTTCAAACATTTTTATTGTGGTAATTAATTCAGCTTCTGAATGATGTTTATCAAATTAAAGTTATGAATAAAAATAGCACCTTATATTTACATTAATATAACCTAAGAATTTTTGTCAATTAATTCCAGTTCTGCATATAAAAGGAAATTGAGTCCAGTCATTTCAACTTTAAATTTTATTAAAAACAACTTGTTTTAAACAAGTTATCAGATGTTGAAACCAAATATGTACCAATTAAAAAAACTGTGTGTGTGTGTTATCAGCAGCACATTTCAAAACGTTGGCAGAGGGGCGTGTTTACCACTCTGAGTTGCATCATCATCGCTTCTATTAATAACCAGCAGCTGTTAATAGAGCTGGTGTTATAGGTTTAAAAGTGAATCCTTTTTGCTGAAAATGGGATTTAATCAGGTAAACATTTATTTATCTTGATATCTTTTGTTTGTAATGCACCAAATATGTTCACTGTTAGAAAGTAGGCCAGTAGCCTGGAACACCTGCAGAATTGTGTTGCTGAAAAAATGGAAACTATCCTGAAGGAAAAAAAAAGAAACCTTCTGGATCAGTGTTTTTTGTCTTAAGCGCTGTAAAAGTAAAGTAAATATTTATGCCCATCCACTGTATGATTATTATTATGAAGCTGTAAAGAGGAAGCATGAGAGGAGCTGCAGAAATCTAATTAACTTTAATAAAATACTATATTAGCGTATTTAGCTGTAACTGTTACAAAGAGATTAAAAAATTATAAGGAAGTGATAAATATAATAAAACGATTGACACAGCTGACTTATCAGACCAGAGTAATCAGTCATGAATTTTTCCAGCTTGTGGATTAAAAGCTGAGAAGCGTTGGATTCCCAGCGCTCCCAGCATCCATCATGGGTAACGGAAAATAAAAGTCTGATTATTGGCACCACTGAACTCTGTGTGTCACCTCAGGTTGTCCTAAATCACTTTGRGATCAGGGAATATGGTGGAATTTATAAAACAATAGAATAAAATGTTGTTTTGTCTGCTCCCGTACACAGAGGTCACCACACTGAGCAAAACTATTTAAACATTTAAGCTGGATGCTCTTCTTGGCATAATTTGGGCTCAAACCTGCAGACCTGACCACAGCTACCATAGACCCATAATACTGGGGATCATGGGAACTTGGTCCCCAGTATTATGGGACTAATATGATATAATTTAACTTTTAAAAAACAACTTTTCTTTCACTTCTTCTTACAGAGCAGTGATTTTTTTAACTTCTCAAAGATAGATTCTCTGAACTCTTTAATATTCAATCACATTGCTAATTTTTGTTTGTAAAACTAATGTTAACGTGAATTAAACCCTTTCCAACCCCTTTCTTGGTATAAATTGCCTATAGTTTGTTTTAAAATTAGCATGCGTTGTCAAAAGTAGAGACATAAGTACAGTTTCTATTCTAATCAGTTTAAACTTAATATTAGAAATCATTAATACTTCATAAATGCAGCTTTTATTTATATTGACAGATTACTAAAGCATGAGTTTAGCTTTATTTTCTGATTGTTCACAGAGCTACAACCACTTAATGCATTTTATTATGGATTAGTGTTGGTAAGAGAACCACATGAGACAATCCTCTTGCTATGTTTATTTACTTAACCTCCTAACATTGGAAATGTTTACAGAAAACACCAGATTTGTCTGATAACGTTAGCTTTACAAACATTTATCCTAAGTAATTTCACTGAATATTTGCTCCCAATTATGCACGTTCTTTTGTAACTCATGTGGAAGATTTCTGGCTGATGATAAGTAAATTTGGTGCATGGAGTCATTTTAGTGTCTTTACAGTTTTATAGCTGAGAACAAACCTAAATRTACAATATGTCTGTGTCTGCCACTCAAGGGCCATCTCCTTGTATTACGAGCTCGGAGACAACGACTTGGCCTTCATCAAGCAGACTAAAGACGGAAACGGCTTCCTCATCAACCTGATCGATTCTCCGGGTCACGTTGATTTCTCCTCGGAGGTCACCGCCGCCCTCAGAGTAACCGACGGCGCTCTGGTGGTTGTCGACTGCGTCTCAGGTCATTTCGTCACATCTAACACCCTCAGAAACATTGTTCTTTTTTTTATTTTTTAACAAGGCTCAATCAGTTTTCTCTTGACAGGTGTGTGCGTGCAGACCGAGACCGTGCTGCGGCAGGCCATCGCCGAGCGCATCAAGCCCGTCCTGATGATGAACAAGATGGACCGGGCCCTGCTGGAGCTGCAGCTGGAGACCGACGAGCTTTACCAGACGTTTCAGCGTATTGTTGAGAACGTCAACGTTATTATCTCCACCTACGGAGAAGATGAGGGTGGACCCATGGGGAACATTATGGTGAAGCACAAATACTAAACGGATTCAGAAAGATCAATTAACACGTGATGACCTTGTTTTAATTGTGAGTCCGTTCTCCTCAGATCGACCCCGTCATTGGTACCGTTGGCTTCGGCTCGGGCCTCCACGGCTGGGCTTTTACTTTGAAACAGTTTGCTGAGATGTATGTGGCTAAGTTCACAGCTAAAGGCGTGGCTCAGCTGGGACCAGCGGAGAGGTGTAAGAAGGTGGAGGACATGATGAAGAAGCTGTGGGGAGACAGGTGAGCATTACTGCAGATAAACACAGCCAATCCATACATTATTTACTTCACACTAAGCTACTGCAAATACATTAGGCTGCCAGTTTACTGAAGGCTGAATTAAGTAGGGGACTACTCAACAGTTCCTTATTTTTGAACAATGGGCCTCATGCAAGAACATGTTCGTATTCTTATTGTTGCAGCTTGAAGACATCAGTCGACGAATGGAGTAGTTTTTATCCAAACATTTATTTTC
>NW_013952405.1:8110298-8111834 GCF_001266775.1 Austrofundulus limnaeus
GAAAATAAATGTTTGGATAAAAACTACTCCATTCGTCGACTGATGTCTTCAAGCTGCAACAATAAGAGTACGAACGGTTCTTGCATGAGGCCCATTAAATCTATAATAATTATTGTCTAAATTAGATGTGATTTCTTTTGCATATTAAATAGTTATTTGAGCTTTTTGAAGGTCATTATAAAGTTTTATTTGGAGAATGTTTTCAATAATTTTATGTCTAGTTTAGCTGTTGTTTGTTTAATTTAAATCTTCTAACATGAATCTGAGTTAGACCTGGGGGACAATGCACYATTTGAACACTACCATGTTATGCACCAACGTCTTTGTTTTTTCTAGATATTTTGATCCCAGTGCTGGCAAGTTCAGCAAGACAGCCAACGGTCCTGATGGACAGAAGTTACCTCGAACCTTTTGCCAGCTTGTCTTGGATCCCATTTTTAAGGTGAAAACAGCTTTCCAGCTCTTTCTAAACTCCTATTGTCGTCTGTTGATGCCTCAATGTAAAACAGTACAAATAAGATGTGGTGCCAGATACAACAACAAAAATGATCTTTCTGAAAAAGCTGTTTTTGAGTCGAGTTTATGTTTGTCTTTCAGGTATTTGATGCCATCATGAACTTCAAAAAGGAAGAAACAGCCAAACTCATCGAAAAGCTGGAYGTCAAGCTGGACTCCGAGGACAAGGAGAAAGAAGGAAAGCCCCTGCTGAAGGCTGTGATGCGCCGCTGGCTCCCTGCCGGAGAAGCTTTGCTCCAGATGATCACCATCCACCTGCCCTCGCCCGTCACCGCGCAGAAGTACCGCTGCGAGCTTCTCTACGAGGGGCCGGGAGACGACGAAGCCGCCATGGGTCAGTAGAACACCCTCGCTCACACAACTCAGAGTTAAATTATCATCATTAAACAAGGGATTATTTCAGCATTAAAAGAATAACGTCTGAAATGTTTTTTTCTTCAGGTATTAAGAACTGTGATCCCAAGGCTCCTTTAATGATGTACATTTCCAAGATGGTTCCGACGAGCGACAAGGGACGTTTCTACGCCTTTGGCCGCGTGTTTTCTGGCTGCGTGTCCACAGGCCTGAAGGTGCGCATCATGGGGCCAAACTTCACTCCTGGCAAGAAGGAGGACCTTTACATCAAACCTATCCAGAGGTGAGTCTGTTTGCTCTCAGACTTCTGGTTCTTCTCCTTTCCCTTAATTTCTTTTACGCATTTTTAGGGAACTTTTCATCTCTGTCTCCGCAGGACCATTCTGATGATGGGTCGGTATGTGGAGCCCATTGAAGACGTCCCATGTGGCAACATAGTTGGTCTAGTTGGAGTTGATCAGTTCCTGGTCAAGACGGGGACAATTACCACCTTTGAACAGGTTCGTTATCTTCTCTATAGAGGCAAAAAAGTGTTTAGGTTTACAAAATTAGCCATTATTATCTTTCCCAGGGTTCCCACGAGTCCTTGAAATCCTTGAAAGTTTGTGAATTTGAAAAAATTATTTCAAGGCCCAGGAAAGTTAGTGAAAACAGCCAAAAATTACA
>NW_013952405.1:8111965-8147826 GCF_001266775.1 Austrofundulus limnaeus
CACCACCACCCCTCCAGAAATCCATGCGTCACCTCCTCCTCCCGCCACGACAGCAGCACTTGATGCTGACACTGTCGCCTCTCGCTACAGGATGAATAAGCATCTGCTGGGGATTGCGTTTGAAACAAGTGACGCCAGCAGCAGCAGGGTCGAGTCAAAAAGGATGAAAAAGTACAAGAAAAACGCCTAAAAGAAAAGGAGACCCCCCCACCCTCACAGAGCATGTTTTTTCAGGATTCTGAAAGCTGAATCAGCAACAATTGTGTGCAGAAACAGCGACTTACTTATAAAGTTTACTCACTTTGTGGATTTTTAAACATCTCTTGATTACAATTATTGTCTTGATTTATAGATGAGTTGTCAGAGGGAGGTGTTCTGCATTGCTTGATTGATTTGCTCTACGAGAATGTCATGCCCTTTCCTGTCACTTGTGAAACAAGTTGTAAAGATTTTGCATACATTTCTTCATCTATAAGCCTTCTTAGGGCAGACATTTTGACTTGCCAGCCGTGTCGATGAGTTTGACCTTCCTTGCCGTAGCAAGAAGACGGGACAAAGCATCACCACAAACGTCCTACAACCTGAAATGGTGCCTTTTAATTGGCCTTTAGGTCTGATATTCAGCTGTTATTCATATAACAAAAAAAAATCTTCTTTTGAGTTGGAATAAAGCATACAATGTTTACTATATTTCTTTTTTTGTTGATCTATTCAACCTTCTGACTAATCAAAACTTGCAGAAACAATCTATGTGTACATTTGTGTTAGCATGATTGCAAAACTAGTGCAAAAGGAAAAAAAATATGAAGATTTTTAAGTCTTTTTTTGTTCATCTCTGCTTATACCATCCTGCCAGGTCCACCCACTGACTGTCCCCGCTGTGAGTCACTCCCAGATGTCATTAAGACCCTGAGAGTCGTTCATTCACAAACACTGGCTGTGGCTGCCGGTGCTGTAGACTACTAGACTTGGCTGAGCGCCCTCTTTCTGTTCCCGTTACATCATTCATGCGTACCTTGACTCGAGCTATTTCTGGCCTCTATAGTACTTCCTGAACAGGCAGCATTTCTTTGGCGCATGTGCCAGCAAAGCAGATTCTTAGACACATAATGACTTAGAAAAACTACTTTGAGGTCCAGTTATTTTTGTCTCGATCTGGTCAGGAAGACAAAAAACTGTGACGTCCCCCCCGTCAGCACGCAGACTACTGCAGAYCTCTTTGTGACCCCCTCAGAAGTGGACACAGTCCATCTGAATCCAGTCCCCCGCCCCACCATTTGAACATGAAACGTCTGAAGCCGGCTCACTCTTCCTAGTTAATATTCCCTGACAGTTCAAGCTGAAGGGTTTCTCTGATTCCCTGTCGAGTCTCTTTCCTTGGCAATCAGCTCAGTTCCTGTAAGTCAGACTCTGCTGTGTCAGAGGTAATTCCTGAATGAAACTGCTGGGAAAGATTTACGAGTGTGTCAGATTCGTTCCAGTAAAATCTAATTAAAAGACAAAACAAACAAATGCACTTATTGTTACGTCCCGTGTTAAATGAGATGTATATTTATTTGACTTCTTTTTCTGAATCCAGGCTTCTCACCTGTATTTCAGCCGGTTGATCTGAGTAGTTGAAATTGGAGGAAGTGGTTGCTTTTTAAGTTTGCTTTTCTAAAATTGTGATATTTCTCACTATAACTCATCCTGTCAGACAGATTTATGATTGTGCTCTAATTTGAAGTTTCAGCGGTCTGCCACTGAAAAACCAATTTCTTTTTTTATTGATCCTTGTCGTATGCTGTTGTAATTCTCTGTTGAAGTCTCAGCACCTGCTCAAAGCAGGAAGCAAGTTCTGATTTGTTTTTGATTTGCCTTARCAGATCTAACAACCGCTAATTACATAGTTTGACTTGAGTCATAAAAATAGGTTATTGCCCACAAACAAAAGGCAAAGGCAGACATTTTTTTTGCCTTTTCTGTACGAACATGTCTGTCTGTCAGCAAAATATTTCATGAACCTGAGTAAATTTGAATGAAACTTAACTTTTRGAGTCAATTCACCTTAAAAAGCACATTTTATTTTCAAAGACTTTAAGATGGGACTGAGCCCCAACATGTACTTTTTATTTGCTGTCAACTTTGTCTACGTTTTTGCAAAATATCTCATGAACCACTGAACAGAAAAAAACCTGAATATAACACTATTAACGTTTAAACCCAACCCAATGTAAAGTGGCTGCACACAGTAGAAAACAAATAAAATGTTTATTTCTGTTCATTTTTACCAATATTGAGCTAAAATTTGATGCAGTAGCTAAAAGCTATTCACAGTGACATCTCGTAACATTGCATGAGACTGCGCAAAATGTTATTTACCAGGTTTGACCAAAAATGACCACAAGTCAATTCTCAACACAATAAAATATAATTCAACTTTATTTATAAAGCACTTTACAAAAACACCACCAATAGCTAAAGTGCTGTACACCAGATAAAAAACACATAAAAGCAAACATTAAAAAACAATAAAAAAGAATGAACCATTAAAAAAAATCACACCAAACAATAAAAGATCTCAARCTGAGTTCAAAACCAAGGAGAAAAAAAAWGTGKTTTAAGAGCAGATTTAAAACCAGGAAGTGACTCAACATAAGATGATTTAGACTAAAACTCTGGGATGAATGGCAGGGAGCGATATGCATTTCATCAAGGAGTTCTAAGTCTCTCATTTTTTTAGTTTTYGTTTCAGGACACAGTACATGTATTTTAGTTACACAAGCTTAATGCTCCTGAACGTATGAGGCTGAATGGCAGCAGAGCTCAGGTGAATTTATCTTTGCTGCAGGTGCTCTACATCAGAGTGAGCCTCTGCATTAGCATGTGCCTGCTGCTGCTGCTGCTGTAGCTGCACTTTGTGCTTGTTGTATGAAAGATACTGAGTGAAAGCTTTGAGAAATGGAGCCAGAGAGCCTTGCTGACTCAGGGCAATTGTGCTTTTCAATTTTGTGGGGGGGTTACCATGGTGACTAGTTTTGATGCGGAAAGCGTACGGAGCAAATTGTGAAATAAGTCGTGTCGCGTTTTTAAAGAGCTGAGAGGAAGGTCGACGTGTTCTTGTTTTTAACATGTTACGTTTGTGCCCGGTGTTGTGGTCTGTGATCCAGTGTGAGTGTGTGCACATCTGCAATGTGATGTGTGTGGATCCCATCAAGTATACGCGCAGGTGTGTGTGTGTGTGTGTGGGTGGGTGGGGGGAGTAGTGGGAAGATGAGCATTAAAAATGCATGTGTGAGTTACGTCAAAGCTGGTAAAATAGCGCTGCAGAGAGGAAGCCAGGACTTTAAGTACACTGAAAAATTTCTCCAACGTAGAGAAGAGACATTCCCAAATTTATTACACACTGAAGAATTAAGTTCACTACAAGTACGGTTTCTGTTAAYGTAGAGTCATGGAAATCTTACTGAATGAAATCAGAGTATTTGTATAATTCTGTGCACACGTATGCATTCGATATAAATGTTTTTGTGTTTTATGTCCATATTTAGTTCAAACTTATTGAGGCAAATGAGGCAGAACATTTCTAACCTGAAGCTGTAATGCATCTTTGCTTAGGGTTTTTTTTTTGTTTTTTTTTTTGGTGATTGGCTGTTTATTAGTTTTTATGATACAATAATATATTTGCAGCCTTGTTCTTTAGCTCTCTTCATAAGTAAAAACAGAGTGTGTAAACAGATGGCGCTCCCGTGTGTCACCATGTTCCTTTCTGTGTTCCCACAGTGAAGAAAGCCAAGCTGGATGGACCCCAAGGTAAGACCTGGAAATGATAAGAGGAGGTGTAACAGCCTGTGTGAGGACACTGTGTGTGTTAGGAAGGACACTTCTTTGTAGATTAACAGCACATAAATCTTAGAGAGAATTTACACTGCTTTATTTCTGCAGCTGAGATTTTTCATTCTTCCTTTTTTTTTTTTGTCGCAGAAAAGTTCAACACTTATGTGACTCTAAAAGTGCAAAATGTGAAGAGCACAACCATCGCTGTCAGGGGCAACTTGCCCTGCTGGGAACAAGACTTCATGTTGTGAGTCTTTGTGTATTTTCTGACAAAACTCCCACCTTCCTCTGCGTCCTCCTTCCATTCATCCATCACACTTTCAACTTTTCTTTCCACTAATACTTGAATGCTTTTTTTAGTGTATTGACTTTCCKCCCTCTCTTCCTACTTTTTCACTCTTTTCTCCTATGTGCCCCCCCCACACACACACACACACCTCCTGCATTGTTTCACTTCCTCTCTGCCTTCAGCAGCTCTTATGCTCTTTTTCATCTACTGTCCCTTGATAATTCTGCCCCTCTCATCCTCATTCTTAGCCTTGGCTTTCTTCTATCCCTTCTTTCCTTTCCTCTGTCACTCCCTCTTCTCCCTGATCTTCATCTCCTCAGCCTCACCTCTTTTAAAACACACCCCATCACCCCTCGGTTTCCCTCCTTTTCCTCTAGAAGTTCATTTAAAAGAATTTGACCCTTTCAGGATAGATTCTTGTAATTGATATTTCTCTGATTTATTCAGTGGCATCTTAGCTCAGTTGCTAAGATGGTACACCACAAAAAAACTGGCTTGCAGAGTGATTCAGAGGGCTGTTGACAGCATAGCAGCATATGGGCGGTAAATGGTGAGAATCATTTAGCATGTGGGATGCAGCAGGCAGGATTAATGCGGAGTCCTCTGCATCTGGATGATGTTCGAAGGCGTTGAGCATTGTACTGGGATTGCATCAGTGAAGCTGTGTTATGTAATGTTTGGGCTACAGAAAGCGCCTCATGTCCTTTTTCAGACTGCAGTGAAATGACTCTGCCCCTTCAGCGAGTGCCTTCAATCAAACGTGGACTGATGTTAAAAGGAGCTACATCGAGATGGGAAATCTACTCCCTCTATTTCTTAATTAAAGTTGCTTTATTCTCTCTCCAGGCATTGCAATACAATCACCTCCTCCACTGCTTTCACCACGTGCCTCTACTCTCTCTCTTTATTCATCACTTTTTTCTTTCCTCCGTCCCGCTGTCTTGTAAATCCTTTATGCTTTATGCTATTTACACTTAGGCTTGCTTTCAAAAAGCACAACCACAATTCAGAATAGAATAAACCAACCCTGCTGTCTTCCTTCGCTTATCATGCTGCATTTACTGTACCTCAGAATTAAGAAGGGTCTCTTGTTGTTTGCTTTATTATTAATAGTAAATTAATATAAAAATGCAATAACTGTAACCTCACATGTATAGGTTCTGCACAAAAAGGCACATTTATTTGAAAGTGCAGCTCTAGCGGCGAAATGTGCAAGGAAGTGAGTCATCACTGTGTAAGCTGCTTTTATTGTTGTTCTACAGCAGGTGCAGCTTTAATTAAAGAAAGAATTGGATTTACAGCTTTATTTACAGAGATATCAAGTATATTTGAGCTGTCTGGATAAGAATACAGGGAAAAAAAACAGAAAGAAAAAGTTCTCACACAAACTTGATTTTGGTTTTTAATATATTTTTCCGATACTTGATTTTTGGTTAGATATCAGCTCAGTCGCAACTTCATGTTACAGGAGGAGAAAGAAAGTTACACTTAGCTGTTAACATCTCAAACATCTCTTGTTTTTGTGAAATCAAAAACCATTCAGTTTTTAGCAGTGTGATGCATTTTAAACAGTAAAAGCTTGTTTAACATAAATGTAAAATATTCTCATTTCACATAAAGCTGTTAATGAAAATGAAAATGTGAAAGTGTGGCATTTTCTGGAGCCGAGCGGGGACAGAAAGTATTATAGCATAAAATGTAATTACTTCCTGTAATTGAAGTACTTTAAAATCGTTTAAGCAGAACACTTAATTGGTTTTAGTTGCTTTCCACACTTGTATTGCTGGAGGGAAAAGAATGTAACGTTATGTAATTAATGACTTATAATCTGCTTTTATCAACGGACATGTTTTATCCATGTGTAAATATTATAGATCATAGATACATGAAATATAAGTATCAGTTTGTCCTTTTTAAAGTCTGCCTGTCTTTTATCATTTTWTAATTTTCTCCTTTTTTCTGCCTTYGTAGTGAAATTAACCGCCTGGACCTGGGTCTGACAGTAGAAGTGTGGAACAAAGGGTTGATCTGGGACACCATGGTTGGCACTGTCTGGATTCCCCTCAGCAGCATCCGACAGTCAAATGAGGTTTGCCTTTAACCTTCTCTAACACTTGAGTAATACACATATTTTTTTTTTGGGGGGGGGGGGGGTAACCTGCTGCACCAGCAGCACTAATCCTTGTTTCCTCCAGTATTTGTGTTTCAGCTGCATAAAAATTCTTTGTCTGCACAGGAAGGTCCAGGGGAGTGGCTGACGGTGGACTCCCAAGTCATCATGACTGATAACGAGATCTGTGGCACCAAAGACCCCACTCTACACCTGGTGCTGCTTGATACACGCTTTGAACTGCCACTAGGTGAGACGCCAGCCTGTAAAATCAAGAGCTGCTCATGGGTTGTTGTGTACTTGAATGTGAGGAAATAATCACTCCATTACTCAAAAGAGGAGTTGAATCTGATTCTGTCAGAATCTTTTCAGTGACAAATGAACACAAATAAATTGGATATGATTAATTACCATGAACCACTTTTAGGTTATATAGTTAGTGATGCTGAATACAAGTGTCACCACGATAAGCGTTATTTTTTTTTACACTTTTTTATATTTCTGTAATTAATAATATGAATCATTATTTAGAGGCTCATACCTGTTTATAAGACTTTTGCTTTATGGCTGTAAGTGAATAGCCTGTTTTAAATCTCACTGTATTCAGGTCAGGCCAAARTATCTGCAGCTGTATTTATATGTTGTTTAAAAATGGCCCAGATCTGGGTCATGCTGTAATTACACTTATTGTTTTTAACTATACTTTTTTTTGTCATTTAGGACACAGTTTTGATCCAGATCATTTTAAGAGCTTCAATCGGAAGAGTTTCATTTCGACTGTTTTTGTCACCTGAACTTGCTTGAATGATTGTTTTCAGATATCCCCGAGGACGAGGCACGCTACTGGGCCAAAAAACTGGAGCAGCTCAATGCCATGAGGGACCAAGATGTAAGCTGTCATCTTGTTTGATTTAATACCAGCATGTTCTGACATTTTAGCAGCAAGCCCGTTTGATTAATTGGGGAACGGTGTACACTGCATGTGATAAAATCAAACATTTTCTCCACCTCCTTTGTTAACGATCACACAAAGTTTCAATTTTTCCCAATAATTACCAGCAAACCTCTTTTGTCAGATGACATTTTTCATTTGCTCTGCTTCTCTTGGCGTGCAGTACCAATATCAGGAGGAACAGGAACGCCCTCTCCGTGTACCGGGAACCCAGTGCTGTAAGTAACAAGTCGCTGAATGAGCACAATAGGGAATTATCTGTAATAGCGTTGAGATGCGATTAGATTGCTTTAAYTCAACTTGCGCATTATGCGTTAACACACGAGTTGTTGTGCCTTGGAGGGGAAACAGGTTTGATTCACTGCACTGTAAGGGATCAATAATATTAGATGTCCAGTGACGAGCTCCTCCAGGATGCCTCTGTGTTCCGACTAATGGTCCAGTCTGCAGAGCTTGCTAAGACAACTGTCTGGGGCAGCTAATAAGACTGGTGGAGCTTAACCCAACCCCCCTGCTCTCTTTCCATTCATTGGCTCCATCTGGGGATATTGAAGTACTGAGGGCAGGAATGCATGTTTGAAACTGAACACCAGTGCAAGTTGTAATCAATAGTGAGACCCTTTTGTTTCATTGCAGGTAACTGGAGTTTATGGGGAGACCAACAAAGTAAGTACAAATACATTACTCTCTGGTCATCCTGTCTCTGCAATCTGAGATTAAAATTAGATTTTCATTATGCTTAAGAGAGATATTGAAATTCTACTACATCTACTTTTGATTGAACTTGGCATTTCCTACTCATTTAGAAATTATACATCCAAAAGGTTTGACCTTTTATACATCTTTAAAGTTAAACATCAGGTGCTGATAATCTCCAAAATGCAACGTTTTCCATAACTTGAAGAAGAGGGAAAAGTTTTTTTCATTTATCAGATAATCCTGCCTGTTTTTCAACAGTATGTCTGTCTGTTCTAATAAAATTAAAGCAAGTTTAACTTGTGATTATTCCAGCAATAATAAAACAACAAACAGCAAGGTTTTTATTCCAAATGACCCCCTGCTTCTAGCTTTAAATAATGACTATACATTCACAAAAAAAGGGTTTCATGTGGGGTTACAGAAAATATACGTACAGTATGCAAAAAAAATCCTCCATCCTCCCTGCCAGTTGCTTTTTGTCATGTTGTTTTTAGCAAATGGTGTTATGCAAGTGCCTGTCAGAGTCACCCACACATCTGCAGCGATTCGTCTCATCTCTGTTCTCTGGGCGGAAGAGGATGTTGAGGTGGGAGTAATGATAGATGGTGTGCTGATGAAGTGCCGTAAAGAAAGAAAGAAAGAGCGACAGTGAATGAAACATGTAGGGACATGGATGCYGTTGAAAAGTTTGATGCCTTTAATTTCTTTTTTTTACATGATCTGACAGACGAGCACAAAAGCAGAGCAGCAGCTGCGTTTGTTTGTTGGTTTTTGGAGTGAAAAAGATTATGATGGATTATAATGGATGATTAATAGATAGCTTGTTTCGCTTTTGACTGCTTCACACAGTTAAAGTCTATCAGCACATCCCTTTGGGATGGTAATTGTTGATCTATGAACACCAGAGAAAAGTAAAGCATCTCCTTAGTGATCACAGCAGATTTATGTTGAGACAGAATGAAGACACTAAGAGGGAGGAAGCTTWTTACCACAGCACTGGTAGGCTTGTTCTGTTGTGACCTTGTTTTTATTTTTATAAAGTCTGAAACTTTTTTCTGAGCCCTGTTTTGTCTTTCTGTGCCATGTCTTCTTGTTCTTTTGTGTAGATGAGGACCCAGATAGTGCTGTGGATGATAGAGACAGTGACTACCGCAGCGAAACCAGTAACAGCATTCCGCCTCCCTACTACAGCACATCTCAGCCCAACGCCTCTGTCCACCAGTATCCCATCAGCCAACAGCACCGCAGCTCCAGAAGCCTCTCGTATCCACGCACTGGTAACAACCAAGACCTGGACTACCACCATCAGAGAAACGTCAGGTGTGTGTCTGCACAAAGACACAAAGAATTGTGATTCAGGTTCACTTTGAATGAAGTGAGAAAAAAAAGTTTCATGTTCAGAGCAGTTGCAAAAAGACTACAAATCCAAAACAATTCAATACATAACAGGGCTAAAATCATAAAGAGTTGAAATCTAAGTTAAAAGAAAAGTAACATTTTGTTTCATTTATTAAAGGGAACATATCATGCAAAACTGTCTTTTCTCCTCTGGCTCCAACATGTAAGGCTGGAAGGACAAGTCTTCTGATTTATAAAAAAAAAAAAAATTGTGCGCTGATATATAGTCGTAAAMCCCTCTATCAAACTAGAATGTGCCGCTCTGGAAGAGGGGGRYGGAGTGTGAAGCGGCTTGTTTGGATTTAAAGAGACAGCCTCAAAAYGAGTTGATCTGAGACACACCTCAGAAAAGGAGTGAAAGAGGGGCTAGTGGAGTTACAATAAGGAGGAATTCAGTTCCACTTTATATATACCCCTAACTGAATGATTTAAATGTGAAAAAGAAGAATGTAAAAGCATATGTCTCCTTTAAAAAATGTACATTCTGTTTTCCCCATGGTCAAAAKGTCTCATATTATTATTTTTGGACCCACTAGTTGTTAAAATCACATTACAGTCATTTATATTCAAGCTGAGACATGTGATAGTTGTTTTTTCTTGATAAATGGTTCAAAGTGTGACTATTAAAAAAATAATAATCACATCATATCAAAACAATATTAGAAACAAATACTCTGAAGCTAAATTTAAAACACTTATTTTTTCTACCTTGAGCTTTCTTTCATCAGGACTTGACAATGATTTATGGTGGATAATGTTAGTGTAAATTTTTATATCAATTTGGCCATTTTACTTACTACATGTTAGTTTTCTATATATTTAACTAAAACTAATGTAATATACACACAATCTGACTCCAACAACACTATGTAAATACTATTGATGTATTCTTTTGTACAGTACTGGAAAAGAAAACTATCAATAACCATATAATTTTGGTCTGAAWGCAGTGATTTATTGACAGCGAGTCAGCTAAATCTACAACCAAAGCAGCTACATGAAAGACAAGATTTATTTAATTTCCACTTTTTTGTTTTTTTCTGAAAATGTAAATGTAAAATGTAATATTAAGAAATCATTTGATGAAAGAATACATTAAATTAAATTTAGCCATGTGCATATTCCAAACTCCTTTGCTTTATAAAGACTGGTGTTATTTCACTCTCGTTCATTTTTTTCTCAGCATTTATTGATGTATTTCCTTCAGTCAGGGAATGAAAATATGCATCCATCCACCTCTTGCTCTATGAATAATTCAGCTGGCAGTCTAATGGTCAATACGGCACATAAGATTAGCTGCTTGTGTGAGTGTATTGGACAGGGCAACCTCCTCACAGCTCCACCCACTTCTCTCCATCTCATCCACTTTTAGCTYGCCACACTCCCTCGCTCTCTACCTTTCCTCCCTTCCATTTATATCCAAGCTTGCCGCTCTCTCCCCGTTTTCACTATCTCGCCACCCTCACCCATCTGTTCTCTTTTTCTCTCGGTAYCTCTGCTCAGTTTTTAATAACCCCATTCGTCAAGAAGCACAAATACATTTTCCCTGTTTTGTTGCTTGGTTTTTGTGACCGTTTCTTTTTCTTTGTCAGCTGTCTTGAAACCTCTCACTTTTTGTTCTGCTCTGTTTCTCTCCACTTGTCAGATACTCTTGTATTCCCACTGTTTTGTATTGATTAGTCATCAGCAGTGCTCGTAGCTGCTCCAAAGACATGCAAAGAAATGTGTTTAGTGGGGCTGTCCATTAGAGTACAAAGAGGGCAGGTCATATACAATGCTCTATTAGCAATTTTGGCATTATAGTTATGTGTCGTGACTTTGGTTTTTCATCCTTTCAGTCCCACAGGGAGCTATGCATCATCCGCTGAGCTCAGTCGGTGCAGCAGTCAGCTGAGCGAGGAAGACTACGGTGGCGAGTACAGAGAAAGAGACCCTTATGACGAGAATGACTCCTACCATTCCTGCCACTCCTCCGTCAGCTACAGTAAAGGCTCTCCAGACTGGGATCCCGATGAGACGCACACATACAGCGACGAGGGAGGCTACAGCAAAGATGGAGGAGAGGACGTGGCTCTATACGAGGGTGATGATGGAGGACTGTATGAGGGGGAGGAGGAGGGCCTCTATGAGGATGAGGAGATGATGTATGATGATGAAGATCTGTACAATTTGGACGGGACCCTCAGTGAAGACTTGGAGCCACCGTTCACACCCACTCCAACTTCAGCTGCCCCACCGATGCTTGACATACCCAACTCCAGGCCTCCACTGGAGAAACAGTCCTCCATACACCAACAGCCTCCAGCCAAAACCCCGAACCAGACCTCCAGCCAGACTCAACCTCCCAGCATGGTACCACCAGCACAGCCCCCAACGGGTCAACAAGCAGCCCAAGCACCAAAACAAGCGCAGCCCCAAACACAACCTCAGCCACAGCCAGCCCCGTCTGCCACTTCCTTCTTCTCAATGGCCAAACCTTTAACAGCTGCAGTCACAGGCTTGGCTTCAACTTTCCTGTCTTCAGTTCCCACCGCCCAGTCCGCCCAGCCTGCCCAGCCTCATCCTCCAGCATCAACTGCATCTCAGCAGCAGCAGTTCACTGCTGCTAACTCTGTCCCTCCATCACACCCAGCCACCTTGACTAACTCAGCTTCCCAGCCACCCTCCACTGCCACGGGGCTTCCATCTCAGCAGATCCCATCTTCTGCATCCCCCGAATCCCACGTCAAAGATCCCTCCACCACGCCGTCGGCTGTGCTTGAGGATGAGGCTCCCCAGCAGGAGGAAGAATTGTGGTCAGAGAAAGAAACGATAAAGGAGACAGAGGCTCAAACGCCTCCTGCTCTACACGAGGAGAAGCTTCCTGTAGAGCAGAAAGAAGAGCATTTTGAAGAAAGCAGACCACTCACACCAGAGGAGGAAAAAGAGGTGCCACCTGAGAGGTAGGAGGGAAGGTTGAAAGGGACTGAGATCAATGAACTCAATCATCAATACAAAATACGTTTGTTTTTCCAGTCCTCCAGTAATAGAGGAGCCAAAAGAGCCAGTGGATCCAGCAGTCAGAGCTAAAGAGAACTGGCTGAGGCTCTACAACAAAGTCCTGGACCAGCTCAGAGAGGTACGTGGACCAATCGATCTGGGTACCAGGTTTTAGTTGGTCATGTGTTCTTTGTTCATAAATGTATCCCGTCAGAACTCAGAGGTGAAGGTTGGATTTAGCTCCATCCTGTAATCTAAAACAGATGCCAGTTTGAGAACTGCAAAATGTGTCTCCCAAGTCTTTGAAATATACATGTGCTGTGCATTATTAATGTGCAGACTAAGTACATCCAGCAACTTCTCAAAGGCTATTTTAATAATTTTTTTTTCCTGCAAGTCACAGGAAAGCAAACGTGAAGCTTTCCATCATCYATAATTGATACTTCCAGCTTTTTAAAAATAAGATTACTTGTCATGCAGCAAGCTTTTACTTGAGTTTGGATGAAGCTCCACACTTGCTTGACAAAACTGCTTGATTCAGTTGAGCACGTTTAATTTTGCTTGGTCAGTTTCCACTTGCACATTTTGTTTATTCATTTAAATTCAGTTGTGCAGAGAATTAATCACTTGCTTTGATGTTTATGTTGATGTGTGTTGCATTTTCGTACGTTTTGCTTCCCTCCTTTTTCCTGCTTTTTTATTTTATTTTATTTTTTTGTTTATTTGTGCCGACCCACTTTGTTTTCTTTCCAGTTTCATGTCATTGCCATTGTGACACTCACATGCACTTTGCTCGGCCGTCATTGGAGCATGCTGACAGGTAGGTACAGCCCGAACGGGGCCATGATGCATCTGGTTGATGACGCTTCAGACCCCTTCACTTTTTTGCKCATTCATTTTCACAGCAATATCTTTTGTTGTAGTTTACTAAAGCTGTCATGCAGGTTGGTGGTTTTCTGCAGTTTCTGTCCTTAAAAATGCAAAACCTTTTTGTAAAGCACATACAGTAGATACTCTACAGTAGTGTTTACCGACTTGTCTATTTTCTACTTTTACTGAACACATAACTGAAATATTATTGAAATAGTTTGATAAAAATATGGTTTATTATATATATTGTTAGAAGTATATCAGGACTAGAAAATACTACAGGGACAAATATTTAAAAATACTTTTTGGTCACCATCTTCCTTCTTTTTCTCCCTCAGGCTCGAGGAGAAACATCCAGCTCACTGTGGTTTGGTAAAGGAGGGTGAGTTTTACTTATCAGTTGATTTTTTTATTTTGTCAAAATAATCCTAGCTGGTTTAAAAAAAAAAAAACTTACCGCCACTTCTTTAGTTATTTTTAAATCTGGAACTCCTCTATTATAAATCTTTGATTCACAGGCAGGTTTGACTGGTGGCATTAAGCCAGTGCATACTGAATGACAGCGGGCTGCCCCAGCTTAGCTGGCAGGATGTGTGTAGATGAGGCWGACATGAGTCTGAGGACTATAGATTCATACTGAATAAGTGACATGTTTGCCACAGGCAGGAGTGTGAAAGTAATCATTTCTATTAAAGAGAATTTAGCTCCAGCTTAGTATAAAAACAAAAATAATAGATAATTTAGCCTTCAGCAGGAAACTATTTTATAATAATTACAAATTGTTTTGATGTTTGCCTAGCTATAAATTGGGATAAACATTCAAATAAATGTAGAAAAACATGTGACCTTTTCTCATTCAGAATGGGAGGTGCGCTCTACAGTATTGACAGCATGCCGGACCTTCGCAAAAGAAAAGCTATTCCTCTTGTCAGAGATCTGGTGAGAAACAAGCTGAACACAAAGTCATGCTGTACATTAACACTTTTCACACCTGTGGGATCTAAACCTCCATCTGTAGACAGCGTGAACTCTCCACTAATGTCTTTTCTACACTTACACTGCCTTGAAGAGTACTTTTTAGCTTAGAATTAGGATACAAAGTAGGAACATCTATGCACATAATTTTTACTGTAAAGCAGAAAACGAGGAAACAAAAGATGGAAAGCATTCTTGTGCATAAAAGGTAACTCCTAAAGTCAATAATTTGTCAAGTCCCTTTTTTCAGACCAAGTCCTCAAAGCTGTTTCTATGGTCTGGGTCATTCTAAGACATTTACTCTTTTTTTTTTCAACAACTTGCATCTGTTTAGCAATATTCCTGGGTTGTTTTCAGGCTGAAGGTTTGGCTTATTTCACTCAGGAGGACTGTCARTGTGTAGCTCTGTCCATCTTTGCTTTACCACTAAACAGTTTCTCAGGGCTTGCCAATCCATAAAATATCTTCACACCATGATTGTACCAAAAAGGATGAAAGGATTGCTGCACATGAAAATTATTCCTTAATGAAAAACAGTTCAATACAGTCCTTCAATTTTTTGAAAAATGTTCAAAAGATCTTTTGGTGAAATTATTCTACAGATTAAATTAGCCTTAGGCTAAATCTGGTGCAATGCATCAAATTATGTTTTAATTGCACACTGTCCCGAACAGATAAAATCATTCATTCATTCTTTTTTTATTATTTTATTTATTTTAAGCAATGGCAATGACAAATCTAATTTTAATGCTGTTATCATAATCTGTGTAGCCACACCGCTCTTTACTATAAAGAACATCAGATTTAAATAAATTTTGACACATGCACAGACACTCTTACATTTTAAAGACTACTTGTTGCTTAAAATGTTTTTCTATTTTTATGTCTCTTTTTAAATCTCCTGTGTTTCTTCCTGGCTTTGCCTCATTAGGCTATGGTAAGTATTTGTTTTTCTCCTAAATCAGAATTGTGATTTATTTTTTATGTATCTAAAACACTTTTTGCTCTCGCACTCTCAGTCTCTAGTTCAGAATTCACGTAAAGCTGGAATTACCTCAGCYATGGCTTCAACCACTCTCGGCAATGAAGAACTGGTGCGTTTTTTATTTTGTTTTATGTTGTAGTTCTTTTCAACATGTATTCACTTTTAAAATGAATCTTTTTTTAATCCACTGCACTTGCAGAAAAGCCACGTTTATAAGAAGACGCTGCAGGCTCTGATTTACCCCATTTCCTCCACCACCCCACACAACTTTGAAGTGTGGACCGCCACCACCCCCACCTACTGCTACGAATGCGAGGGGCTGCTGTGGGGTATTGCGCGGCAGGGCATGCGCTGCGCCGAGTGCGGCGTGAAATGCCACGAAAAGTGCCAGGATCTGCTCAATGCCGACTGCCTGCAGAGTAAGGTCACGCTCATTCCTGCACACACGCACACATGCCATCGTCAGTCTTTCTGTCGGTGAATGCGCRCCTCATCCTCCACCCAAACTGTTTGAGCTCTTCCTCTGTACCTTTCTGCCAGATTGACATCCCATTATTCTTGCCCTYTAGCCACTCTCCCATTCTCCTCCCTTCTTCTTTCCAATTTATCTCCTGAGTAATGTGCTGTCACAACCCTGCCTCGTTTTTTTCTTCATCTTCCCACAGGCTTTGCATTCATACTGTTTCATCTAATTCAACTTCACAAAGACTGACTTATAAAGTTGCTATTTTGGTTTTAACATAAATGCATGATATTCTTAAACCATTTCTTTCCTCTGAGCAATGAGTTTTGTAAAATCAGTTGCACAAACTGTGCCATTGTTTATGTCCATTTGATCCGTGGTTAAGTGGGGTAATTAAGAGGTTTTGGTTTGGTAAGTGGCCAGAAAAAGGCTTTAAAAAACTTTTTAATATGATGCTATCAAGACTTGATGCTTAGCGTCGAAGGGATTTATTGTCTGAAATCATGAGTGAAGCTTCTGGGCTTTAGAGCCATGTTCATCTCAGATATGTGATATATTTACATCATTAACCATTTATCCTGAACTGAAACTCTCTGTCACATAAGGAGCTGCAGAGAAGAGCTCTAAACATGGTGCAGAGGACCGGACCCAGAACATCATCATGGTCCTGAAAGACCGCATGAAGATCAGAGAGAGGAACAAGCCAGAGATCTTCGAGCTGATCCARGAAGTGTTTGGCCTCGACAAGACAGCACACGGCACTCAGATGAAGCAGATCAAGCAGAGCGTGCTCGACGGGACCTCAAAATGGTCAGCGAAGATTAGCATCACAGGTTTGTTTCTTCTGATCCAAATCGTTCAGTTATGAACTGATGGTAATTCGAACAGGATTTTCATAGTAAAATCACCGTCATTGTCTTTGTTTAAATATATTTCTGCCTGTTTCTGCTTTAGTGGTGTGTGCCCAGGGCCTTCAAGCTAAAGACAAAACAGGCTCCAGTGACCCATATGTAACCGTTCAAGTTGGGAAGACAAAAAAGAGAACCAAGACCATTTATGGCAACCTAAATCCAGTCTGGGATGAGAGTTTTCACTTGTGAGTAAAGTGGAATGCTATTAGATTTAAAATTTCAAATACTGACATAAATTTCTAAAATTATTTTGCATTTTTTAACAGCACATATAAATTCAAATTGGCATACCACATTTTAGTTGATTTTGAATGACTAGAAATGCACGTGCTTGTTTCTTTCTGTTTCTAACTTTTTATATCCTCCGTTGAATTCTGCCTCATCCAGTGAATGCCACAACTCCTCTGACCGTATTAAAGTTCGCGTGTGGGACGAGGACGATGACATCAAGTCCCGCGTGAAGCAGAGGTTCAAGCGCGAGAGCGACGACTTCCTGGGTCAAACCATCATCGAAGTGCGCACTCTGAGCGGGGAGATGGACGTTTGGTACAACCTGGGTGAGTTTCTGTGAGACAGAATTAAAAAAGGCGTCTGGGGTGGGATTAAAAAAGGAGGAGAGAAAGTCACGCAGAGATTAATGCACAAGACACAGATAACCTAAGTGCTTGTCGGATGTAGCAGATTTCATCTAACTGATGAGGCGTGCACGTCTGTATGTGTGTGTCAGACAAGAGAACCGATAAATCTGCCGTGTCGGGGGCCATCCGGATGCACATAAGTGTGGAGATCAAAGGAGAGGAGACTGTGGCTCCTTATCACGTCCAGTACACCTGTCTGCACGAGGTCAGTGGAACAGGACACGTGGCTCTCCGATTATTTGAACAAATGTTTTGAAGATGCAAAAGCAACCTCTCTAATTCATTATGGTGCATTCACGAACTGAAAAAGATGTTGTATTTGTCAGTACTGACCGTTTATAGACACTTAAAGAGATGCAGATTTAAGCCGATCAAGGGGAACATCAGCTGGTAAAAATTTCAGGCTAACCATTTGTTGAATCTCTAATTGTTAGATTTAAAATAACAGTTTAACAATTAAATTACTTTGAAACTGTTTGGAAAAGAAAGTTCTGGACAGTAAAAGAAAATAAAGTATATTTTTTATTCTTACAAGCACAACTGCCTTTAATGTTAAAGGTGTAAATGTCAACATAAGTGTTTGTTTGTTGTTCAGCATCTGTTTCAGTACACCACGGAGGATCAGAACAGCGGTGTAGTAAAGATCCCTGATGCCAAAGGTGACGATGCTTGGAAGGTGTACTTCGACGAGACTGCACAGGAGATAGTGGACGAGTTTGCTATGAGATATGGAGTAGAGTCCATTTACCAGGCCATGACGTCAGTACTTCAAGCATTACATCAAACTTTAAACCTTATGATTACAGAGAGTCTGAAGCATTGCCACTGAGTCTTAAACATTTAAATGCTGTAATGAAGAGAAAAAGATAATAATTAAACGTTCTTATTGGTGTTTTCATCCCACAGCCACTTTGCCTGTTTGTCATCGAAGTACATGTGCCCCGGAGTGCCAGCTGTGATGAGCACACTGCTCGCCAACATCAACGCGTACTACGCCCACACCACCCAGTCCTCCAACAATGTTTCTGCCTCAGACAGATTTGCTGCATCAAATTTTGGCGTAAGTCTGAAAATTTTACTGCAAGAAGAGTAATGTTCAGAAACGGTTCAGAGACGAGGGATTCCTGACTGCTGAATGTTTTCTAGCTGGCAACGTGAGACGTCAATAAGCTCCGTCTGATCAGAGCCAGTCGGGCTGTAACAAATAATCCTTGTAGCTCGTTGTGTTCCTGAGTGCCCTGTTTTTTTTCTGTCTCCTGTGTAGAAAGAGAGGTTTGTCAAACTGCTGGATCAGTTGCACAACTCCCTGAGGATCGACCTGTCCATGTATCGGGTACTTACTGCTGATTCAAATTTATGCACTGCTTAAAGACTCTCAAGAGCGCTGTAGATTATCTGTGTGCTATTTTTAGATGCATATGTGCAGGTGTGCTCATTTGTCATCTATTTTGGGGCTGTGTTTAAAACTAGGATGCCTGTTGTTGCAGTTTCTTATATATATACAGTATATATATATWTTTTTTCTATTTGTGTGCACTTTAAGAATAATTTCCCTGCCAGCAGTCCTGAAAGACTTCAAGACCTCAAATCTACTGTAGATCTGCTGACAAGCATCACATTTTTCAGGATGAAGGTGAGAATAAATATCAAAAGAATTTTATTTTCTCTCTTCTTTTTTTCCAGCTCTTAACTAAATATTGTGAAATGAACAGTAATGAGAAAAGACTCAGCACGACCCCCTTTTAAATGTACAATAAAACTACATCTTAATATCTGGGGCATTTTCACGATCAGTCCAGTTTTCACAGCTCATTAGGTCTCTGGTTAAATTCATGCTGAGATAACCTCCTGCTGAGACCTCATATTCTGAGGTAACATGTTGTTTTGTGTTTGTGTTCAGGTCCAGGAGCTGCAGAGTCCCCCCAGAGCCAGTCAGGTGGTGAAGGACTGTGTAAAAGCCTGTCTGAACTCCACCTACGAGTACATTTTCAACAACTGCCACGATCTCTACAACAGGGAATATCAGACAGACCCAGTGAGTTCACGAGCACACAAGTTGCCTGGACAGGGTTCTTGTGAATTAATATTGTACTATTTGTTATAATAAAGACATCCTCGATGGGTGCAGCTTTTCAGATAATAAAATACAATGTCTTTTTGATTTCTAGTCAAAAGCCGTCCCTCCAGACGAGCAGGGTCCCAGCATCAAAAACCTGGACTTCTGGTCGAAACTTATCACTCTTATTGTTTCCATCATAGAAGAGGATAAAAATTCCTACACTCCTTGCCTCAATCAGTGAGTTTGTTTTTGAAGAATCGATCTTTGTGTTTAGGAGAGGCTTCATGAGAAAGCAGCTCAGGACGCATTGCGGGCCAACGTAATGTGCAGAAGAGAAAATTAAGCAGCATTTTAAATTTCATGAATAAAAAATAAAGAATATTTGGTAGTAATTTAAAAACATTAAATTTAAAGTGTGATGATTTAAAGGGGCTCATGGGCTTCCTTTTTGGGGAACTATGAGCATATTCGTATTAATTTAGATTTCTGTGGTGGAAAGACAGAGAGGGAATGGTAGATAAAATTTGTTTCTTGTTTAATAAAGTAAAACCATTTTCTGATTTACAGTTTTTTGTCTTTTAAAGGTTTCCTCAAGAACTCAATGTGGGTAAGATCAGCGCTGAAGTCATGTGGAACATGTTTGCACAAGATATGAAATACGCCATGGAGGGTACGATTTCTGTTTCTGGGATTATGTTTGGATTTCTGAAATATTTATTCTTTGTAAGAGAAAGAAAAGAAGTGTGATGCAGGGCTTTCCTCAGTTTCTATTTGTTTTTGTTTTGTTCTTCAGAGCATGAGAAGCATCGTCTGTGTAAAAGTGCAGACTATATGAACCTGCACTTTAAGGTGAAGTGGCTTTATAACGAGTACTGCAAGGAACTGCCTACTTTCCAGAAACATGTACCAGAATATCCAGCGTGAGTGTTTTCTGTGCACACCTTTACAGTACTTATGAGAACGTGTGAAGCAATGATTAATCTAGTCTTTGTTCTGCAGCTGGTTTGAGCCGTTTGTCATCATGTGGTTGGATGAAAATGAGGAAGTGTCCAGAGACTTTCTCCATGGAGCCCTGGAGAGGGACAAGAAAGACGGGGTAAGTGGGTCTTGTATGCTGCTCTGATGCTTATTTCATCGTGTTAACAGGTGGAATCAAGACATGTTGCTTGCATTAGTTTATGTTTTGAAAAAGACACAATATGAAAAACTTCTGTGATGCTGTTTTAATGTCATGAGCTCTAAAATAAAAGCTAAATTCAACAATTAGATTATGCTGAGGCATCAGTAGAAGCCATTAAGCATAGAAGAGATGTTGAACCTGTAGCATTCACCCCCAAAAATGCATTAATGCATCCCTCATGCAAATTCATCTCTGCGACTCAGCACTTTCCAAGCTGAGCTGTGAAGAGCAGATTGGAGGCCTCAAGGCAATCGATGTTGACTCAATACCAAAGACACTGAAAAAAACCTCTCTGTGGAACAGAGCAGATGCTACAGCACAAGTCTATGTAAACACACACAGACACACACACACACACACCACGCAGTGTCTCACACTCTTTCCTGCTCACACCTACGAACCATGCAGCAGGTCGATACAGAGCAGCTGAAGAGTCTCCTGTCTTGTATACGGAGGATCCTTTAAGTCCAGTTACCGTCGCCTGGGGCTGCATCTACTCTCCTGTGTCAGCGCAAATGATGTTCATCAGACTTCGTCCCAAACCGCCACACCGTTCACCTCTGGGTTAATGGCTAAGTTGCAGTGATGACCCTTTGATCAGCACCTTTTTCTCTCATCAAATACTTTCAAACAAACCAACTCCCAAGACTTGATTTCACTGTTCATTCATTCATTATCTTCCCCAGCCACCTCTTTCAGCTCCTCTGGGAGGATTCCAAGGCATAACATAGTCTCTCCAGTGTGATCTGGGTCTTTCCTGGGGTCTCCTCCCATTCGGACATGCCTGAAGCACCTCCCTAGGGAGGCGTCCTTTGGACGTTTACCTGTATCATGACCCTCAAAAATCCGTAATTTTCAAACAGAATTTAGATGGCCTGTATCATGATCTCGTTCTTTCGGTCACTACCCAAAGTTCATGGCCATAAGTGAGGGTAGGAACCTAGACTAACAGATAAACAGAGAGTTTTGCCTTACAGCTCACATCCCATTTCACCACAAAAGTGCAGAGTCCCCAAAACTGCAGAAGCTGCACTGATTTGTCTGTCCCTCTCTTGCTTYATTCTCCCCTGACTCGTGAATAAAAACCCCAAGATACGAACTCCTCCACTTGAGGCAGAACTTCACCTCCAACACGGAGACAGCAATCCACCCTTGTCCAACTGAGGACCGTGAACTCAGATTTGAGGTGCTGAACCTCATACCAGCCACTTCAACTCAGCTGTGAACCACTCCAGTGAGCTGAAGATCAAAGTATAATGACGCCAACAGGACCACAGAACCGGACTCCCTGGGTTCAGTACGGTGTTTCAGGGAATCGAATCCCTCTGTTTCAATGTTAGCATCAGCACATTAAAACACCTCCTTCAACTTTCCCCTCTGGTCCCTTCTCTCGATATCCAGTTCCAGGTCACGTCGGAGCATGCTCTGTTCTCCTGCTCAGTGGTGGACGTCTTCTCTCAGCTCAATCAGAGCTTTGAAATCATTCGCAAGCTGGAGTGTCCAGACCCTCAGATTGTCGGCAACTACATGAAGAGATTCGCCAAGGTGACTTTCTCCTCCTTCTGCTCTACCATACCTTTACCTCAGTACTCAATATTATCCTAATGCCTTTTTACTGTTTATTTCTCTTAGACCATTGGCAATGTCCTGCTGTCTTATGCCGACATCATAGCGAAGGACTTTCCAAATCATGTCAAGAAAGAGAAAGTGGTAAGTGACTGTGGTATTTCAGCTGGACATTGTATGGAATATATATTTTCGACACAACAAGATAGTTAATGGAAATAAGTGCGATTCAGAATGTATTTTTTAATGTATGCAAGGTTTATGGTCAAGTTGATTCATTTGGACACATTAAATTGCTCCTCGGTGTAATAGCTGAGCCCAGGTTGTGGTGTTCTCAGTGAATTGGGGTTGTGTAATTAGCTGAAAGTGGTGTAGGCTTGGGGGGAATCAGGCTGCACTCCCAGAGACCAGAGCCCCAGAGAGAAACAGTAATTACTGAAAAATACTGCGTGTCCTGTCCCGCACGGCTTTGTGTTTTAAAATAAACAAATATGGCCAAACACCAGGAATGGAAAGTGTGAAAGAGACAAAAACGAGTGTGCGTGTGCCAGTGTGTGAAATATATTTTTCTTCCCTCCATCAGCCGTGTATCATCATCAATAACATCCAGCAGCTCAGAGTTCAGCTGGAGAAGATGTTTGAGGCCATGGGCGGCAAAGACGTGAGTTTCCATCTTTGTTTTTATTTGAACTAAAACCACTTGGCTGCTGTGCGCATCACGWCCGTGCTGCTTCCAGCTCAACGTGGAGGCCAGCGACTTCCTGAAGGARCTCCAGAACAAGTTAAACAACGTCATGGACGACCTCAGCCGCATCTTCGCTGTCAGGTCAGCGTTTCTGTTTGATTCTGCTCGACCACAAAC
Organism: Austrofundulus limnaeus; assembly: GCF_001266775.1. NCBI lineage: Eukaryota > Metazoa > Chordata > Actinopteri > Cyprinodontiformes > Rivulidae > Austrofundulus > Austrofundulus limnaeus. Next base: position 8,134,718 of record NW_013952405.1, read on the forward strand.
TGCTGACTTTAGAATATGTTCTCATGTTTTTCCCTTTTTACTCTTTGTATCCTGTTACAGTTTCCAGCCACAGATTGAGGATAACGTGAGGCAAATGGGGGACATTTTAGCTCAAGTGAAAGGACAGACAGTTCCTGCAAATGGCAGCGTGGTGCAGGAGGCTGACAATGTCCTGCAGCCCATTATGGACTTTTTGGACAGCAAGTAAGTTTCATGGATACTGATCGCCTTAACATGTAGAGCTGGGTGATATGGCAAAAAAATGTATGACAATATTAGCATTTTATGACTTTTTTTGATTTTTTTTACCTATTTGGAATAAAATCTGGAGAAAAAAGGTGACATGCCTTTTCTCTCCTCTATCCACAATTTCCTCCGCATTTTTCTTTTGTATTTTGAAGCAGTTCTGATGGTAAAACATTAACTGATAATGCGTATTACTCAGCCAAAGAGTGAGTTGACGACACCATCCTTGCTTAGCTGGGTGGTGAGGGGTTGAGCAGCTAAAGCCTTACCTCTGCCTACATCCCCCAGAATGCTGTGCAGTTCTGAATCAGAGTTCAATGAAATTATTAACAAATTATCAAACATATTTTCWATTGATAGTGATTATGTGTCTATTGCAATACATCATTATTGTTTTATCACTCAGCCCTGTTCACATGCCGGCCTCTAATTGATAAGATTTACAAGTTATTTCAAACATACAATTTAATGTAGCGCAATGAAGAATGTTATTAAAGATTTTTACCAGCAGCAAATTTAAGAAAAAGTTAAGGAGTCTAGGACATGTTCTTGATTATGTGTGTTATTTTTTTGTTTGTTTCATAATGTGACAAATATCACTAACCACTTTGTTACCTGAATATTTTTAATTACATGCGGTTTTAGTGGTGTTATTGTCCGGAAAAAACAAGATATTATCTGAAACAAGATGYGATCTGCTTAAAGCTTACATTGCTCCAAACTTACATTGTTCTATCGTTTTTCTTTTTATAAACACACTTTAAATAAAAACACAGGAGGTCTGTTTGGTGCTGTCACTTGAAAGATTTTTGTGTTTTCGTGTTCCAGCTTGTCGCTGTTTGCGAAGATCTGTGAGAAGACGGTTCTGAAACGAGTGCTGAAGGAGCTGTGGAAACTTGTGATGAACACGATGGAAAAAACTATCGTGCTTCCAACACTTACAGACCAGACTGTGAGTCTTAAAAAAGCCCACACGTCCATGTTCTGTGCCTCATACGTTCAGTGCTGTTTCCATTGCTGTATTAAATCATTTCCCCATTTTCACCCTTGTTTTTCCTCTCTCAGGTTATTGTAAGTACTGTATGTGTGTGGCCTTTAAAAGCATGGAAACCACGATTTTTTAACTGAAACCTTATCACCCTCTGTGATCTTTCACATCTTTCTTCTGTAAATACAAACAAAACTTTTGATTAGCAACACGATACATACAGCTTACTGCAAACTTTAGTCCTTCCACTTCCAAAAAATGGCTCCTAAGATGGTTTAAACGTATTTTCACTCATATCAGTTTTTCTCCTCACATACGTCTCACTTGGTGAATCTTTATTCCTTGCACATTTCCTAACAAAGGCTGTTTTAACCCCAACATCATGCTCAYGTCTCTGTCCACCTGTCTTCGACAGGGCACTCAGATGATCTTCAACGCTGCCAAGGAGCTGGGTCAGCTTTCTAAACTCAAGGTGATTATTGCAGACACCAGCATAAATAATCAAACTATAACAAATGTGCACTTCAGAAACACATTTTTTATACGACTGTTTTCTGCAGGAGCATATGGGCCGAGAGGAGGCCAAGGCTCTAACCCCTAAACAGTGTGCAGTCATAGAACTGGCACTTGATACTATTAAGGTATGATATGTGTTTAGTGCTTTTTTATTCTTTCTATTGTAGCTACTTGTGTTTTAGATTAGCACATAATAAATCCATGTATGACAAGTGATTTGCACATTATGAAACCTTATCAAAGGGGWAAATATGCAACTTTTATTCTTATATGGAGTGTGCTTACAAAATCAACTGTTTAATCATATTAATATTAATTTTTGAACTAAATATTTTGAGTATAAGCCATTTAATTATCACAAAAACATCAAAAGACTCCTAATACCCTCCTTGATACATTGATCATTTATCTTGCTCCATCATGTATTTGATTGGTTTAAATGAAGGCAGTTTTCTATGTTGGTGTAGACCCTGTCTACTCTCCGTTCAGTTATGTGTCATATCTGTCACACAGCAATACTTCCATGCGGGTGGTGTCGGCCTAAAGAAGACCTTCTTGGAGAAGAGTCCTGATCTGCAGTCCCTGCGCTACGCCTTGTCTCTGTACACACAGGCTACAGACAAGCTCATCAGGAAGTTTGTCCTCTCGCAGAGCGCTCAGGGTACGACTTCACTCTGTAACACTCACAGAATGTAATGTACGATTTGTCCACAAAGTAGGTTCAAAGAGTTTAGAACCAAAAAAAAGTGTTTCAGCTTCTTTGYCATTTTTTAATTCTTAACCTCTTGTGTCTGCCCTCAGTCCACGGAGGGAAAGGGATCAGATACTCTGCAAATGAAGACACCTCACCAGAGAAAGGTACACCTCTCCTCCAAAAAAGATAACCTTTGGAACCCAATCTAGTTTCCAGACACCTCTGTGATTCACAAATCCACAGAGCGGCTCTGCATGCCTCAGAACTCCTCTTTTAGCTTCTTGTTTGAGCAGCTTTGAGTGTCTGAAGTGTCTGTAACCAGGTTTGTTTCTGCAGCAGCTGGTGTGGATGCAGTGGGCGAGGTGGTCATGAACGTGGACATTTTACCCCAGCCCAACGGAGAGCACAAGATCGGTGTCAAAGGTGAGAGTGCGGAGCAGCTTGAATCATAGTGCTGAGTACGATGAGGCTCTGGTGTTCTGCTGGGTGGTCCCTGAAGGTGTTGGCACTACGCCAGCCCACCTTTCCAGAGCTGTTAGRTGCTGCAGAGGTGGKGTGCTTCATTTCCCCTCTGYGCGTCTTCTGAATGGGYCGAGGTGGTCTGAGCACTTGTCAGAAATGGTGTGGGCCGTATGTTGCTCATGATTTTCTTTTCCATCAGTGGTGGCGGCCAATGACCTGAAGTGGAAAGCACAGGGCTTCAGGCCCTTCGTGGAGGTCTACATTATTGGTCCTCACCTSAGCGACAAGAAGAGAAAGTTTGCCACCAAATCAAAGAACAACAGCTGGTCTCCAAAGTTCAACGAGAGCTTCCAGTAGTGAGTATCCACTCACGATTAGGGCTGGGTATCGTGGCCAATCCTCTAGATCAGTGGTTCCCAAAGTTGGGGTCGGGACCCTCATTGGGGTCTTGAAACATCAAGGTGGGGTCCTGAAAATATATTTTGAAATAATTACACAAAAAAATGACAACTAAGAACATTTTTTTTGCCTTTGTTGTAACAAAATAATAAGACTAGTTTACTTAAAATGGACAAAAATAGCGTAATAAATAATGTTACTACGCTCTTGTTTATTTGACGTGAAAATAATGTTTATCAACCGACAACAGCTGGGGTCACAGGTCTCTGCTGCTGGTATTTTGTGGGTCAAAAGCTGAAAAGTTTGGGAACCACTGCTCTAGATCCATTCCATTTCAGTTCATAAGGTTCTGAATCCATTARTCACAATTYGATTCTTCAATTCGATCTGCTTTTAAGTAATGAAAATGGTTCAACTGTGTTGCAAAAATACATTATCACTATTTTTTCTCTTCACCAACAGGTTTTAAGAACAAATTTAAATTAAACTGTTTAATCTTGAAGGAAAACTGTCACAAGTAAAAAGGAGTCGCAGGTGACAGTGTTGTTGGATGCATTCATTTTTAAGCAATTAATAATTATTTTGATGAATAGGAAGTGATGAGAATAACAGGAGAAGAGGTGGGCTAATATAAGTATACTTCAATCCTTTTGAGCATATGAAAATTGTATATTTGTAATGTTTCTCTTACCTTCTGTTGCTATGTTCAAAAAACTCATTACATATTACTTATTAAAACAAATAATACAACTACAACATTTCATCACTCTGGATTTCAGGACTTTTCTTAAAGTTGGTAATATTGGAAACAAAACTAAATGATTTTGTTAGAGTGTCATCTTTAACACATTTAAACATGCTGTGAAGAACAGTTCAGTCAGATGTTTACATACAGTAGTTTGGTTGAAACACCTGAACGAGCCGCTCGTCAAACCCCCGCTTCATTTCCCTACCGCGTAGGAGCGTAAATCTTTGCAAACAAAAGTCGCCGTGGTCTCTGTCATCTTTAAGTTCTGCTGAGAGTCGGCTGATAACGTTAGTGATTCCTTTTGTTTCTTTTGTTTTGATCCAGACAACTTGTTATTGAAAGCTAATGTTAGCACTGAACATCAACTGGATGTAAACATACGGCAAGCCAAGGAGAGACAAAATACGGAAACGCGCCTCCGACGTGCGCACAAGACGCCGTGGGGAGGAATCGATCTCATGTCCTGTGAATCGATTTTTCCCAAGTTTAAATTAAATCGATCCAAAATCGATTAAATTGATGTTTTTTACCCAGCCCTATTGATGCAGTTCATGACTGAAAAGATGAACTGTTTTTTGTTTTGTTTCAGCTCGCTGGGCACGGAGGTGGGTCCAGAGAGCTACGAGCTGCAGGTGTGCGTGAAGGACTACTGCTTTGCCAGAGAGGACCGCACCGTGGGCATGGCCGTGCTGCAGGTGAAGGACATGGCCAGCAAGGGCAGTGTCACCTGCTGGCTGCCGCTGGGAAGACGGGTCCACATGGACGAGACGGGCCTGACGGTGCTGCGCATCCTCTCGCAGCGCAACAACGACGACGTGGCCAAAGAGTTCGTCAAGCTCAAGTCGGACCAGCGCTCGGCTGAGGAGGGCCGCAGCTGAGAGGCGAGGAGGAGGACGAAACACGTGTGCACAAAAAAAAACACCAGAAACACACCCAACAGACACACACAGCCCCTCACGCCTACATGAAAAACCCTGTGCAATATAGAAGCACACATGTAAACCTGTACATATATCTGCATACATTATGCAACATTTACATTGCAATGCAAACATGGTGGAAAACGTTTATAAGGAGATTTGATTTTGTTTGGATTCTTTCTGCATCTGCACCAGTTCCAGCTCTTAGTTTAGGGTTACATTAACAAGCAGTCACTCTTTCTTATGACACCTTTTATACGCTGGTTATTTCGTTGTTTGAAAAGCATCACAAAGCCACAGATGAACCATGTTATTAGTTTGAAAGCTAACACTTTGCACTTTTGCTTCTCTGCATCTTAAGGTGAGCACTTCTTGCTCAGCTACGCTGTGTCCGTCCATCCACTCTTCTGTCTGCCTGTGTTGCACCCCCTCCCCGCCTCATTTGCTCTGCGCAGACTTCCTACAGAGTGCCGTATCGTGTCCTTGGGAGCTCACAGATCTAAGATTGGGATTCGTTCCGCCCCCAAACTAATCCAAAACTGACCTTGGCTTGGTGTTGAGGGGGGCTAGTCTTTGCTGTAGTGTACTCTCATCCTGCATGTTGACCCCAGGAGCACTGTGATCCACTTCTTTGTAAACACGGCAGCCACTCCCATCCCTGCATAAAAGACGGGTGCCTCCAACATGTTATCTGCATGGTACACATATCCCTGCAAAAACACATTTTTTTAAATTATTTTTTATAAACTAGCACTTATTGTAGAGAGAACACGCTAACGGTGAGCAGTTCTGAGGATAACCGTGATGACAGGAAGAATAATTGTGCTTTATTTAAAATGCTTCTCACCATGGAGCAATACTCATCGTCTCACACCCACATAGTGCATCTTATTAAAAAAAGAAGGGCTACAAGATCAGTGGACTGGGTTGTCATTTCACAAACTGAAATGCATCGTTTATGCCTCTGTTRGTAAGCTTCTCCTCCCCACCTGCTCAGCTACATAACGAACATATCAGATGTTCTGTTCTGGAGCATCACTGGACGCTGCCCGGCAGAACACTTTCCTCTTTCCTCTTTCCTCGTCCGCACATGTAAAAAAAAAAAAACAAACGAAAAAACATCTTCTGAAGGCAATAGTAATCCGTTTGTGTGTTGACTGAACCCTGTGGACCAACATTCCGTGTCTTTTGCTAATGTGCACATGCATGTGTATGAAAGTGTGCGTTTGTATGAGTGGATCGTCACGTCTGCAAAACGGCCTCTTCGATTGTGAGCAATACCTACACTCCCAAAACATAAGCGCTGTCAAATATTTAAAACTACAAGAGCACCAAGTGCACTATCCAGATTCAAGAAATGGGAAACTTGTGACTGCATCATTTAATTTTTTTTTGTTTTTTGTAAATCGCTGACATTCTATCGATGGAGTCATTATTTCCCATTGGAAGAGTGTCATCTTTAACTAATAGAGGAAGAGGGGGTTTTATTTTTCTTTTAGTAGGAACAAATTTCCAAGTACCAGAGCTTATGTTTGTTTATTTATTTTTATATAATAAAGCCATCAGAGTCACCGCCAAGCATTTAAAAATAATCAAATGTTCTTTTTTTGCTCATATGGGATTTAAAAAAAGCATTTTAGCTTTTCTTGCAAAAAAAAAAGTTCAAAATGAGCAGACACAGCCATAGTCTAACTCGTCTTGTAGTGTCTTTAAAAGCACTAAATGTCAGTGACGCTGCATGAGGTTTTATGTAACATGTTGTCTTTATTTAATATTGCTGAAAGCTACCAAAAACTGTTCATTTGAATGTCACTTATCTTTAACAGAGCCTTTTCTCCAAAGGGATTGTTAAATCCAAAAGCACGACTAGCTTGGAGACACCAGCTCATGCCTTTGATTTTAGCCACCAAATTTATTTTGAGTTAAGAGAATAAAGTTTTTTCTTCGTGTCTGTGTGCACTATGAGGAACTTCACTGATTTTTACACATCAAATCTAACAAATATCCTCAAGTAAATTCACTTGTGTGTAAGTTCATATATATTTTGCCACTGCTGCGTCAGGTTTCATTCATTTTAAACAGTTCAGAAGTCCAACGGACCAAAAATCAGTGGAGTTGCTCCTGCAGCAGTCTGTAAAGGTGTTTCCATGTGTCGTGTGGGCTCAGACAGAGCTTTTACATTTCAGATTGCAGCTCAAAAGAACCAGGAAGTGACAGATCACCCAGGTTGTCTGCTTCATGTGTGCACACACGTACAGATGACACACAAACACCTGCACATAGATCAATGCTTAAGCACAAAAGGGCACACATAAGAACACACACACACATGCATGCATGCACGCCAACACAACTCTCTGGAGACCACTGATGCCCGCCTTGTGAATAGAAAACAACCACACTTGCATGATGGGAAACTTAAATGTGTCAGCACGTGTCTCTTTGGTGTTACTTGCTTACATTTCTTTATTTTACTTTTCAAAGCTCTGTAATTAAGTTATTAGTGTTTTTTTTTAAATCATCTGTTATCAATCTGAATGTAGTGTGAACACAGAACTCGCATGAGCGAATTATTTTCTACTGAAGACGTTTGTAATTTGTTTCTTATCATTATTGTTGTTTAATGAAGAAGTGGAGCTGGAATGCAGCCTGATTGTGATCTGCTTCCTAATAAAGACTTTTGTGTCACAACTTACACGTCCTGCTGGCACTCATGGAATCTGGTTTCAGACMGATTTTCACCCAGAACAAACTCATTTCAGCAGATGGTGCAGCTGTTTGGTGCACTGAGATGTGAGACATGAAAATCTAATGCATAAATATAACAAACTGGAGAAATTAATACTGAATTCTGCTAAAGTTTGGGTAGTATGACAACTAAATGTAGCAAAAAGCTAGCTAAAAGTAGCAAACTGAACTGTAAGCTCAAAGCAGCAAAATGTTAAAGCCCTAAAATAATAAATTAACTAAAAAGGCTAAAATTCTAGATAAAAGTAGCACAAGACAAACCCTAAAAGTAATGAAATTTTAATGTAATTTTTGCTAATCATTAATTTTACATTAGCATGAGCAGTGTTAGCAATAGAGGTTTAGCAGAAGTAATAATTTTATTTGAAAAGCGCCTTTCAGGACACTTGCAGCATTAAATCATCATAGAAGCATGCTAAAGCCAAATTTTGGAGAACAATGTTCTTATAGGTTTTAAATAAGTCTACGTCTTTTATTAGGAACTGACATGTTAAATATTTATAAAATGTACTAAAACAAATTCATGCCCATTTGAAAATGTTGATTAATCAAAAGCACCAAATTGCCAAAGAAATCAATGTTGTGAACATTGCATCATTAAGGTTTTGCTGACAAACAATAAGTTACAAACTGAATTAAAAGACATAAATCCTTAGTGTCCCAGATTTAGTCTTTCACGCTCTCTCAAATACTTGTAAAACCTAAGATTTTTTTTTGTAAAACCTAAAAGGTAAAGCYCTTTGGATGACTGCAGATGTCACGTGTCTCTGCTGCCCCCATGTGGTGAAAATGCAGCACAGCATGTTTAGTACTAAAAAATAAAATAAAGACAGAACACGTTTTTAATTTTTACAGTAAAAAAATGAAACCAAAAAACAAGACTTTATTAAAGAAGCATAAAAAATAAAACTCTTGATACATTTCTCATAACCGTCAAGTCAGCTCAAATTATACGATTATACAATTTCTCCGGCTCACGGTTAAAAGGTCCATAAACTTTCAAATAAAATATATTTCAATTTTAAAATTTCTTCAATAATTTTCTCATTTTGTTATAAATTGCCTATATGTAGTACACAGAAAATAAGGGAAAGAAAAAAAAAAGGAAAATAAAAATAAATTTGAAGTAATAAAAAAGGGGGTCACATTATTGTCTGGGATATTTAGGAAAGCAAATAAATTGTAAAAAATAAAACATGTAAAAAGTTTTTTTTCTTTTTTTTTTTACATTTGTTTTTCCTCTTAAAAATTATTAGCTAATGCCAGGTGGCTTAAAGACATGCAGATGGTTAACTTACAAATAATGATACATGTTCTTTAGAAACTACACTTATCTTTAATTATGTCATTTTGTGTTTTGAAAACAAGATCCTGCTGATTGTATCCAGGTATTTACACACAGGTTAGGCTTGGCACCTAGGTCACTGATGTTTTACATTTTGGTTCTGCGTAAAAAAGAGAATTAAAGCAAAAATAGAGCGAAGACTTGAGGGGGAGTCCGTCACCCCTTATTGGTGTGGTTGTTAGCAACCCCCTCTCAAATCACAAAAAAAAAAAAAAAAAAAAAAGGTCAGAGGTCACTGACTAGCATGCCTCAGGAAACCCTGTTTTCAAACCTTTTAGGAAGGAATTGGGGGATGGGGATAGAATTGGCTTTAAAAAAATAACCCAAAACAAATAAAAAGCAGTCAATCTGAAAAACATTTGTACCTTTGAACAATTAAAATTACTGTACATTAACCCTAACATTCTGTCAATGGCCAGAAATGTCCCAGAACAACACCAGGATTTACGTTAAACACATCTGGCAAATACAACACAATTTAATCTTCAACACGTCGACTTGGACACTTAAAAAAAAAGGGCCTCAACAGACTCACACCAGTCATCACAGATGTGTTCAGACACATTTACAGCCCTGCATCTGTTTTGCGTTTGAAAGGAGAGGGGAAAAAAAGAGGGCTTAAAAAAAGCCAACAGCGTCCAACGGGAAGGGGATGTTGCCAGTTTCAACACAGCGGTCCCACAGGGGTGGGGGGGCAAGAATGAGAACAGGGCTGTCAACTCTACAGTGCACCGGAGATGTTATTCTGAGAGTAAATGGCGCCCCGCTAACGACTAGGTTTGTTCATCTGGGACTCAGTAGGGAGTTGCACCAAAGCACCATGGACTCGTCTTCAAAAAGACTACCAGCTCGGCTCCTGAACCGTTTTAGATTTATATGGCTGGTGCCATTGTCCCGAAAGCAGCAAACAGTTTGAACTGCATTCAAGCAAACTGGAGCATCAAAGCGTGAAACAGCGACGTCCCAGTTGTGTACTCGTATCAAGTTACCCCTGTTACCCCCGTCCATCGTGTCCAAACCCTGCGTCCATCACAGCGCCCTGGAAGGACACCACGCTGGGACGGCGGCGCCCTACGCACCGACAGGATCTGATCGTGATTGTGTGCGGACGACTTGGGGCGGTGGGTGGGGAAACAAACCCAAAGGAAAAAAAAGAAAAAAGCTAAACATTCTGCAGCTGCTGGGATTGGAACACAAAAAGAGGTGTCTGGAAGCCCTGGATGACCTAGCTACTAGCTGCCATAAAAGATAAGTTGATTCTTCCTACGGTGTGAGCCTGAAAATGTGGTCATGTGTCTGTGCAGTTAGAGGAAGCCCTTGAGAATTCGGTGTGTTGCTTTAATTCAGTTGTCATGGCTTATCTCATTCAATGAGCTGATTCCATAATGTAAAAAAAAAAAAAAAAAAAGGGCCACCAAAGGCAACCGTCACGCCGACCTCATCACCCCACGCCCCCCAAGAAAAATCACGTCGTATTAACACTATTAGAGGCAATTACTGCAAACTCACTGAACTTTTTTTTTTAAAAAACACAAACACAAAACAGGAAGTACCTGCCTCACTGGAGTAACTCAGTTATGCTATGAAACACAGGACAAATCTCAAAACTACTAAAACCATATAGTGCACTACATTTTGTCGAGAGTACAGCGCTATATGGGTACAACAGTGTGTCATCTCAGAGAGTGCCTTACAGCTTGGCTGCGAGAGAGAAGGGTGGAAGACCAAAACCTAACAAAAACAGCAAGAGCTGTTTCTTCTTCTCTCTCTTTAACAAGAAAAATAATAATGGGCAGGAGGGTTACAGTGCAGGAAAACTTAGAACGGTTCACTCAAACACCCTCGTCATTATAGGAACAGGGAAGGAGCAGACTTCTCTCCTCTAACCGTATTGGACAAAATAACATTCTTGTGCGACATTTAGAAAAAGCCCCATCTTATCCTAAGAGATCAAAATATGCCACACACACACACACACACCAGTTGAAAAGTCCTAAACTAGTAAGAAACACTAAACGAGAAGATCTAAGTGTAACAGACACGCGATGTGAGAAGATAACGTACGAGTGCGGATGGATGGATGGAAGCCGGACCCTCTCGTGATGACACGCTGACGCTGCTGAGTGGGCATCGTTCTCTCACATACACACAAACACATACAGGAGATATTAGAAATGTAAAGGGATTGTCAGGCAGTCCACACATACGAACTGACCACAATCATAGGTTGAAGTTCTCACATATTACAGAGCAACCGCTGGAAATCTACTCAACGGCCACGGTTAAAACGTGGCTCAGACCCGTCCAAATTCCCTCCAAACAGTGACTGAATTCAATCAAGAATTAAAGAGACGTTTGTTCTTAGCAATCATTTGGCTTATTAACTGATGGCTAAATTTTTGTGGCATCAAGAAACCAGTTTTCATCCTGAAGAGGTCTCTTGGGTGTAGTGTTCTGCTAGGTGCCTGACAACGTGTCGACCTTAAAAAAATAAACAAACAATAAGACAGACGCTCTGAGCTTACAAAAAAAGAGCAACCTTTCCGCTTCAAAAAAATTAAAAAATAGCATGAGAGAGCTCGGAGGAGGAGAGGGAATCGGGTCGAGAATATTAAAATCAGGAGTAGAAAAGTGCAGGCCTCGTTGACAACTTCATCCAAAAATATCTGTTAAGTACAAAAGTGTCAAAAGGAAAAAGGCTGTGAGAGAAAAAAAAGCAGGCAGAACTCTGAAGAAGCCAGAATGAAGACATGTGGAGACAGACGGGCAGCCTGCAAACAGGACTGCTCCGAGTCCAAATGAAGGCCTGAAGAGAGATAAGACACTAGTTTCCTTCCATGAGTTCACCACTGAGAGACCGCCTGAGTCCCAGCTGTCTGCAGACCAGTTCCAACTAACTTCCCTCTGAAAATAAGTCATTGTCATTTTTATTATTATTATTATTATTATTATTATTACTGTTATCATTCATCTCCACAGTTATCAGCAATATATCAACATCCGTATAGTATCATCAACTCTATTAATGCTTTTTTATTATGGTTCATCAAGTGTGTGAAGGTTATTAGTGTAGATCCTTCCACTGCCTCCACCACAGCTGGTGTCGCCCTCCAATCCCATTTCTGTCCAGAACCCCACCCTCCCCAGATATTTGACCCCGCCCCCCTGCAGTGCATTAGGAGAAGATGCGGATGCACTGTGTGGTTGGAGTGTGACAGACGGGGCATTCGGGCTCGGCCGACTGGCAGATCTGCCCGGCGCACTCCATGCAGAACAGGTTGTGGCCGCAAGGAACCAGAGCGGCCGTCACCTCGCTCTCGAAGCACACAAAGCAGTCCCTGTTGACTCCCGGGCCGATGCCGACCAGCCCCGCCACTCCGGAGCTGCTTTTCAGACGGCTCAGCATCCCGGCGCTGAGGCCCGCGCCGCCGCCGCCCTCGGAGTCGGTGGGCGAGCCGCCGGGCAGGGAGGACGCCGAGCAGGAGGAGTAGCCGGTGGACGAGCCGCCGGAGCTGGAGCTGGAGGCTCCCGAGAAGGAGCCGCCTCCCGTGCTGCTGGACTGCAGCCAGGAGAGCGTGCTGAGGGGGTCGCTCTGGGCGCGTCGAGCCAGCGGGTGGTCCAGAGGGCTCGCCCCCGTGTCCTGAGGCAAAGTCGGAGACAGGCGTGGAGTGATGGCGCCGCCGCTCAGCCCGCTGCTGTTGCGACGTAGAGGCTGCTGCTGCGAGGAGCCGGCCGCCTTGCTCCCCGCTCCGCCGTTGACAAAGGGCGCCCAGATGTTGGAGGCGCTGAACTCGAAGCCCAGCTCCTCTGAGGGGGGCAGCCCTGGGGTGGAGTCGCCCCCGAACGTGAATCCACCTCCGGCGCTGCTGGAGCCCGTGCTGAAGGGACTGGTGGGGCTGCCTCCCTCGTTGGCCTTTCGGGCGGCGCTGAAGTTGTCTGAGCTCATCCCGCCGTTGTGCGTGTGATAGGCGACGGACGAGGACATCTTGCGGCTGGAGGAGTGGTGCATGGACATGGGGAGAGACGGGGGAGGGGACGGCGGG
>NW_013952405.1:8148031-8150784 GCF_001266775.1 Austrofundulus limnaeus
GGGCGGGGCAGAGTGGTGGCTCGTAGCTCTGGACCAGAGAGACGCTCCCAGCCCTCCGCTCAACGAGCTGAGGCCTTCTAGACTGACATCCGTGCCATTGGTGTGGAAGTCATTGTCTCCCTGCAGGTCCACAAAGGTCCCAGTTCGCAGGGTGATGTGGGTCTCGATCTCCTCTCTCGCTCGGTCCACGTTCTCCGGCATCCCGGTCACCTCGAACACCGGATCTTTCTCTCGGCTCGGGGTCACGATGTAGGTATGAGTCTGCTGCTGGATGCGCTTGATGGTTGCTCCCTTTGGTCCGACAACCAAACCCACGACTCTGTAGGGCACTCTGACCTGGAGCAACGACAGGGGACAAGGTTAGAACCCAAGTACTACTCTGCAGTAGGGGTGGGCGTATCGATTCAAGTACTCGATACTATAGATACCAAGATGGTATTTGGTATCGAATCGATACCATCGTAATGGAATTGATGCTTTGCTTTGTTGTTTTTTCTCTCTCCCTTCAGCAGTGGTGAGAGAAATGAAGAAAGCGTGAAGCCGTCTGCCATTTAGCACTGGGGGTCTCCTCCCTGTCAATGTGTCTCCCTCTTACAATAGTGTTACTGCAGGAGTGACTCTTTCAACAATAGGTGATAATCAGGGCACTAACGGTAAGCTAATGGTCCACTTTTGCATGTCAACACAGTTTTGATCATAGTCAAACTTGTTTGTCAACATGTGAAGGCACCAAGGCACTGATGAAGCTGAAGAACTTTCTTGGAGGAGAGATGAAAACGTTTTTTAAAGAACTCTTGTGACTGTATTCAACTTTTTTTTAGATCATACATGGTCTTACAGCATAATTCTTCAAGGAAAATTCATACATGTCAAGTTGTACGGAGTGTCCATAATTTACACAGACTTTCCATCATTTTGCAGGTATATGGATGTATAGAGAAAACTCACTGATTTTTTTCAAGTTTAATGGATTTTTTCAAAACCTCAGTTTCAAATTTATTTAACATGTCAGAGCCTGTAGGATGTAAAACAAAACAAAACAAAAAAAACAATAATATCAAATGACCGTCTTCTAACCTGTTCTGCTGCTAGTAATGAGACTAGTAATAAGTTATGCATTTCCTCAATTCTCCCTTCCTCCTGCGTGCTTTGCAGCAGGAGCTGTCATCTTCGCGGCCGACAGCCCCGCCCCCCAGTATCAGAATCGATATCAAAATAAGCGATTCTACCACAGTATTTACTTGGTAGAGGATCGATACCAAAATTCCCAGTATTGCCCACCCCTACTCTGTAAAGATTCAACATTTACCACCTTCTTTACAACCGTACATATCCAAACCTGTTTCTGTACCTGAATGGTGGTCTGTCCGGGCAGGTGAGGTGGTCCGGGTAGGGAGCCTCCTCCTCCAGGACCTCCGGCTTTGCAGCGGGATGCCCGGATCATGGAGAAATGCTCGGCTGCAGATACGATTTCACGTTTGGCCATTTCAACATCCTCCCTTCGTCCGGTAACAATAAACACTGGGTCCTCCCCTCTGACTGGAGTCTTGATGTAGGTGTTTGTTTTCGCACGCAGAGCCTTGATCTTACAACCTGAGAGATTCAGAGGGAGAAAAACACTAATTTATTTATATTACAAGAAAAATGTCAAACTGCATGTTTATTAGGTTTAAAATGTTAATTTCCTTAAACTAATATAGGTCTAATTGAGTTTATATAAACATTTTCTTTTACTTCTGAGATTTGTTAATCAACTAATAATTATCTGAGTACATTTTACAAAAACATTTCTACGCATTAAGATTTTTAAAAAGTCATCTATCTCCTGTATTCCCCAATTTATACCTAGTTTTCTTCTGTTATGGTTTAATGGTTACAGATGTTTATCCCCAGTTGTTTTACTTCTAATATCCTAGCATCTGCTTTTCCATAAGCATACATTAGGATTTACGTCATGGACTTCGCAGCAAAGCCAAAGACCGCAGCATGGTTTTTGGGCACATTCTTGGTTTGAGCCAAACGAAAAAGAGAAGACCAGTGGCCTGAAGAAAGTGATTTGTCAGGTTTGAAGAAAAGAAAAAAAAAAGAGGAAAAAGGAAAAAAAAAGGAAAGGAAGTCTGAGGAGGCAGTAAAACTGATTTTATGTTCCAAGTAAAACAGAACTAATAATAACAGGCGAACAAGTTGTGTTACTATTTCACAATAAGAGCCCCACTACAGAGGATTTATTAAAGCTTTATAAATAGGTTATTCATGAGACATCACCTGAAGACATTCTTTTATAAAAGAGACTTTTAGCTAATTGTTGGCTTGTTGATGCATATTCTATTCCCTGTTTTAATTATACAATATTTTTATATGCTTTTATATGTATGGGATGTTAATATGCATTTTGGTGTCTGTTCTTAAAATGTTCTTGCTTTTATTGTGAAACAATTTTTCTTGGCAATAAATCTTATATCACTGGAAAGCCTGTTAATTTCACTTTTAAATGGTGTCACTTTTGTAAGGAACATGCATTTGTGGAATGAGCAGTAGAGCTGAGTACGTGGGTTGCACACAAGAAAGTTTTCATAAATCTCCTCACTATTAACAGCAAACAGCAATTTTGAGCTTTTGGTACCTCCAGATGCTGCCAATCAGATTCCCTCTATAACCGTGGTTCCCAAACTTTTTATCTTCTGACCCACAAAATATCCATGGCAAAAACTTGTGACCCCAAATATTACTGGTCTGAGTACATGAACTTTGTT
>NW_013952405.1:8151266-8155936 GCF_001266775.1 Austrofundulus limnaeus
ACACACACACACACACATACTTTTAAATGCCAAACTTTTACTAGACTTTGCAAACAAAGTTTTTCTTTGGCAAATGAAAGTTTTTTGTTAAACGATCATTAAGTCACATTTAGATTTTCTTAACAGTGAACCTGCTTCAATGTATAAATAGTGTTTTATTACTATATCCTATTTATAATTCATTAATGAATCCTTTATAAAGAGGGGGGGGGGGGGCTTTATAAAGAAGTCACTTTTTAGCAACACAACCCACAGCTTAATAAACTAAAATAAAGTATTCTATGTTACAACTACTTACATTGCACCTGCAAGCTAGTGATATTAGAGTCATTATTTTATCATAAAGGGGAATAATGAATTGTTGCTGGGCTTTTATGCGTTCGACTGGGTCCTAAAACCGTATCAGCACAGTCAATACTCCGGTTTATGTGGTCTTTTTTTTTTTTTTTTTAATAGTAGCTCCTCATTAATCTAAATCCAAAACAACAATGGGGAGTTCTGGACACAAGCGTGAGGCTGCAGCAGAGCCTGTGTTGCTGCCCCACCAGCTACCGCTCTCTGTCTCTTTAAATGGCGGGGCTTCGCGGCCGCCGACCAATAGGAAGCGCGGAGCGTGATGTCATCCTGGGAAGCAGAAAGCATGGCTTTTTCAAACAAAGAGAACAATGCCGTAATGCTACCGCGGCAAAACACAGCCCAGAACATCAGCGCCAATATGAAGAGGAGGTTATATGTTTATGGAAAAACGATGATGAAAAATTTATTTGTATTGTGTTTAAAAAATAAACAACTTGGGGTGGGCTCGTTCAGGAGCAGCGGCATCGGCCGACAGCGCCTGGGTGCAGGGCGTTGCACCGCCCAGTCCGTGTTTGTGCGTCTGCTGCCCCGTTTCAGACTGGGGGGCGGGGGAGAGCGATATAAAATAAAATCTGCTCCGAAAAAAAAAATCATTACTAACAATAAACAACACGTTCCGACGGCGGACTCTGCGTTAAAAAAAAGCGAGCCGCTAACGCACGTGCGACACGCAACTCGAGCTCATTTCGCGACATTCCCTTTGTTTGGTGCAGGCTTCGAGACACGTCCAGACTCCCCGACAACCTGCCGCTTTGTCTGACCCTTTTCCACCCCTCCCCCTCCAGCCTCCTCCTCATCATCAACCACACTCTCCCACTCCTCTGTCACGGCATTGTCTAAACACAGAGCAAATAATAAAAATAACAACAATCCGGGTCATTTAAAAATAAGAAAATATCTGCATGCTGTTTTTAAAAAGCAGAAAGAGGGGCGTGCAGTCAGACAGTTTTAAAGTTCAGAGGCTTTTCTGAGCAGACGAACACCCAAACAAAGAAAAACCAGGCTTCAGGATCTCTGCCTAAACATACAACAACAACAACAACAACAACAACCAGCTCATTCTTACCTTGTCTCCCCACTATCTCAGCAACGTGCTCGGAGCTCGGGACGGGCACACACTCCGTCATGTTGACGCTTCTTTTCCTGTTGCAGAGGACCGAGCTTTGTTCCCCGTGGAGCATGGAGTGCGACCCGGCCATGTGGTACCCGCCCGAGCCGTAGTATTCCGGGGACGGGGAGCAGGACGACGGCGAGTCCCGCGACCCGCCGGGGTGGTCCAGCATCTGGAGGTCCACGAAACCCCCTCCACCCACACCGTTGCAGCTCTCAGAGCCCGGACCCTGGGTCCCGTCCAGAGTGTCCACAAGCCCGACGCCTCCTCGGCTACCGTCCACGCAGTCCACCTTTTCCATGGCCATCAGTGACAGCTGGTCCAGGGCGAAGCGGAGCGCCTCTTGGTGGTCCTCATCCCGGGACTCCTGGTCCGTCTCCCGGGGCAGAGCCACGCCGCCGTGCTGGCTGCTGATCATCACGTCGTGGTCTATAATCTCGGGATGGAATAAAGGGCTAGGCATGGTCCCACCGTGGATCTTACATCAGATCACGGATACCTGTTTTATTAGATCTCACCTTTAACTAAAAATAATGACAATAAAAAATAAGGGAAGGGGGACAAAATGAGAAAAATAAGTTGTATTTTCAATGAGCACAGTGGAGCTCCCATCAACAACAGCATGCAGAACAGTGTTGAGCGCCTCGCTTTGTCTGTTGTTGCTGCTTCTTGTCTGACAACATCCAGCAGCCTGGTTGTTGTTTCTCTCCCAAGTAGCCTCTTTATTTTTTTCCTTCGCCAGACAACGATTTCTAGCGTTTACTTCACTCAGTCCAACGAGTATATATATCGATTTAAAATAAACATGAAAGTAGTAACGAACGCTGCTGTTAGCTTCTAGAGGAAAGCTAACAGGCTAGCTCCACACAGTCGGCACACAGTCACGTTGTCGACCCCTTTGTTTGGGAGCACCGCGGCTAGCCGCTTAGCTCCGCTCTGACAGGCGAACTTCTGCTCAATAATAACAACAACCCGGTAGTTTCTTTTAATTAAACAACGGCGGAGATGATTTGAACTTACTTTATCCGGCTTTTCGGGTCTCCTTTTCGCTCGTCTTCCAGCTCCTGAGGTGAAGACGGGAGGCAGCAACAGAAGGAGATCAGTGCAGCGCTGTATGAGCTTAGCGCGACAGCTAACTAGAAGCTAAACGGGGGGCGTTGAAGAAAAGACTGTTAAAAATGAAAAAAGGCACCGTTTTTTTTTTCCTTTTCTTGGAGCCAGAGCACACTCCTATCAGAGTTGTTGACTCTTCATTCTCGGTACCGTCAATGACTGTGGCTCGAGCCCCCCCACCCCCAAAAAATAAAAAAAAAATAAAGCTGGGAGTTCCCTTCTTAAAACAGTGATTCTCGGCTGCCCGCCTGACCCCGCTCGGTGCGCCGCCTTTTGTCTCGCCAGGCGCACGCCGCTCAGTCTGCCGCACACGGCACTGACGTCAGCCGCGACACAACAATAGGTTCAAAGGCCACATGCAGCAAGCGGACAGCATCAAGCCCTCACTTCTCCTATCTCAGCTTTTGGTTTTTACAAAATAAACTTGTTTTTTTGTCTCCCCACTTGAAATGATGATGAAAAGTAAGAAAATGTATACAAATACACATATGTGGTCATGGTTGGGTGTGTTCATCATGGCTACCAATGAGGTGTTAAGGGGTGGTCCAGCATCTCTGAATGATGTTATTGCATTTGCTTCCAGTTATTTAATACAAATTATTTCACATAGGTGGAAAATAGTCATGGTACCACTTTATCGTGCACAATTCATTCAAAGAAATATAAAAAAGTGTATTGATTAATCGCAATTGAAACTACTCACAAGTACAAAATCATGTTTATGGTACATGAATATTTAAATTGTACAAAAAAATAGTGTGTTACCAGCATTTCTAAAAGCAGTGAAGCTGAGGCTCAAATTTAACCTTTGACCTAATAAATGTATTTGGATAAGTTGTGATCAACCATGCATCCTTAGCAGAAGAGAAGGCGTCTAACATTACTGATCTTTCTCTATCAAGAAATAAACAACATGCTCACTTGCCTGATAACTGGCTAAAATGCATTGAATGGTTCAAAATGAACAGATAATCAAAAAAAGAGGTGGAATAAACGGTTAACATAATTCAGTATATAAAACTGCATTTATTTTTACAGTAACAGTGGTACACAGACAGAAATCTGTAATGAAATACAGTACATTGGTTTGTACAGCTTTTGTTCATGTCTTACAATCCAGATCTTTAATTTTAATGTAGTTGGTTAATTAACACAGCAAATTACTTTAACACAAATTATGTTTTAAGCTTTGAAACCTTAAAAGTTTTAACAAAAAGTTCTAATTTTATCAGAAAAAACTAAGATGTTTGCTTCTTCACGGCCACGTACGAGCTGTGTTTTTAATAAAAAATACTGCAGTTTTTCTTTTCAGCCAAACACACAGTGTGATACACTTTCTTACAGTATCAGTAAATATAAAGAAGCATAAAGTGGGAGAACGGTTAAACTCACATACTTCAGAAAACCAATAGAAACATCAAACATTCACATATATGAGGTGTGCACCTTCAGGAAAAAGCTTGAACAACTGGTAACTAAATGTAACACTGCATTGTACTGAGCACCTTCCACAGCTGCCTTACATTAGTAGAGGTAAAAAACAAACAAACTGAAACTTAAAAGCACCCTTTAAGGATTACACTACAAGGTGTAAAAATTTACAACGATAAAGACTACAGTCTTTGTTTTAGGTTAGAAAAATCTGCATGTCTCAATTGAAAGACTTTTTCAGTGTATACAAAATCAACATGAAAGCTTTCATTTAAATATCTGAGTTTACCAGCACTCTTCATCTCCAACGAACCTGGAGGGACATACAAGATAAATGTTATTCCTTGAGTAATATAATTCAGATTAAATATTGTGTTGTTTGGTGAATCAAATAAAGTCACTGTAGCGTCAACGCTGTGTTTCGGTGTACCTCAGTTATGACTCCTCCTTCATCAGCGGCTCAACCTTCTTCTCTAGTTGGTCGACTTCTGCCTCTGCAGCGGCGTCCTCTACGTGAGCCAACGAATCGGCCATCAGGGCCTCCTCTAGTCGTCGTCTCACATTCTGCACCAGATCCTCCTGTTTCCTGGAGGTGCACGCACGCACACACACACACACACACACACACACACACACACACACACACACACACACACAC
>NW_013952405.1:8158691-8178677 GCF_001266775.1 Austrofundulus limnaeus
CACACACACACACACACACACACACACACACACACACACACACACACACACACACACACACACACACACACACACACAGTGTAACTAATTATAAGATCCCTCTTGTGGCTCAAAAGTCACAGATGATTTTTTCTTCAACATCTTTAGAGAGATTTGTGTTTAGAGTAGGTTAAGTGTTTGGCCTACTACTACGTTCACACCGAACATGTTTTGAGCAGCAAAAAAGCGCACAACACCTCCAGCTGGATGCACTATGTTCAGACCGGGACATAGACCAGACGCGCGTCTGAAGAGGGTCTTGGTTTTTTTTTCTAGTCTGTCCTCAGCAGGTGAAATAAAGATAAAATGAAAATGGCTTTGATTTATTTACTAAAGAGCAAGCAAAAGTTGTGCACAGCAAATAATTTATTCACCAGATGATTTAGAGGCGATTTTGTTCGGTTAGTTTCGCCACTCCAGAAGATGCGTGCTGACGGACTTTTTTTTTTGTCCAGAGCAGCTGACCCACATCGGTACTGATATATCCTGCCAGAAAATCCAACTGCAGACGGTCGATTTCAGGTAAAGATCTCCTGTCCGTCTGTTTCGGTTTAGTGGGAAACATTCAGGAAACTGTCACGTGGAAAAATGAGTCTCTCTGACTGGTTGTCAAGACGTGGCGAAAAGATCAGATTTTTTAACTCTGGCGTCTGTTTCTTCCGCAGCACCGCATGCGCGGAAAATGCTCTGCCACACCTTCTGCGTTCCTTGCGCGCCGCCCAAAATGGAGGTGACGCGACGCACGACCCCTAGAGCACGTCCACCATAGACTTAGCATGTAAACTGGCTGCTCCTTCAGCTCAAAATGTGTTTGGTGTGAATCCACCATAAGTGAGCATGACTGAGTCAGGTTGAAAGTCAGCTAATTAGAACTAGTTAATCTATTCCTGCCTTACAGGACACTTGTCCGTCACAGTTGACTTTTAGTTTAATGTACCCTGTAAGGAAAATAACTACTAATAAAAATCAGCTTTTGTTGACAAAACTGTGCTCCTCTATTGTTTGAGCAAAATAATTCAACTTAATGCTCATTTCAGCGCAGGAGAAAACAAGACAAAATTTTAAAATAATCCTAATAAAAATGAGAATAAACACAATTGTACTGAAACCAATGTCATAATCTGTTCTGACTCAACTGATTAATGATAGAGTGATTAATAACAGTAAAAATTGGAATAGTCATAATAATTTTACAGGTTCATTACAAAAAGTCAGTTTCTTATTTCAGATTGTTTACTTTAGTCAAATTAATACGTCTCATTAACTGTACTGTGTTTCCCCTTAGTTTGCTAAGAACTCTAAAAAGTCACAAGACAGTGTTGTGTTCAGTAACTGTCACATCATCCCAGGAGACAAAGATGTGATCTACAGTATCCATGAAAAATCTCCTGAAAAAATTCCTTTCCTACACATTTGATTAGAATACAAACAGTGAGACAGAGCGTGAGTTTGTAGCCTGATAAAACAGACCAGTCTAATTGACTGTAAGAGGTTAGTCAGTAAATGTGGGAAGTTGTGTCCACTCTTGATGACTTCAGCGAAGAACACTCGGTGAAAATTGCTGCCTTGATTTTTAGGATGTCATCAGCGATGATCAAAGCCAGAGCTGAAAGTGAACCGTGACTAATGCAGAGTCGTCTGATGCCGATTGAACACTTTTATATTCCCCACAACAGTCAGACATTAACAACTGTCCGTAGGTTTAACGACCACTAGAAAAGCAGCACTTAATCAAAAAATCTTTAATGCTTTTCTGCACCACGCCATTGCTATCACAACAAGACAGATTAGCATTTGATCAACTGTTTGGTGAAGAAGTAGCACCTCTACAATAGCTGYGTTTCCATTGCAAATGTGCGCAAAACTTTGTTGATATCCTGTTAATGTAAAAAAAAAAAAAAAACACAGTTTCGCAATTGCGGTGTTTCCATTAAGTAACAGGACTCTAGACTAATTTTTTGTACTGGTTGCACCGGTGCGCCTAACATTTTTTCTTAGGTGCACCAGCACAAAGTTAGGTGCACCAAAATTTTCAACCACGTCCCATTTCAGAGTTTTACAGGGTTTTTAAAATCACTGTTCATTAAGGCAATATTAACTCAAAAATAATTAGTTAACAATCTAGTAAACATAAAGTTCTTTATTTGAACCAGAACTGTACAAGACCTATAACTTACTGAAAAGTATTTAAAGTGATTCTATAAAATTCTAAGTGCAAATGTTTAAGAGCCGAACATCTAAAACATTTCATGGTTAAATTTCTTTTAGACACACGTCCCTCAGATGGACAACTCCTGTAGTTTGGCCCTATGGTTCTTTGGCCTTGGATAAACCAGAATAATGAACAGAGCATAATGATTAATAACTGAAATATTATTAAAACGTTGTGCAGCTTTTTTTTAAAATAACAAAACACATAAAAATCTGCAATTTCATTAGCATTGGTTGAATCCTATTATCTTCTATTATTTCACTAAAATATCTAATATGTCTAGTCTTATCCTCCTGTGACCCAGAAGAACCTATTTCAGATACTTGTAACTGTGGCGAAGTCGATTAAGTGCAAAAGCGGCCTGCCATACATATGAGCTTCCTCGTCCTGCTGAAATGATCTGCTGCTCAGAGTAGACCCCAACTGTTAAAATAGCAATATGGACTTAAAAGCGAGCAACCGTCCACATCTTCTTTTCATCTCCACAGTTAAAAAGAAAAACAAAATTTTCAGACTCCGATCTGGGTGAAAAAAAAACCAACAAAAAACTATGGTTGTTTTGCTATGCATGTGCGCGCACGCATGTGTGTTTTTGCTCTGTGATGGGGAAAATTATTGACCATTTCCCCGGTACACACAGCTTGGTGAGGTTAGGGTTTGGGTCAGGTGTGTATTCTACCTGGGAGGTTATGGTTGGCTATAGAACTGGCTGGGAAATGAATGGAAGCCAATGCAAAGTCCCCATGAGGATAGAACAACAAACGTTTGTGCGCGCGCGGAGCCTGCGAGCAGAGGGCAGTGTTATTAGGAGACATGGAGACTGTGTCGGCAGGTGACTGTTGATACTGCTGGATTGATTTGTTTTATGGAACATGGAAACTTTTAGTTTCAGCGGGCGACCGCTCCTCCTCCCCACTGAAAGACTGGTTGCACCAGTGTGACCGGACTTTTTTTAGTCGCACTATTAGGAAATTAGGTCGCATTTGCAACCAAATTGGTCACACTCTAGAGCCCTGAGTAAGAAATGCTATTAAAGTCACGTGAATATGTTTGGTCTTGCGATAAGTCATTACAAACATGGCGGCAATGGATGTAAACACATGCATATTGCTACCACGACACTAGCGCTC
Source organism: Austrofundulus limnaeus (assembly GCF_001266775.1). NCBI lineage: Eukaryota > Metazoa > Chordata > Actinopteri > Cyprinodontiformes > Rivulidae > Austrofundulus > Austrofundulus limnaeus. The sequence continues at coordinate 8,162,073 of NW_013952405.1, forward strand.
ATCATCCTCCATTAGAGGAGACGTCGGCGTCTTATGGAGGCTTTCGAGTGACAAGCCCCTTATACTTGGGAGCGGCTACGTACAATTGGGAAATTGTAGTTGGTGAGTTTAATACTTTCTTTTACAACTTCGGTGATTTTACTTCTACTTCTCTTCCTACTTCAATTCATTTCATTTATATAGCGCCATGTCACAACAACTGTTGTCTCAGGGCACTGTGACAACTTCCTGTTTTCTTCTTCGTCGTCTTTTTCGCCAGTAGAAGCATCCAGTTCTTGATCACGTGACTCCTGTGATGCGAAAAGTGTTTCCATTGCAGTTTTGTAAAATACACCAATTTCGATACAGCCGAAGAACCACCCCATCCTAGCGCAAAACCATTTTGTCGAAAAACTTAAGTTTTTCCAAAATTGACGTGTTTCCATTGAGCAAATTTATTTTCGAAATTCTAATTTGTGCATTTTCATGGTCAATGGAAATGCAGCTAGTGTCAAAGTTTGTGATCAACTGCCAACCACCATGTGTGTTTGTTTACCTTCAGAAACAGTTTAATTGACTGAAACTAGGTCAACAATGGTGATGTCCATAAAAACATCTTTGGGATCAAGAATTTGAACAGTTTGGATGTGTTAGTATGTATTTACACTTTGTTGATTCAAGTTTACAGATTAAAAAACAAAAAAAGTCAGGTTGAACCAATAAACTTATCGGTCTAGAAGAAGTTTAGCAAAGACAGTGTTTGAATGCTAAGATCCGTCTTTATGGCGCTCCACCACTGATTGATCCCTGACATTTATTCTTGACAGTTGTCTAACTTGCTCCCCCCACATTTAGCATATTAACCCCCATATTTCCACCTGAACTTCTTCTCTGGGATTTAAAGCTTATTCACTTCCCTGACCTACAGAGGCTACAGCCAGCCTGACATAGGTCAATCATGTGACTCAAATTTCAATGTGGTTTTTGGTGGATTCAGCCAAGTGCTTTGTTTACATTAAGAGTGGACCCACATTTCAGAGTTGCATATTAACATTTTTTTAATATTACTGGAGTAAACTTTTTTAAACTTTATCATTTGACAGGACAACCTTTCATTTTATAAGTTGCATACTTAAACTCTTACAATGTGTAAGAAGATATCAACTGTGTGATCTTATTTGGCACCTACTTTCTATTTATAAACAGAAATATTTTCACAAGTGCATAGTTTTAATTGAGACTTAGTAATTAAAGAGACCCACTCTGTTGCTCTACCTCTCTGTTGGATGTGCAACCATGAGCTTTACTAATAGTCACCATAGAAAGTGTATTTGACCTGTTGCTACCTCTTTTATATAAAGGATGTGCCACAAACAACCTTTAAAACTAATTTGTCTGTATTTATAGCCTTCATCACTCCTACCTGATGTCATCATCAGTCACTACAAAGGCTTTGCAGAGAGGCTGTGCCGTGTTCAGCCAGACGCCAGGGTTTTTCTCCACTGCAGCAGTGAGTTGGCCGGTGATAGGTGCGGGGCTGGTGTGCAGGGCGCTGGCGATGGCAGAGAGCAACGTTTTGTCTGAACACACAGGACCAACACCTTTACACAGAAAGAAACACAGACAGCTAAGGTCAACCTGGGAGAAAAATCATTTTGAACTATAAACACAGGTGTGTTTTTACAGTTACGCTCACCCTGCAAGCCTTTTGGAAGATCCATAGTTTTCACCAGCTCTTCTGCGATATCGAATGCATTTAACCCGCTCAACTTCCTCTCCCAAAACAGCTAACGAGACACAAACTCAGGTTAGGAGAATATACCTTAATACACTGAATGTACAGGTATTTAAATTGGGACAAATTACTACTATACTGTAAAAATAACCATATATTACAACAAGACTGCAGCAGATGAGAAATGATTTAAACTGCAATGAATTTAAAAGATGATAATTTGAAGTTACTTGTTTCGGTTGATCCACAGCTTTTTGAGGGTCAGTCTTCACTTTGTTGTTGGGGTGATTTGTTATCTTGGTCACTGGCTGTTTGAAGATGGAAGCTGTTTGTCGAACTGGTAGTGTTGTGTTTAAATCAGGCTTGGTCTGCAGGAGAGACAACATGGAGTCTTGTTTTTTTTTTTTCACCCAATGACAAAACATAAAATATTAGGGAGAATTGTATAAATATGTATGACTGAACTACTGCCTTATTAGTGATGCCAGTACCAAATCAGGGTTAGTGTTTAAACATGTTTTTTTATTTATGGAAATGTGTACAAATATTATAATGCCCGACTACGTAAAAAGGTAAAAAAAATTTACTTTAGTTTAACAACAGATTTAAAAAAATGTAATTAGGTCAGTTTTTCAAGACACTTCTAGTAGTGCACACACTAGTATACAAGAAAACTATCTCTGTGGGGGAAGGGTTACCAGTGACAAATGCAGCAACACACTGTTGGAAAAGTGAAATAAATAAAAATAAATGGCAAGATTTAACACTGGAGTTCAAATCACATGTTAAATGGTAACTAATGTCAAGATTTTAACTCTGAAAATGGACATGCAAAAATCTAAATATACTACTTACAAGAAAAAAATGATTGAACATTTTTATTATGTAGGTCACAGTGAATAAGTGAACAAGTCTCATGATATTTTAATGACTTTTCCAGAGGGCACGTTGGGACTCTGACAACATTGTACAGTCTTTTCTGAAGGACTTCACAACCTGGAGAAGGAAGAGGGTTTTTTATTGTTATTTATACACATTTTATATCTAGGAGAGAGCTTTTGTAATAGGTTTTTGTCTTTTTATTTTACCTTTAATGCTTGTTGAGTTTTAATATTTGTTTGGATTTTTTGAAGTGGAGTATTATCCCTTTACAATGACTGATGAAATTCATAACATTAACAAAAAAACAATGCTATAGAACTGTCAATGCAAATGACTCATTTCATACAATTAGTGTTTTATTTTTCTAGCAAGTTACCTTAACTTAGTCCTGAGTAGGTCTGTTAAGAAAACCCAAGTGTCTACATGCACAGATTTTTGGGTATCTTTTTCATGAATACTTTTATAAAAATATAAGACATACAAGAACGTTTCTTATAATTTTTATTAATAGATGTGGAGGTAAAGTTTGTTTTTGGGTGTATTGCATTTTGGACACAGAGGATTCCAAACTATTATGTTAAAGTAAACATATCCAGCTTTTAAATCCTCCTTTTTCACATTTTATCTATCCAGTTGGGTTGATATAAAGTGGAACTGCAATGCTTTGGTCTGAATTCCTCCATATTTTAACTTTACCAGCCCCTAGTTCACTCGTTGTCTGAGGTGTGTCTCAGATCAACTCATTTTGATGCTATTCCTTTTAGGGGTGCGCGATACTCGTCGGTCCGATATCATAACAAACAGAACTGATGATATATGTACATGTCTGCCAGAGCGGTGATGAGAACGCATGTTTATTTTTATCCTTTTTGGTCAAGCCGCTTCCCGTCCTGCACGACCCGAGCAACGTTCAAAGCTGCGCCGGAAAAAACAACTTTCTCACTAGAACAATAATTAAAATACTCTGTGCTGAAAAACAAACAAACAGTCATTTTAAGAAATATTAATATTATTTTACCAATTAACCATGTATGTTACACACAAACTTTATAATTATTAACATAAAAAAGGTCAGAACAACTAGGCATGGGCCAAATACCGGTTTCATGGTATACCGTGATATGACAAAGTCAGGGTTTGAAAACCACTAAAATTTTCTGTCATAACGTGCCTATGGTATGAGTGTTCAAGCGTTCAAGAACTCATCGGGACTTAAATCATTGCTGAGGCTTGGGACAAATTAAAAAAAAATTGCCAGAGGAGGCAGATCTTAAGCACTGTAACGATGGAAATGATGGAACTTGACAACCAGCCGTTCACCCTTGTTAAAGACCGAAGCTTTTATTACCTGTTAACCACAGTTTACCGTGCTTAACAGTCGCTCCCTCTGTCTGTCTTCCTGTGAGTATGATGCGGTTGTGATGCATTCACACTCTCTCAGAAGCTGTTTCAGGTAGAAAAAATGTTTTAAATCATATAATAATAATAATAAAAACTTAATAACTTGTGTTAGTAAATTATCTGTTTTGAACTTGTGGAATGACCTTTTCTCTTATTTGTTTAAATCTGAGACCAGTGTTAAAGGTATTTTTTATAATTAATGTGCCTTGTTTAAAAAAAATGTCCATTTGAGAAATTGTTTTGTTTGATATATTTTAATAAATATTTGTTTGCTAAGAGTTTATTTCAAATAGTATAATTTACAGTGTCATTTGGATTTGGTCTTGTTTCTTTTTGTTATGATCTTACCCATTTTTGACTAGTCTTATCTCCTGGCATGTTATTGGTTATCTGCCGTTAGAAGGAGAAAGTTATCGGTTTTTGGTTCTTAAAAAAGCTTATAAATCAGGTCTCCCCCAACCCCCCAGCTTCCCACCTGGCAGCACAGAAACATTTTATTTACAAATTAATTAAAATATGTCAACAAGGGAAGACTTGTCCATCCAGTCTTATAGGCTGGAGCCACAGTCTGACCCAGAGCCAGAAGAGAATGAAGATGACCAAACTGTAGTTGGTACAGTAAATCCAGACCTTATTTAGAAAGTTGTTTGCAAATACTGTGACGTAATAGCTCAGAAAATATAGAAAACTGAATGGGTTGAAAAATATGACCATAAAAGAATGTAAAGATATCTTTGAGGCACCAGGAGAAACTAAATTCAACTTTTATGTACTCCTAGAGACTGCAAGCACACAACAAAATGTAGCTATTTAACAGCTAAAAAAGTAGAACTCAGATATGTGGAAGTGCAGTCCACAACAAAGGTCCCCTGACCCTGATCCTTGTGGCACACAGACCTGCATGTTTTAGATGTTTCCCTGATTCAACACACATGACTGAAATGAACAAGTCACTAATGGGAAACTTGATAACATTCTGAGTAGGTAATTAAATTATTTGAATCAGGTGTGTTGAAAGAGGAAAACGGCTAAAACGTGCAGGGCAGTGGGCCATGAGAAACAGGGCTGGGGACCTCTGGAATACTGACGACCAGTGTGAACACAACAAACACAAGATGATTCAACTGGAAGTAAAATAACTAAGTATAAAATACCCTGAAGTGTGTGTGAGCAAGGAAGTGGTGTGGGGTGGTGCATCACAATTTTTTTTTTCCAACGTATCACATGAAATATCTACTTTTTAATGACTTTTGAGAAATGTTACACTTTTTGTTTCATTAATTATTTTGAAAAACATGTTTTCTTGAATATTAATCACTGACTGCCATGCATGATGAATACAATAAAAAAACTAAATCATTGCTACTTAACGTCTACAACGAAGAAACGTCTCACTCTGATCTGATGGTTAAGGTCGTAGAGATGCTTGTGCCTGCTCCGCTGCACTTTGTTCTGGAGGGAACGACCAGCTCTGGAGTGACTGGCGTTCACATCAGTGCGAAGGTCGCTGCGAAAAATCTGGGTCTTGTTGAGAATGCGCTTCACTGGTAAACTGAAAAGATGAACAGAGAAAACTGGTGTCACAGAAGTGTTTTGTTTTTATTCTCTAAAAACAAAAAAATAATTCTTAATGAGTAAACATTTAGGAACTATGTCACTGTAGTCAGAGTTTTCTGAAGTTATTTAACTGGAGTTCTGTGCTGAGATGCAAATCAAGATAACATTTTAGAGAAACAAAAAGCCTTTTTTTTAGTTATGTTTTTGGTTCTGCTGTTTCCAACACAAAGTTTGTGAAACGTAGTAACTTTATCTGATCTATCAAGATTTCGCAAGTGTGCAGAAAAAAAAAAAAAAAAAAACGACCGTTCATAGGTCTGAAGTGCATCCAACAGCATTTAACACCAGGTGCCATACTTCAGTGTCTGTCACATAACAATGTGATCATATTAGTTTCATTTTTCATATAACTTCATTTTAAAATGTGCCTAGAATAAAAAAGAAAGCTTCACATAGTAATTAAAAACAGCAATAGCATCAAAAGAATTACACAAAAAGCCACGACAGGAAGTTTAGATTTTCGGGGTCACAGAATCTGACGTTAACAAAATGTGTCTGAACACCAGGGCCCGCGCGCTGCAAGTCAAGCGTGTGTAAACAATGAAACTTAGCTAGCTAATCAAGCTAGCAGCGTCCGGTGCGATGAACCAAACTATGACCATTTCAAGTTGCCAGCTTCCAAAAGTAACAAAACCAAAAAGACCGCAACATATTTGTTCACACAGAACCGCTAAAGAGTAAATAAAAGCAAACCTGTTTAACCAATGACTGTTTGAAGACAACGTTACATCTGCGTGTGTGCGTGCATTTCGTCGTGTGTTGTTTCGACAACTCCGCAGCCGTCATTTGAAAGTCTCACCTTTTTCGCTCCATGGTCTCGGTGGTACTCCTTTGCTTGCTCGTTCTTCTGGTGGTTGAAATGATAAGGAATAATGAACGCCAAGCTATCAAACTGTTGTTGCAGTCCTGAATTTCCAGTCAGCTAAGCTGTCGACACTTGCTGTCAGGAGGTTAACAACTGTAGATTACTCCGCCAGACTGATGACAAGTTAATCACTGCAATCCATGCGCCGCCAGACTGTAAACTAGTCCTGGCGCTTCAGGACATGTTTGAACACTGCACTGTCAGAGTGCAACAAAATAAAAAGCTAGAATTGTCATTTTACTGTTTCTATTTAACACACACATAAAAAATATTTTAAAATTTTATTTGTATTTGGTTGTATGGGCTTAAAAATATGCTGCAATACTGTTGCAGCAGCAATATATGGCTTTCATGACATTTATACTCCATAAAAAATTAAGTCTTTTTTTGCGATCATTATTAATTTTGCTAATTTGAATAATTTGATTTAAGGGCTAATTGTAGTCTCTTTACATATTTCCTTTCTGACCTAACAAGACTTGTTGTAGAGTTATGGAGGTAATAATAATGATGATAATGATGATGATAATATTAATAATATAAGAAGAAGAAGAAATGTTTAGCTAAAGCCATATTAAAACAAATAAGATGAGTCATTAATAAATTGTAATAAACTTCATATATCAGTACAGGGCTATAACGAACAGCAGTTTAATCATCTTCAGGGTGGTATACATGAGTTAGACAAAAATAATTAGACAGAAACCAAATAGATGAATAACATACTTTACTTTGTCTCTCCATAGTATAATTAGAAATCAAATATGACCCACAGAACATAAATTGTGAACCAAATGTCTTCAAACTGACCAAAAAAAGAAGTCAAAAGCACATTTGTCATTTGTTTGTTCCCATCATGTCTTTACTGGTAGTAATAAAATGACAAGAATGCATTTCAGCAGGTGATGATGGTCACTGATTGGTGCTGCCTGAACTGCTGTTTGGAGACTTCAGAGATCTTCTGCGAAGAGGAACCACAACTCAAGGGACAGGCTTCCACAATTCACGTTGTTTATGTACGGCAGGTCTTCATTTTAAAAACACAAGAAACGCAAAAACAACAGCGCCAACCTAAGAGAGGAAAAAAAGACGAAAAGCTCTTAAAGGAATCCATGATTAGTTGTAACATTAGACTTTATTTGATAAACATTTATTTGACCTGTAAAATAAAGACTGTAAAAATACTGTAGGCTGTTTAATTTGTATAATTTGTTTAAACTAAAAGTTTAAAAATATATTTTAATATATTTTTACCTAATTTCCCTCTGGGATCAATAAAGTATTTTTTTTATTTGAATTGAATTAACATGGACGGGGCCATTTTATTTACAGGCAAATTGAGGAGAAGGTAGAAATGACTCAGCCTGTAACTGAAAATATGGATGGAGGACAACAGAGCTGCTTCATGGAAGAAGAACCTCAGCTTAGCCTGTTAGCTTTAGCATTAGCCCCGGCACTATCACCATATATATGTGTTAGCTCAGCGCTACACATTCTCCCCTCGTCACTGAGGTCCTCCATCCACATGACAGAGGGGGGAATGCAAAAACGACTCAGTCTGCAACTGAAAATATGGATGGAGGACCTCAGTTTAGCTTGTTTGACGCGCTAGCGTCGAGCCAATACATATAAGGCAATTTAGTGTCGGCGCTAGTGTGAAGGCTAACAGGCTAAACTGAGGTTCTTCTTCCATGAAGCAGCTCTGTTGTCCTCCATCCATATTTTCAGTTCCAGGCTGAGTCATTTCTACCTTCTCCTCTCTGTCAACGCTCTCTGGTTTCATTTAAAAGAGTCGATCATCAGATATTGTCCAAGATTAACCTTCAGGGTGGATATAGCTCGCTCACACTGAGGACCTATCCACATCATCATTTATCCAGAATGCTTCGTGTGTAAATAAAATGGCTCTGTCTGTGTTAAAATATACTTTAAAAAATTACAAAACTAAACAGCCTACAGTATTTTTACAGTCTTTATTTTACAGTAAAATAAATGTTTATCAAATAAAGTCTAATGTTACAACTGATCATGGATCCCTTTAACTGTTTCCAAAGAAAAGTCATCATCAACATGTTTTACAGTTTTAAATAATTTAGTTAGTTCTTTCAAACCATTTAATTAAAATAGATAATAAAGTTTTAAAACAGTCTTTGCTCTGGTCTCTGGACACCAAGATGCGGCTCAGAAAATGTTCAACAGGTCCTGCAGAGCCGTGAGAACAAAATAATGCCTGAATCACAAACCTTTTGTTGAAAGTACCTTAATGTCATCCCTTCGACTGACCTGGCCATCACTCGTCATCCTCCTTATATTTGCCACCGATGTAGGGAACATACTGCAAAATCAGCTTCCAGTCCGTGAAGTAGATAACACTCACCAAAGAAGCTGCGCCCCAAGTGGCCATGTTGGGTGCCCTGGCAAGAAGAAAAAAATATTTGGGACAAGTTTATTTATTTGTATTAAAGGTGAAAACAACAACAACAAAATCTTCAACAATATTGGGGAACAGGGATTGAGGTCAAAACACAAATCTACAGAGAAATCTAGGGAAAAGATTACGTTATTAAAAAATGGCTGACTTATCAGCTGGAATATTTTTCTGTGTAAAAATAATTGATTAAATCATTTCATGGTTGATGTTTAAGCTCACAAAAACTATTAAGAAGCTGTTTGAAAAACTGTTTATGTTTTGGGGGAAATTAAAAATGCAGATCACTGCAAAAGGCCTCAAATGATCAGTTGACACACTCAAACCCAACAGTTTTAGTATGTCTGAGAGTTTTTGCATCAAAATGTGAGTTACTGTCACACAACACACAAATATGAGCTGATCTGACAAGGCAGCACATTCAATTCTATTAATCTAGCTGTTATAAATACTACTGTTGATTCATGGTGGGCAAATTTAGACTTGTTATATCTCAAGTATTTTGATCCAAGCTCTCGCATATTTTCTTAAAAACTCAGAAAAAGAAAAACGCCCGTCTCTTTTAAGTTTTAAAAATGATCAAATTATTTCTGAATAGTTTTGTGGTCCTGTATTTTTGTTGTTAACAAACCCTAATTGCTTTTTACTGTTTTACAGATACATGATGTATTAAAACATGATTGCATTTTTCAGTTTTAAGTAAGATCGATACTTGACTTTGGGGTCTTTACTTGAAACGATTTGTAAACACATGTACCCCTTTAGCGAGCTAGCTCATTTTTCCTACGGAAAAAAAAGAAAATGGCTTGAAAACACGTACCCTGTGATTTTGCGTTGAGAAAAGTAAAATAAATAAATAAATGAGCACTTGCAATCACTTCAACCATTTTATCCATGTTTAGCTGTGAGGCTAAAGTCACCGACGTCAACACAGATATGACCTCAGTTAAGCTAACAGCTAGCCTAATCCTTAGCTAGCCTACGTCGAAGTTCAGCTCACCTAATTCTTTCTTTTTTTTTTTTCGCCTTTACGATTAAAAAATATCTTACCATGTCTTGGCGATGCTCGCATTCCTAACACCTATAAGTTTTTCAATCATTTTGGTTGTCAGATGTCCTTTAGACACAAGACGCGTTGGTTGCTTCAATAGTTAACTTCCGAGTGTCGACAGAAATACTTCCGGTTTTAAACAAAATAAAATTCCGGGTTTACAATGGAAATGTACTACCTGTGGTATGTGTTCAACTCAATGGGTTTTACACACATACAATAAAGTATAACATAATTATAAAACATAAATTACAAATTGCGCCTGCGACACTGTCATTTTTACAGTCTTGTTTTGACACAACACGACAGTTCAGTGCGGCTGAATTCGCCTTTATAAACGGGGGACAAGTTGTAACTTCTTTTTGTCCACTAGATGGCAGCAAATACACATTCACCATCACGCATTGACTCTTCGCTCAAACTTGGGTAAATTTGGTGCGAATGTAGCTGAAATTCATCCTCAACACATTCATCGACCACTTTTATGTCTTTTTAACAACCATTGTTGGAATTCCACCTCTAAAATCATCCATCTTCACCAACTTCTCTAAATTCCTAAAACTCCACACAGAAAGATCTCAGGCTGGGAGATGATCCAGTGCTCCACATCTTTTTTGGCATTGCTCATTCACCAAGAAATTCTTGAATAACTTTACTCATTTCATGACAATCCACTTCTATGAAGGCTAGCAACAGTTTTTTATGAGCACATTTTTACTTTTTGCAGGTGACAATGCAATGGGAAATGACATTTAAATAATTAACTTACTCATTATTATTATTACAAAGTTCTACATACATAAATTTAAATTCTTGTGTAAGCATGCTTTTGTATTTTATTAGGAATTTGAAATTTACCTTAGTAACATTAAACACTACAAATATAGGCTGCTAAAACAACATCAGCATCAATATTGTATGAATAATGCCTAGCACTGGTAATTTTTTCAGGATTTTTTTCTAGAATTTTTTATCCTTATTGTTGCTATTTTTATTAAGTTAATGGGGAAAACACTGTTATATATGTTTTTTTTAATTGTTGTCTCTTCTTACTTGGCTCAATGTTGTTACTGATACATTTTTGGGACGGAAATATTTGATGGCTCCATGTTTAATGTTGCATTGTTGTATTTTGTGTTGTACAGCACTTTGTGAAATAATTTATATGAAAAGTGCTCTATAAATAAAGCTTTATTTACTTGTATTGTACATTATTTTCAATAAAATAAAAAAATGGTTGGGAGATGATCCTGTGACCTTCCTCCTAAAGTTTACATGTACTGGTCTCATTGCTGGGAGTGAGAATACATTTTTGAACCAACAAATGGGGCACAAAAGCACCAGGTTGAATCCACTCTTTAAAAAAACGCCAGTCTGGTTGCTGCTCCATCTATCAGGAACTTATGATTTCACATTTGACGTGAGGTTTATGTGGATTACTGCGTCCAGCTTTATCTTGAGAAAACTAAATTCAGGTTTCTTCCATTATTTAAAAAAAGAAAACCAGGTTGTTCTTAAAAATGGTACATTTATTGCTACATTACTGTTATATACACAACAGTTCTCAACATCTACTTTGTATATAAAAAAATAGGAAACTGGAGGCACTTTGAGGACAAACCCTACATAGATGTTGTCCCCAAACATGAGCGAAGACAGAGATCTGTAGCAGGTCATCTTTCATGAGAACAGAGTCTGTGAGCAGAAGGTGTGAATTTAGAGACAAGGTTACTGCAAAAACATAATTCATGGACAAAAATCCAGTTTTTACAAGTGACTTTACAAATCACAGTTTGAGGAACTGAAATGTCATTTCTGGGTTTGTCTGCTGGCCAGGATTTGTGATGAAATGATGAAAACTGTTCCACATCAGTAACCGGCTTCCAGTGATGAAGCTGACAGACATACAGGTGTGTATGTTATTACACACACACCAATTTGAGGCAAAAATGACGACAAAAAAGATGAAAATACAATGTTCGGCATCAAATTTGTCAACAATGTTCAACTTATGACTCGTGACACAAGCACAGAAGAAGTCACTGAGCATAATTCTTCATATTATAGATGATAATGAAATATAGGGCTTTAAAACAAAACAAAAACAAAATATTTGTATTGCAAAAAGACAACCTACAAAACCTTGAATGAAACATCATCCACCATGTAAGCAAAGACATGTTCAGGCACTGGTGAGTAACCATTATCAAAACTCCTCATGTCAGAAAAATGACTAAGGCCACCTCTTTTAAATCCTTTTTTATGCTTTATCTCATAATGAAACAAACATTTGCTACAGACCGCCCCCTTCTTAACTTCTCAAACTAATAAACAAGCTCGTCAGAACGCTGGGAGAGGAGAGGGGGCGGGGCTGCGCTAATAAAACTTTTTCATATTAAAAAAAATGTCACAAATAGTAGAACAGCCCAATTTACAACTGGTTTGCGTTCAAACAACAGATCAATATCACAACATGTGATGTTACAGCCTTATTAGTTGTCATTTCTAACATCTCTAAACTGGCACCAAAAACAAACAAACAAACAAACAAACAAACAAACAAACAAACAAACAAACAAACAAACAAACAAACAAACAAACAAACAAACACCTGACTTTGTTCCTGGAATCTAAACTGAGTCGTCTTACATTAAAAACAATGTAAACAAAGTAAATAAAGCATTCCAAACAATACAAACAAAACTCTTACGACTAAGTTACAAAGTAAAAAAACAAACAAACAAACAAAAAAAAAAGGAAGATCCTTACAACAGGCTTCAACACAAAGCAACCAAAACAAAGTCAGTCAGTGGCAACAGAGGGAATTCTGTCAAAACATGGCAGTAACACTCATGATCCCTTTCAATACTTTAGTTAAACGTGTACAAGATAAGTGTCCGGTATCAAAATGCAAACAGCTCTGATTCTTGCGGGAAGTGATTTCCCAATGATGTCGGAGCGAGGGATGCTTTCAGACACTTTGCACCGAGCTGTGAGGCTGACAGCGAGGCCCGTGCTCCAGCCTCGCTCTGTTGGGTTGCGTCTCTCCTGGCAGTCGGTCCATTCCACTTGCATGGCAGTGACAAATAACTGATGTAAAGGACTTCAAGAGACAAGACTCTGGGATCCAAAGTTCTGAGACAAGCAATAAAAAATAAATCACCCCAGTGCACAAGTGAGTCCGAAATGTGGCAACTTGTTTTCCTTTCTTTTTAGCCACTTCAACAAAATTGAAGAAAAACGGACTGAAATCCCAGCGTATCAAAAAGAGGAAGCAGGTATTCTTGACAGACCGGTCAGTGGCAGAAAAGTCTCTAAACTTCAGTAATTCAGTCGTTACATGAAAACAATAAACGTCAAATCTAACAACAAGGCATGAATAAACAGGTTTTGTTCTATCGCAGTATATAAATCATCCCTCTTTGCTCGGGAAGAATGTAAGATCGCATTATTCTCTGATGGGAATGCCAATACTATTCAGCAATGTAAAGTCACTCAGATGAGCAATTGATCCAAAGTTTTTTGATCCAAATAAGTTTTGCTCCCAGTGTGTAAAAGCGAGTTCCGCTGACTCCAAAAGCAGCGTCTTCAGTTCAAAGCATCATCGTGTAAAGATCAAGAAATGTTTTTTATTTTTAATTTCATGTGCCTCTTCTGCTGCGATGTGTTATACTGCGCCAGGAATGTGGCCACCTGCTTTGTCAGTTACGAGGTGTGTGTGTGTGTTTCCCAAAAGCTGCTGAACACACACTGAGATGACACGACAATGATAGATAAGGCCACGTGTTCTAAGAGCTGTACGAGCCAAAAGAGCTGGAAAAGAAAGGAGGGAAAAGTGATTAGTTGTAATAAAAGGTGATTTCTGACACATACAGATTCTGCAGACAGACCTGAGAGTTACATATGGCTCACAGGGTTGTGTCCATCCCCTCCCAGAGCAGCGTGACTTCCACCGAGCTGCAGACCCGAAACTTTCTCCTCCTCTCTCCTCTTCAGGCAGGCGGCTTTTGGATTCAAATTACGCTCTTCAAAACAAATAAAAGCTTTTAAACACAAACATGGTAAAAAGCCATGAAAAAAACACAGTTTAGATTAGAACATTGAAGAAAAAGCGAGAGAAGAGAAAGAAGGGAAAAGGGAAGTGCAAGTGTTTGGCAGAAAGCAGGGATATACTTCCTCCTCTTCCTCTCCTTTCTTCATATTTAAAGTGACAGAGCCAACACGAGTGTTGCAGGCAGTGGGAGCAGAGTTACAGAACAGATTTCCCAGGAGGGGAGTTACGCCAGCCGCACGTTTGTAAAACAGATCCTCCTGTCCTGGCTGACCTACCTCGCACCTGCTTCTCCAGGCTCAGTATGACCTGAACGGCCTGCTGCAGGATGATCAGCTTGGTCTGGGCCTTGTCGCTCTGCAGGTGGACCTGACACATCCTGCCCAGCTCTCTGAAGGCCTCGTTTATGTCGCGCACGCGCACTCGCTCCCTAGCGTTGTTCGCTAGGCGCCGATCCCGCTCCCTCTGCTCCTTCTCCTCCGCAGTCAGGTTCTCGTCGGCCACCGAGACGAGGCTGCTGTCGGGGAGGAGAAGTGGGGTGAAGGGAAGGGGCATCAAACCCAAATCAGAACTCTCACTGGGCTGGGGGGGTTCTCACAATTTGTTGCTTCTAGAGAAACTGGCATTTCACCCTCTCAACATTTAGGTTTTATGATGCTGATTTTGAGGTCGAGACACAACCAGAGGAAGATCCTGGAGAGCAGGAGAACGAGCGGAGGTAGATAACTATAGCTTTCTTCTCAGATGTAACAGTGAAAATACGAGGAAAATCTTGTTCAAAGCTCTCTGTAGTCTGTGGCACAAGCTCAAAGCTAACCAGGTCAGGATTCAACCAACTAAAGCAACTCTTAATCATCAGGGTCCAGGAGGGAAGTTGAGGGGATTTGGTGACTGTCCAGCAAAATGAGAAATTGTGAGAAAGAGAGGAAGTTACACCTTTTTGCCAAATGCAGGACACAGAAAGAGGCACAGAGGAAAGCTAACAGGAGAGGCTGACATCGGCAGCACATTAAATACATCTGCAGCCGATGTATTTATTAGAAAGTTAGGAGGAGTTGATCTCTGTTGCCATCTGAAACAGGAAAACGAAAAAGCAAAAAGGAAATGAAAAAGCAAAATAAAAAAAATCAGAAAATAAAAAAGGGTTATTGTTTGAAAGGCTGAAAGATGAAGCACAAAAACACAACTATAAACACAAAGACATGTTAATGCACAGCAGGCAGCTCTGTTTTCATGCCAGCGGCTGATAAAACAGAAACTAAAATGCTGCTTTATATGAAAACAATGTTTATAAAACACACAGCGATAAAGCAAACAGAAAGTAAATAAGGTTGAGTGGTGAGGTAGACAGATGTGTGAGGAAACAAACAGGCTATGAGTGATGCAGGGACGTTCCAACAGTCGTGTGTGTGTGTGTGTGTGTGTGTGTGTGTGTGTGTGTGTGTGTGTGTGTGTGTGTGTGTGTGTGTGTGTGTGTGTTATCAGACAATGAAAACATTTTGAAATGAACTGCATAAAGGGCGTGTCCTAAAACTATCACACAGCTCATTTCCTTTCATATATTTTCTCTTTATTTTTGGCTCATGTTGACAAATAAACATAATTTGAAACAGATTATGTCACCCAGATGGATTAAAACTCAGAATCTGGTCATTGGTTGAAGCTGTGTGGAAGTTTTATTGTGAAAAGAAGCCCATCCCCTCCACTTCCTTTGTCCCTGGACCCCCACTGACCTCGGACTTGTTGCTCCAGGTTGATTATAACATTAACAGCCTGTTGCAGTATGATCAATTTGGTTTGTGGTTTTTCAGAGCTCAGATGGAGCTGACACATGCGGCCCAGCTCCTTAAAAGCCTCGTTGATGTCCCGCACGCGGAGCCGCTCGCGGGTGTTGTTTGCCAACCTCCGTGCTTTCTCCCGCTCAGCCTTGACCTCCACTGGTAGATCTTCGTCATCATCATCGTCCAAATCATCTAGACTACTGAGAGAGTGTGTGGCAGACGAGGAAGGAAGGAAACAACAGTGTGGGTACAGTTCAGTTCTAGAAATGCTCCAGTTTCTAATTAACATCGGCACACCAGTGTCATCTAACGACAAACACTTGTCTTTCAGGGTGAGGGTCAGTTTCAAACAACATGCTTCTGTTTCCACTACAAGGCAAGTTTTACTCTATTTATTGAGGTGATAAATTTCACAGCTACCAAATTTATTCTTTTAATACCTCAAATAGCTCTTGCTGCTTAATTTCTTTCAGTGTTTATACCAAACAAATCAAAAGCTTAAAAACTGTTTTCTTTAGAATCCAGCTAGCTTACAAAAATAAACAACTATTGTGATTTATTTACTAATTTTAGAAACCTTGTCCGGAGGCGGGCCTTCGTGTCTTTCTTCTCGTCCTCTGACTTGTCTGTAATGGAGCAGTTCTCATCATCCTCCCTCTCCTCTCGTTTGATCATCGCACCGCTGGAGCGAGTCAGGTTGCCGGGCAGAACTACAGAGTTCAGACAAAAAAGGTACTGAGACCTAAAACTATGTAGAACAAAATGAAGATCCAGATATTTTAAAAAGATAGCTGAATAATAATAATAATAATAAT
>NW_013952405.1:8179262-8180688 GCF_001266775.1 Austrofundulus limnaeus
AAACAGAAATGTCCCACCTGTAAGCTGAGAGGCTGAATGAACAGATGCAGAGCTGTGATGCAGAAGTCCTCCACTAGAGGGCAGACCAGCAGAGTCCTCATGGAGACTGGAAACCTTCAAGTCAGAAACTGATTTTAAATGTAGCTCAACAAACTTCTCAGTTTTATTTTTTACTCCACTACATTAAATCACCATCATAAAGAAAAAAATGTTTGTTATTATGTTGTAAATCTCACCAGCCCTGGCAGGCGACTGACCAGCCCAAGTGCTGCACTGCTGAAGCCTGGAGGTAACCCTCCCTGTCCGCTGGCGTGTCGCTGAAGAACGCATATGGCTTCATCCAGGTGGTCCTCTATTTTACTCTGCTGTGAGACATGAAGAACAACAGAAAAGATGAGGAGCTTTGCCCTGATCTTTCACACTGAAAGAAAACAGACGGACTCACCATAGACTGAACTCCACCATCAAAGTTAGGTGAAGGCGTGGCCTGGCCAGAAGACTGGGTCCATTGAGATGCAGAGCCTTGGGAAAAAATGTTTATTTAAACAAAAGTTACAATGTTTTTATGCAAGTCAAGAAATGTTGAGAGTTTAATGTCTACACGATCAGTGGTGAAAATGGACTTTTAGATCGCTCCGTGCTGCTGGATAATGCTCTCATTATGCTCAGCTGTGATTTATAATTCTTGTTAATGGAGAAGTGATATATAACCACATGCTGAAAATTACCACTAAAAGTTGTTCTTGTTCTGCTCTACCTGTGTCACGCTGAGCAAAAAGCTCATTTTACATTTTCAACATCATCAGCCAATTAAAAAAATATATTTGTAAAATACAATCTGCAATTATGTGACAACTTTTGACATTAAAAAACGGTCAACATACAGCTCAGCAAAAATGACCCCAGCAGCTGCTAATGACTGAACAGCATCATAATGTAATCTTAAGCCAGCAGAAGTATTTAATGAATAAACTGTGTGAAAGTTTTCATGCTTGGACTCAATGCAGACCCGAATGAGGAAATGACCCCACCCTCTCTTTATTTTTACTATTCTCCCTTCCTCTCCTGTTAAATTAGGTTCTTGTGTGTGAAATTACCTTTGTTTGTGCTTTTTAAAAGTGTCAAAGCATAAAAAAATTATTGTTCTTGTTGCAGAAATGATATAAACTGTGTTATTGTTATTTTATTGTCAAATATGTATGTGGTAAAAATGTATGCCAGCTAGGCCTGTCACGATAACAAATTTTGCTGGGTGATTAATTGTCTCAAAATTTATTGCGATAAACGATAATATTGCCTGGTGACCGTTTTACAACTAATAATTATAAAAGCATAATATGTAAGTGTAATAAATCAATAAACTTTCATTTTTAAAAGAATGTTTAACAAAGCGGACTCTCAGTCTCTAACAAAAAATGCACTTGAA
>NW_013952405.1:8180733-8188079 GCF_001266775.1 Austrofundulus limnaeus
ATGTTGCGCCGGAACAAATAAAGAAGCAAAGCTCTGAGCTTGAGGAGGAAAACTCACCTGAAACAGCATGAGGTGATCCAGAGGGAGTCGATGGAGACGGAGGGAAAACATTACTGTKTGTGTCTGAAGGATAAATCTGGACAAAGAATGTCTGAATTTCAATCAAATCAAACAATTTGATTACATTTATAATGCTTCATAACACCATATATGACATATATTTGTGTAAATAAAGCACGTTTCCTTAAATATGTAGCTTATCAGTACTTACTGATGCCAAGGCTTTCCCAATCTCATCACCTGAACTTCCAGGAACTGCACCCCGATTTGCTGCATAAATCAAGAAAAAAACTTTGATCACTATCAGCGTTTAGCTGTGTGACAATATTATTTGATAACACATTCATTTTAAAAAGGAAGAGGCACACACTATAAGATTTACCCATAAGGGTTTCAGTGCTGGCGATAGGGGGTGTGTGGTTGGGGACTCCAAAGCTGCTGGAGCCAGAGTGGAACCCAGCTGGATGAGCTCCGTTCACCTCACTGCCATGCAGGGGGTAGTTGTGGGGAGAAAGTGGCAGAGGCTGCCGTTTCTTGGAAGAACACACACCCAACAGTTTAAATAAATAGCCAGACAGAGACTTTCATGATCCATTTGTGTGTGTGTGTGTGTGTGTGTGTGTGTGTGGGTTGATTTTAACAAGTCTTCAACGTGAAGTTAAAACCCACCAGTCTATCTTGAGGGTTGATGGCAGTGAAAGGTCCGTGCTGACCCAGATGGGGGGAGTTGCCCAACACGGCAGAATAACCAGGCTGAATCATCGACCCGGCAGAGCCCCAAGGATCGGAGGGCGGGTGGAGACCTTCTGTCAGAGGCCATCCAGCAGAGAAAGGGGAAGAAGGAAGGGTTGAGGGATAACCAGCCACAGGAGACCAGAAGACAATGAGGACTGCATATGAGACATGTCACATTACTGTGACGACTTTATTCAATCGTGATTCACTATTCAACAGCCAGGCACCAGAGGGGCTTTGTAGCCTACAACACCTCTGGTGCATCTGGACACAATACAGCCGAGAAACCAATTTTCCAGCTGCACCGGCTTCAAAGGAAAATTCCAGGAAATTATTGTCTTTGCCAGACTAAACTTTTCAACTAAACACAAAGAACAAGGAGAAACTCTGGAGAAAAAATATTGTTCCAACTGACCTTGCCCGTAGTATGGTGATAGGTAGACGTTTCCTGCTTTGGAGGGAGGGTAGCAATCTCGATTAAAATCCTCCCTGGGGTTTGATGTATAAACCTGCACATAAAAGCACGAAACTCTTCAGCTTAAAGGTTGAGTCTGACAGAACTATAAAAACATGTTGGAGAGAAACTATTTTCTTTTTGCCATATTGGATTTCACGACTGATTGAAGACTTGTATGCATTTATTATCGGATTAAACAGCGCTCCTAAAAGTTGGGTTCCCTCACTGGTCTATTTTTACTATCTGGTTTTACAGCCTAATTGAATACCCACACCACTGCAACATTTCCTTAGACCTGGATATAGATCAGTCAGTGCTCTTTTTTGGGTCCACGTCCATCATATCAGTCAGACTTTTACATATTTTAATCACTAACGGTTTTTAGATATTTCACTTTTTTTTAGCTAAAAGTATACACAAAAATGGGAAGTTGCCTGTAATAAAAGGTATAGAGAAATGATTGTTCTTAGCAACTTTTTAGCAAAAGTTATTTGAGGCCACAATCAAAACTTAACTGTATTTGAAAAAAAATTCTGAATAAAAAGAACTAAAGTTTTGTTCTGTAATTTGATTAAACAGGGGAAAAGGAGAGGAAAGAGAGAGGAGAGAGAAGAGGGAGCGAGGAGATGCACTCCTAATTACTGAACCATCTGCCAAATCCTGGACGGCGGCCAACTCCACTGGCAGCTGGGTTAGAGGGATGGGGGAGGGAGAAGGAGGAAGGGGAGGGCTGTTGTTTATGGTGGCGAAGGGGGGGAAAAAGAGGAAGGCTGTGTGAGATGGGGTGGGGTGGGGAAAAAAATAAAAGAAATAGGGTGTCCAGAGAGGGAGCGACTAAGGGGGGAAAAAATGAGGAGGAGAAAAAGCTTCAAACCCCTGAATGAATTCTCTTCTGGGATTTGATGAGTAGACTTGGCAGAGGGAAAGAAATGTGGCCGCAAAGGCCCCACAAATACAACACGCCATAAATACATATTGCAAATAAGTGGCTTTTCCCTCTTGGTTCTTTTTGACTTTGCTGCTGCAGATGCACAGCTGTAAGACTTGGAAGGCCTGTATCACTGCTATTATACTGCTGCCAAGGAAAAGGCTTCGGATGTCAGACTGAATGTGAAAAAGGACGCAAGACGTGAAAATTTGGGGTCTCTTGGAATGAATGCCGTCGCTGAGACGTGGTCTGGTTGTTAGTACTTACGGAGGAGGGCAGGCCGGGGGGCACCTTCCTGATCTTTTTTGGCTGTGACTCTGCAGGGAGGGAGACAAAAAGGAAACCATGTCAGTCAGGAAAAAAAGGCCTGAACTTACAGAAAAATGACTACACAATAGGTAATGAAGGCCTTTAAATATGGAGCTTCCTTCCTCACAAATTCCTGCTAAACCAATCAGTCATTGTGACAACTCGTTCAGAACATAATTAGGCTGATGTTATTCAACAATTGCTCCATTCTGAGAACTGGCTGATGTCACTTTTTCTTAGACTCTTTTTAAAGGTGTACAAAAGAAGCAATGCTGCACAACAATGCACATTTAAATCAAACAAAAGCTTGCAATATGTCCTATAATTTTTTTTTTGCAATCTTACCAATGGGGTCCTGTGAGGGTCTCCTGCGAGTGTTGCTTCGCTCATATGATGAATAAAACTGGGAACCGGACTTAACAGCAGCTGGAGAGAGGTTATTTGGACTGGACAAGGGCATATCGCTGGACATGAAACCAGGCTGAAGAAAAGAGAAATAAGGCACTAAATTGTTTGATAGATGGTTAACCTATAAACATTAACTCAGAAAATCCAGAGGTGTGAGCGAAAACAACTATACATGTTTAAAGAATGAGAACTATGTTGTGGTGATGTGGAGTTGGACTGTTTTACTTAAGGAAAGCTAAAGAATACCATCAATAACGTTTACATGTTTGTCAGCATGACAGTGTTTTTTTTTTTTGTTTTGTTTTTGTTTTTCTGTCAAGCTGCTTCCCGTCCTGCGTGAGACCTGTATAACGTTCAAGTGGCATTGGAGAAAACAACATTTGGACTGGAAAAAATCCGTAAAATACTCCCTATTCATCAGAAGACAACTCAGTCATAATGTTAATAGTTGTTAATAATATTTTACCAATTACCTCAGTATGTTCCACACAAACGTTAAATAAATATAAACATAAAAAGGTTGGAAGAACTACTTCCACACTGCAAAGATGTAAAGTCTGTCGCCACGTGAATGCAGCACAAAGTCTACCTGTAACCAGAGAACATGGTGGTCGAAGTTTGAACAGAGGAAAGAAGAGGAAAACGTTGAATTTGATCATGTTTGAAGACGCTAACGGGCCAGCCCTCGCATCAAAGCGGCAAGCAACAGGTATGCTGCAGGGAAAGTTTCTTTAGAATAACTGTGGATGGAAGAGGTGCTGTTTTTTCTTGGGGAAAAAAAATCTTGCTCTGATCGTTCTAGAAAAAAGGGTAGAAGAATAGTTTCACAGTTTTAGGAATATTGTAATCTAAAGAACGGTTTGCAGTTTGTTGTTTACACTGAGAACTTTTAAGCTGTCATTTGTGAATTATTTTAGTTTTTATATTTGAGAGGAATAAACTTTTTCAGTTTGAATAATTATTTGAAGTTATATATTAATGATATTAGGAATAAATGTACTTTGAATCTATCGGTTGTCTATATCTGTTTTTGAAGGGATTCACGATCAGTTGTAACATTAGACTTTATTTGATAAACATTTATTTTAACTGTAAAATAAAGACTGTAAAAACACTGTAGGCAGTTTAGTTTTATATATTTTTAAATATATATTTTAACACAGCTAGAGCCATTTTATTTTCACACAAAGCATTCTGGGTAAATGATGACGTGGATAGGTCCTCGGTGTGAGGCTGCTAGCGAGCTATATCCACCCTGAAGGTTAATCTTGGACAATATCTGAAGATCGGCTCTTTTAAAGAGAGAGCAGAGAGCGTTGACAGAGAGGAGAAGGTAGAAATGACTCAGCCTGTAACTGAAAATATGGATGGAGGACAACAGAGCTGCTTCATGGAAGAAGAACCTCAGCTTAGCCTGTTAGCTTTAGCATTAGTGCAGACGCTATACTGCCTTATATATATTAGATCTGTGCTAGCGCGACAAACTATCAAGTTAAACTGAGGTCCTGCATCTATATTTTCAGTTACAGGCTGAGTCATTTCTACCTTCTCCTCTCTGTCAACGCTCTCTGGTTTCATTTAAAAGAGTCGATCATCAGATATTGTCCAAGATTAACCTTCAGGGTGGATATAGCTCGCTAGCAGCCTCGTACCAATAATCTTGTCGACATCATCATTTACCCAGAATGCTTTGCGTGCAAATAAAATGGCTCAGTCCATGTAATATATATTTTTAAATTTAGTTTAAAAATGATAAAAACAGCCTACAGTATTTTTGCAGTCATTATTTTACAGTTAAAATAAATGTTTATCAAATAAAGTCTAATGTTACAACTGATTGTGGATCCCTTTAAAAAAAAGTTATTGTGCATCTCTAGTTTTTCTGTCCAGATATCCCAGTCCAAATCTTGTCACAAAAACAAACAGTAGCAACAGTCAGGTGAACAAACACTGACTCTGCCAATAATACTGCAATTCTGTAAATAAAACAAAAAACCTCATAAGCCCTGGAAAAACCCAACATGCCAACTAGCTGTGACACAACAAGCAAGAGATCTAATGTGAACTGAACTGGATCTGTCATGGAAGGCAGAAAATGTCAAATTCTGTGATCTAAAGTAATTTGCAGAGAAAAAGATTATGAACTAGATTTCTTTTTTAAGGAAATGAACAAGCAGACGCTGCAGTAAACTTGCTCCAACAAAAGGTTCTGTGGAGTACAAAGTTAAATGAACAGTTTTGAACTGTGGCTGATGGGGGACAGTATTAGTGTTTATTAATAAAGTAAGCGTAAACAAATTCTATTAATCCCCAGCGGGGAAATTATTTCTCCATGAGGGCTTTCCACTCACAGAGTTAAACCGGCAGCCTTCTGATCACAAGCTCACCTTCTCCAGCCTTGTGTAGGACCATGATATCAGAGTTGAGGATTTTTCTCCCTGATAGTTTTACATTTTTACTCCTAACAGCTAGGATTGACAAACCCATCGCTGTAAAAGCACAACACAGTTGGACTGACTCTCTCACTTCCCCAGTAGCTCATGTTATGCAAATACTTTGAGTACAACATGGCAGAATACTCCCACATGAGTTCAAGCCGAACAGTATTTGTAACCTTGTCCACATCTAAACTGAAATATTTAATACCTCTGCACTGCATTTGCAATGACCCAATCAATCAGTTTGATTATACTATAAGAAAATTATTATTTTTATTTAAGGTGTAAGAACAGCAAACACTGCTTACTTTTTATTATTTCTTCTTTATTGTGATTTGAAGTGAATGTTAATTGGTGTACAAAAATCAACAAAAGGGCAAAATGTCATGAAGAAGCTCGCGTATCCTTAAATAAATTTACCTGTGCTCCAAATGAGGAGTATGGTCCTTGTTCAGCCTTCCCTGTTAGCAGAATGTGTGAGAAAAATAAATTAGTCAATATTAAAACAGAGTTTTGTTATTGCCCCACTTTCCATCCCATCTGCTTTGTGAATGTATTTGGTGTTATTTATGGCTGCAGACAGCAAAAACAAAACAAATGGACCCATTATAAATGCTTCTGGGGCAATTGTGCCCAACCTCTGCCCCCTCCTGACAGTAAAACAGAGAAGAGCTGTAGTCCGCAGTGATCCCCAGGGAGAGCCTTGTTTGTGCATGGGTGCCCTTTACACCCCGACCCCTCCCACGCTGATCACGCAAACTGCAACGCACAAACAAATCCCTCCTGCACATCCTCCCCAAATACCCTGCTCCCTTCATCCTGAAACACGTTAACTAGAACACAAATGTCTAACTCTGTCTGCTCTGTAAAACAAACAACTCATTGTTCTGTTCCTTCACACCGTCCACTGACGTCACAGTGATCCTCTATCGTTCAGACAAACACCGGTCCAAACGTCCTTGATTCACTTTGGTTTGTAACAAAATGACGATAATGAAAGTTGTGATGTCTTTTGCTTCAATAACAGGTTTTATTTGAGCTTTCTCACTCACCGATTACCCCTGATCCAAATACTGGGGTAGAGGCCAAGTTGTCTCGCTCACTGTAAAGGCCTTCATCAAAACCCTGGGAAAAACATCACAGATAGTCATATGAATCAGAACAGCATCATAAGTAGATCACTGTAATAAATAAAAAAACATTAGAAGTGATGCAATTTGATTCAAATCTTAACTTTGAGAAACATTTTTTTAATTAAAGGTTTTGTCTAAAATGAAACTGTTTTAATGTTTTATTGACGTTGAACAAGATTCACACTTTTATTACAACTAAACTGGAATATTGTAACTTGTATGTTGGTGTTAGTCGGGCCAGCCTCTCGTGCTGTCAACATATCTCCCCGGTGCTGGATTCCTTTCATTGGCTGTTTCACAGAGGGGATCAGGTCTTTAGATGTCCTGAGGTCCAGGCTGGTCCTCAAACTTGACCGGACCGTTTAAACTCTGGGACCAGCTGCCTCTTCATGTCAAACAGGCATCAACTCTTAGTGATTTAGTAAGTCTCATTTTAAATAAACTTATATTTAATTACTTTTCATACGAGATCTTTACATAACTTTATTGATTTTCATTTTGACTTATAATATTTTTACAGGTTTTTATAGTTTCTTATGCTTATTAACTTTTTTTACTATTATTTATTGTTTTTTCTGCCGCCCTTTGACCAGAGGCAGTAGTTTGCCAATTTAATTTCAAATGATAAAAAGCTACAAAACACCAACAAATATTTCTTTGTTTAAACTTGACTGTAAAAAGGGAAATAAATTTCCCATTAAGCTTTTAGACAAATGCAACAAAGTCCACAGAAAACAGACGTTTGAAGCTGACTTCACTAAAGTTTTGGCGTTTTAATAAAAAAAAACTGTAGACAGTGAACCAAACAACTTGTTCTCATAAAAGCACCAAACTCTGAATACTGTCCACCGGCATAAGCCTTTTTTTTTGTATAAAGT
>NW_013952405.1:8189069-8208510 GCF_001266775.1 Austrofundulus limnaeus
ATATATATATGCCTTTTCATTTTTTTATTTTACAAGTTTCAGAAAGAAAATCAACTCTGAAATATTTAAAATTTGCACTTAACTTTGGAAAAAAATGTTTTATTGATTGTATGAACGTAGAACATGACACTTAACATATTTTCAATCCAATTTAGCAATAAAATTATAAAAGTTAATCTGGCAAATTAAACATTCCCTATGTGAAACATAAATAAAGAGAGAGACTTTCCTCTGTAGCTCATGATACTATTTTGGACCACTGATGTGATCTTATTGAGCACTCTGTTAAGTTGTGTGGGGGTGGTATGAATACGGACACAAGATTTTAACACACTAAATCATTTACAACCCTAAAGTGGTAATTAGCTGCATCACCTCAAACTTGCATAATAATATTAGTAATTTGAGTAAGTGGATAAAAATACCAAGTTTGCAAAATGATTATCTCATTCAGAAAAAAAAAAAACAATTCTCCTCCTACTGTTTAAACTGAATTTTGCGTGAACCCGTTAACTCTGAACTTTGTTTTTGTAGTGATGATATGAAACTAGAAGCAGGAAACCAGGTGACAGTTCGGTGTTTAACCATGACGGCTGAGGTACCAAGTAAGCAGTCAAATACAGAGCACTTCATCATGTCACCCACTGGTTGTGTGCAAAAGGAATATAAATTTAGTCATCATTCAAGCTTAGTAAATTAAGTTTTCAAAGGTGGAATAAATCATACCCTTCCCTGGTTGAAAGTTGGACTGTTCTGTTCTCCTGGTCCCCAAGGACTGGACCCGCTCCTTTCATCTAAACCTGGAGGGCAGAAAACTTGGTTAGACATGTCAGCCTGTTAACAGAAAGAACATTGTTTTTAGAGATTTATGTCCTTGTCTGGCAAGAAATGTCTCACTTGAGAGATTGACGACTTGCTTTGATACAGGTTTTTCAGGCTTCTCAAAGTAATCTCCAGTGAAGAGCTACACTTCAAAGCTCACACAGAGACAACAGAGTGACAGCGCTGTCACATAGTGTGGATATGAGCTGTAGGAAGTTTGAATAATTAACACCCAGTGTGAGGCTTCCAGAATCATCCTCGACATTCTTCATTCTCCCACTTCTCTCCTTTACATTTTCCATGGCAACAGTCATTCATAGCCCATTTAGTCTGTCTCTCTCTCACACACAAACACACACACAAATACATACACAGCTTACACCTTTGCCTTACCACACACATGAGGTCTCAACCTCACATGGCTGGCACGTGTTATCCCCATGGTCAAAGCAGCCTTCAGAAAGATGACCACGTTGTAAAACGGGTGATTTTCAACATTTCTTAAGCAGAAATTTCTGCCTGTTTCTCAGTTTTTTCTTCATTCTGCAACACAGCATCTCTGGGGGAAATCTGAAGCTTAATTGCACACTGATTTGCATAATTGTGCATATTAATGAGACTTGGTTCTATGAATATTCATATTTTTTTTTGTTTTGTTGACTAACTAAAAAGCTTAGGAGAAAAAAAAGAGGTAAGATGGGGGGAGACGGGCTAAAATCAAGCCAGGATCAGCAGTAGAACAAAATAATGGGTCCATACTGCTGAAAGCTGCTAGATTGCAGTAACAAGAGTGATCTACGTGACACCAATGGAATAAGAGATGAAGGAGACTTTTTCTTTAAGTCAATCAAGCATACAAAAAGAAACACATTCAAGTTGTTGGCACTCAACTTTCAAAATAAGAAAATGCTTCCCATCAGTGATTTTAAAATTAGGACTTCAGTAAATCTTGTGAAAACTAAGAAAAGGAGGAATTCATGCAGAGGACAAAAGATTAAGTAAGAATTGATACCCTGATATTACACTGAAATGACCAAAATACTTTGGTATCAATAATAAATCCTTACAACTAAATTGGTTTTTATTAGTGTTTCCTGAAGTTGATTAACTGTGATTAACTAAATTAACTGAACCTTTTAATGCCATCATTTTACAAAATGTCTAGACATCACCAAAACTTAAGTGAAGTTATGTATGAATGACAGACAACACCACTTTAATTAAACAGCTTGATAAACACAAGCAGGTTACAGATAAATGACTGAGACCGTTGTGTAACTCATGAACTGAATTAATGTGTTTTAATCATAGACCTTACATAAAAAACAGACCTAGCCATGAGTGAAGATAATGTGCAAAAATGAATCTGACAGACAACCTGAGAAAAGTTTGCACCTTTACTGGCTAGCACTTTGAACACTCACCCTCCACTTATTACCATTCTCTTAATAAAGCATAAGTTGAAGCCTTTACATAAATTAAATGAGTTACATAAATATACATTCCCACACCGTAATCATTAAAAATAGTGTGTAAATTTGTCTTTTTAACCACAATTTCTAGAAAAATATAAGATGTTTTCATAAATACACCAAATCATGCTGCTGATGCTGCTAAAATCATTTATGATTTTTAGGAGAGTAAAATAAATGTGATTTCAAACAGAACCTGAAGTAATAATTAAATTTCAATGCCACAATAGGGTAGTCAAAATCATGACAAAACTATGAGCAGTCCAATATTCAGACATACCATGAGAACTGGAAGAACATGAGGAAAAGAGTGAGTAACAACAGATGAAGCCTCTTGAGAACCCAAACCCTCTTCTCCTCCCAGCATGCAACGCCCCTTTAAGGTTAGCGAGTCTATAATTACTCACAAAAAAAGATATCAGAAACAGACAGACAGCCTGAGTCACTGGCTTCGTGAGCAAAACACAGGCAGATATATTGACCAAACTTGCAGACATGTCTTCGTTTTTACAGGAACACTGCCCCAGGCCAACTATAACTGAGCATGCTGTTTTTGTCTGCACAGCTTCTTCCTTCCCTTAGAGAAGTGAGTCACACCGACACAAAGCATAATGTCAGATAAAATCTCAAGAGTCAACACTGTTAATGAAATAACGAACAATATACAATAACACAGGCCTGCATTTTATACCTGCTAGTCACTGCAGTCTTTCTCAAATACAACACAATGTACACTAACTTACTCAGTAACTCATAGCAGTGGTTCCCAACCAATTTTCTTTAAAACCCACGACAAGCTGAGCCCCCCATCCCCACTACTCCTCATGTTACGAATAACACAAGTATAATTATTATGTATTGCCCACTAAAATACTGTAAACAAACAAAATTACATTTAGTCTTTTATCATATTCATACAAATACAAATCTATAAACTAGACCATCATAATGACATATAAACAAATCACAACTAAAGCTGTGCTGAATCGAAATCAGCAAATAATACAATGTAAACCACATTTAATTCACTCCTTTAAAACACTAGAATCAATAACATATCAATATTAATCCATAATTTGTTAGAAACAAGCATTAGCATTGTGATAATTAGCTACTAATATACATTCTAAACCCTATGGACTTTTTTGTGGATACTGCCATCTTTGCCTAGCGCAAAGCATCATGGTCCAGTTTGGGGGCATCCAGTGCCGGTGGGGGAACCGAATGACTGTGAAAATGGGTCGTGGGGGTCATGGAGATCTCTGTGCTGTGTATTACTTGTGTTTATGTGCAAGAATGATCCCAGATCCAAGAAAATAAGTTAGAATATATAGAATAATGAAAATATAAGATTGTCATCACTAGGCCTAGTAGCAGATCTAGTGCTACAGGGTTTACAGCAATCTTGGCTGCATATCACATTTTACGACTACAGATCATTTTCACCACTTGAGCGCCTGCCTCTTCATTGACTTTTCTTTTGGTTGCCCCCAAACAATCCAACAAACCATTACGTGCTGTTTCAGGTAGGCGGTGATAAACAGTATCTGTAAAATAGTCTTTAGAAAACTGCTAGCATAACGCTAATCTCTCCAGAACACTCCTGCAGGAAAAACACATTTACTCAATAGTTTACAACAGAAAAATTTAATAACAGTTACATAAATGCCTAATATTGCAATAACACACAACTTACCCCGTCACGCAATGTATTTAACTGTAAATGTGGATGTTTTGTTTAAACTGTAAATCTACTTGTGACTTCAATATTGTTGTCTCTGAAATTCAACCATACTTTAGCTTGAAAAATGTACCCATTCATGCAAATTTATATGCCCTCCTCTTTTGCACTTCTGCTTGTAGAATCCATAAAATACATTTTTTTGGACTCTCAGTTTCTAATGGCCCAACAAATGAAAGTGTATACAAAAATAACAGTGAAAGACATCCAACAGACAAAAGACCAGAGCTGAAATCTCATCTGGGAGATTCCCCACAGCCACATGTGTTAAACCTTCACATACTTCAGACCTAAACCATACTGGAAAAAAAGGCATCTGACTGACTCTGCAGGAAAAACACAAAGCAGCTGCTGGTGGAGAAAATGTGGACAAAACGAAAATCAGTGAAAGGCTTTAAAAGACAGTGTATCTTTAAAATACTCCTGTTCAACTCACTGCTAGTGCTGCTCACCTCAGACATGCAGGATGTCTGCAGCTTCTTATCCAAAATGTTGCCACTAAAGAAATACCTACTAAAATGTTCTGTCAGAGCAGCCCTTTTTCTCAAAACATGATCTGATGCACATTCAGGCATAAATAAATAAATAAATAAATAAATAAATAAATAAATAAATAAATAAATAAATAAAGTTGCAGGATGCAAATTTGACAAAGTCCAGCTCTATTAATTTTCAAGATTTTAATTGTTTGCTAAGCATTTTTTATATTTGGAAATCCCTCTCTGAGGGTCTTGATTGAGGTTATGGTTATACAGKTTCTGGTTTCTGGGAAGTCCCCCCATGAAGACAAAATTATCTTCAAACATTTTCTCTGGTTGCACTTGCACCATAGATAGGAACACATAACTTATGTAACAACCAGCCAATTGTGATTAGATGAAGTGAAGTCATATCCTGTTCTTTCTGTCACATACAAGCTTTATACAACTTGGTCTACACAATCAGTTTATTTCTCTATATTTTGTAGTTATGAAATGATGTAAAGCTAAAAAGCATTTGTTAACTGTGTTTAGAATTTATTGGTACCAAATTTTACTTGTAACTTTTTTCAAGGTTTTCTTTTCTAAATAGTGGTTTTGGTGCAGTTATATCGCAGATGTTTTCCCTCATGTTGGTAAAGTTGATGTCTGAGGTGGAAGCTAAGACAGACTTGATAAATAGAGCTTATCAACCATCAACCTCCACAAAAAAGGGACAACTTCCACCAATAGTTGTAAGAACTATGAAAAGGTTCCTGTGTTCCAAAAGGACACAATGAGTAACAGTTTGATTGACAATGTCTACATATTTTTATGTGGTATTGTGGTTAGAAGCTGTCGCCTCACAGCAACAAGATCATCGGTTCGCTTCCCCGCATTTCTGTGTGGAGTTTGCACATTCTCCCCATGCACATGTGGGTTTTCTCTGGGTTCTCTAAATCAGTGGTTCCCAAACTTTTCAGCTTTTGACCCACAAAATACCAGCAGCAGAGACCTAAGACCCCAGCTGTTGTAGGTTAATAAACACTGTTTTCACATCAGATAAACAAGGACATAGTAACAATATTCATTAAGCTATTTTTGTCCAATGTAAATACACTAACCTTTCTCTTTTGTAACAACAAAGGCATAAAAAGTTTGTTAGTTCTCATTTTTTTAGTGTAAGTAATTCAGAAAATCTTTTCAGGACCCCACTTTGGGTCCCGACCCCAACTTTGGGAACCACTGCTCAAAATTGTCCCTGGGTGTGAGTGAGAATGTGAATGGTTGTTTGTCTGGTTGTGCGACTATAAAGAATTTGGTGCTACCAGTCGTTCGAGGAGGGCAGCCGGTCCATTTTTTAATCCTGATACAGGATTAAACGGACACTGTTTTCAACAAATCAAATGAACGCCAGAGCCATTTTATCCAATCAGAGCAGAGCAGGGCAGGTGTTTCAGTGAGGTGCAGCAGCCACAAACTGCAGCGGCCGGAGTCAGTAGACCTCTCCTTCACTCTTGAGCTACCAGACACTTTGGTCTCTTGAACCTAAATTTATATTCAATATTTATGTGTTCACATCAGAGCATTGTCATCGAACAGATACGTCCAATTTTGCATGTGTGACCAAACTCCCCTCTCCTTGTAAAAGATCGCTGTAATTGAGCGTGCCGTGGTGTGTGCAGGCTGAGTCTTTCTGTGAAATTCACTGTTTGATTTCTTCTAATTAACTTTAGCGGACAAAAATTTGTTTGCCCCATATTAAGGCAAACACGAGTCTCCCTTTAACGTTTATTCACCCACACCCCATAAAAAAATAAAACAACACAAAAAAGCTCATCATGTTCATGTGAGTGCGCTTCAAATGTTTTCTTAATTTATTACAACTATCCACAACTTTAATTCTTCACAATTTTGTAGGAATAACAAGATTTTTGATGTGCTAAGCTTGTTTGTATTTAGAACCACACTGTGGCTGGACTGTTTTACAATAAATATAATTTAATAAATGATCAAATATGAAAAATAAATAGTATTAAATGATTACATGAGCTGAAACCATCTAAATAATACAATCTTTTTGAACAAAACAGTTATTTTAAAAATATGAGTCAGTCTAACAAATAAAAAAAAATAGTTTTAAGTTATTTTGTGCTGAGCAAAAAACCCTCTGGAAAAATGAGAGATTTTCCAATTCTGATGGTGAAAAAGTTACATGTTTATAGTGTTTTGCTATGCTGGTTAAAGTCACTGTAGTTTTCATGTCAGGTCACTATCTGGCATTTTGATTTATGTATTTCAACCAAACATGCAGTACTCTTCTATCTGCTAATGTTGATCTACTTGTGGGTGCAGAGAATAACTATTGACTGGATGCAATGTGTGACTTAAGACCTCTGCATACTCCATCCAAACCGCTGAAATTGGCAGGAGCTTGGCTCTGTGTGTCTCAGGAGCACCGAAAGGTGTGTGCACAAAACGAACGCTAACGAACAACCACGTGACTGCGTGTCAACTGTTTAGCTTCAGACAGAGTATGTAGAGACCTTTAATGTTTTCTGAAGTTCAACTTGAAACAATGCAGTGTTTCAAAAAGAAAAAAAATTGTATAGGTCTTCTGGACGGGTTCTTCTCTAATGAAACGTTTCGTCTCTCCTCCAAGAGACTTCTTCAGTCTGAGAGTTTCAGGCAAAATTCAGGCTTTTAAGCCCTGCCTCCATGTGACTGATACTCACATCACATGGCTATCGTTGACACCTAATTAACACCTATTGTTAACAGGGGGTGGAGTGATACTGGCAATAGCAGCACTGTAGGAGGGGGACAACTGAAAACGGAGGCCTCCACCTCTGTTTAATGATGGACGGTCTTTCTTCAAAAAAATGGCTTCTTTTACTCCTCTCTCAAACCAACGTTCCTCTCTATCAAGAATGAGAACATCCTCATCGCTGAAAGAGTAACCGCTGGCCTGTAAATGAGTGAAAACTGCAGAGTTCTGGCCATTAGATGTAGCTCGTCTGTGTTGGGACATTCTTTTGAACAGTGGCTGCTTTGTTTCCCCGATGTATAACTGGTCGCAGTCCTCCTGGCACTTAACAGCATATACAACATCTCTCCTTTGAGACATGGATTCAAAAAGCCTCGGTGTCTGAGAGAACAATCACTGTTGACGTATACACAAACAGCCAAAATGTAGCAGAAATGCTATGATTTCAATGAAAAAGGTGTCTTGTAAATAAGGCCTGATTGGGTTGTTTCCACTAATGCTTTGCCTTCATACTGATTTGATTGAATGGAGACGGCTGAGAAGGTGAGGGATGGAACACCTGTGAGGTCAAGATGAGGAAGTGTAGACATAATGACATTTGCTCTACATGTCGCCAAATAAGTTGGAAATATTTCCTCAAGTTCACTACAGTGAACTGTGGTACTATTTTTATTACAAGGTAAAGAAAACAGGAACAAATTCTTTTCGATCACAATAAATAACAAAAGAGAGAATGAAAATGGGGTAGTGAAAGTTGAAAAAAGCCCAAACTGATTATTTTAGGAAATTCACTAAGGAGCATAGTAAAACAAAATTATCTTTAAGTAAAGAAAGAGAGGGAAACTTGTTTTTTTCTTACCAGAGCCTCCAAACTGACTGCTGGCAAGAGTAGTTGGCCCATTCTTACCATTTGTAACTGGTGGTTCAAACATCTGAAAAGAGAGTAAAAAATCTGTAAGATCGCTGATAAAAGTTCAAAATGTAGCATCTTTATTATATCTTATATTAAATCAATAATTACAACAAACACGGAGCATTTAGTTGTTTTTCTCTTGGCTGCTCCCTCCTGCAGGGATCGCCACAACAAGCAAACACACATGAATGATTTGGAAATAGACCATTTAGTAGTTACCAGAACTAGCAGAGCCTAGATCTTCCGGGTCACAGATCAACCGGCAAAATGCTGAGGTTACTATGAAAATGCCATTAGAATTTAGCAAATGTAACAAGCTCAGAAAGCAGATTTATAGCTTAGATAATATTTATGAAAACTCTCGTCTATAATCCTAAAGGAAGTTTAACACAAATCAGTGTGATTATAATAGCAACCCAGCGTTTTCCTGCTAAACGTGTGAGGTTGAAACACTTGGCACATGAGCAATTGTGTCAATTTCTAACTACAAAATGGTCTATTGTTTTACATGGGATACCCTTCAGGCTTTTTCAGAGGACACCCCGTATCGTTGCTGATGCGTGTTCAGACCACACTGGACACAGAAGCAGTGGGGGTGGCAGAGACACCCCGCCTTTGTAACTTGGAGCGAGGAAGTGACAGAAACGTCAATGCCAACTACTGAAAAGGTGGGCCGGCGTAGTACTAACTGACACCTTCAGGAACCACACAACCACAGGTTTCTTAAATCCAAACACCAGATTTAAACTTTCAGTGTGTTTTTTTAAGCCTTGCTTTATATTTGTGCAGAGGGGGAAACTTTTTCAGCACAAAGACTGGCTAAAATTATGGAGCAGCACGGATATAACTGTGGTAAAACTCTGATTATTTGAAAAATCCTTAAAAAGACGTAAATAATAATATTTTGATCTCTGCAAGGTGCATGGGTCCTGCAACTCATAAGTGCAAGCAAAACATCAGAGCAGCTATGTTTTTTGTTTCCACACCTCTTAATTTCGCATTGATTAATGTTTTCTGAAAGTGTGTTTGAGCACATTAAAGGACCAATATTATGTTTTTCTCAGGCATATATTTAAATACTATACCATAATAAAGAATCTATATCACCTTTAGTTGTTATTAAAATGCATTTTTTATGTTTAAATAGAAAATAAACTTATCTTCTCATCACTTCCTCTTCTAAATGCCTTGAATTTGGCCTCTGTCTCTTTAAGAACCTCCCCCTGCTTCTGTCCCGTCACCTGTCAGTGGGGGGTTCGCGCGCCCGGGGGTGATTTGTTTCGCCCGTGCACTATGATGCTGTTTACTTGGCATCTGAAAATACATTTCCTCAAAGGTATTTTGAATCTGAAAAGAGCTTCACTGAGTGAGAAGTAGTGGATCTCAGCAGACAGCTTAAGTTTCACTTTCACTTTTGCTCTRTTACTGCCGAGAGCCTGCAGGAGTCATGGACGGGGTGTGTGGGGTAGGGGGTGGGGAGGTGTGCTCCGTGATGAGGAAGTTCGGTCCCAAAGGCGTTTCTGGTCCCCACCTGTCATTGTGCTCCTCAGCATGGCTGCCTAAAAATGCTGCAGGATTTCTCAAACATGCATGAATGAGTCAAAGCAAGACTTCGGGCATGTTTTTTTTATGAGAGTATAACATTATAACATGATATAAAACTCAAAAAAGTTGACTTTACATGATATTGCCCCTTTAAGAGAACTGCCAGAGGGAGCGTCAAAATGGTAGCCGTAATGTTTTCTGAAAGAGCCTTTCCTGACACAACCCAGACTCAACCCTGCAACCTCAGGAGGATTACAAAACTGCAGCACTGACCAGAGAGCTACCACAGCCACCAAACATAAAGCATAAAGTATTATTAAAAAACAGTAGGGGTTACTGATAAATGGTCTAAAACCTTTAAACTCTCACTAACAGTGAAATGATCCAGTCTTGTCAACAGCAGTTCAAGAGTTTTTAACAGTTAAAATAGTTTGTTAKTAACAAATGATAATATTTACACTTGACAAGGTCAGGCAATTGTTAAAAATTCTTACCGCAGTAAAATCCAGCAAGTCGCTGAGCTCCTTATCGGTTTCTACTGCAGCCATTCTCTGCTGGGATTCACCAGGCCTCACTCAGTCTCAGCAGCAGACTACACGCAGAAGAAAGGAGAACATTAAGTTTATTCAATAACTCCTTAATATCTCAATTTTGATAAAAAGAAAAAACGTTTTGGAATAAATACTCTTTTTTCTACAATAGGAAATATAGATTAAAGAGGGAACCTATTGTATGTCCAATATGAACAGACATATTTTTGTAGCACTCAATTATTGATCAACCAATAAAGTACTAAAATATCTAAAAATATGAAAATATTCCTGTGGCCAAATTATTTATTTACTGAATAACAAATGTGTTGATAATGTCACATCACATTATAAAGCCTCTTCTTAACTATATGATAGCTTTTTTAAGGGGCTGTATGTATTTTCCAGGACATGGTTCGTCTTTACCACAATCAATTAACTATGTTACCTTCAGTTGTTATGAAAATGCAGTTTATATCTAAACTAAATTTGAGTTTGAATCATAGCCTATCTAAACACCTTAAAATTGTTCTCTGTCTCTTTAAGAACCTCCTACCATTTCGGACGCTCCTGCTTCAGCATGTTTACAAACAGCGCTTTTGGGGATGGGTGCTCTATGGAGCAGACTGAGCTCCAGGAAGGAGCTATGTACAAATGGGCGGTGCTTTGTACCAGTAAGTGTTTAGGAAGCCCTCCCACAGGAGATTCAAAAATTTCTCAAACATGAATGAATGAGTGAAAGCAACACTCTGGGTGTGTTTTTGATGATGAYATTATAACATGATATACAGCAAACAAAAATAAAAAAATAAAAAAACAGAAATCTTATGTAATACCACCCCTTTAAGAAACATTTTAAAGACTTCAGCAATCATTTATCTTTTCTCTTTGTTGACATTGCTGAAAACATTTTGGGAATTTTCTCATATACTGTATTCCACTAATGCAGGGGTAGGCAATCCTGGTGCCGCTGTCCCGCATGTTTCACTTGTTTCCCTGCTCCAACACACCTGATTAACCCTCCTGTTGTCCTCATTTTCTGTATACACCCTTTGTCCTCCGGGTCAAAATGACCCGTCTCCACTAAATTCCCAATATAAGCAGCTTAATTGAATTTTAAACACCAAATTTCATCTTGTATATTGTCATTCACCACAAAATGNTTAAGAGATTGAATTACCTCTTCCAAGTTCTGCAGAAGCCCATTAATCACCATTCATTCAGATCAGGTGTGTTGGAGCAGAGAAACATGTAAAACATGCAGGACAGCGGCACTCGAGGACCAGGATTGCCTTTGCCTGCATTAATGTATGAAAGCTATTTAAACAAATATGCTACATAAGTATTGAATTAATTTTTTATGTTAAATAATTTTGTAAAGATGGGTTCAGTTACTTTAAAATAAGACATTAGTTACTTTACAGAATCATTATTGGAAATAAAAGCAGATATTTAAAAGTTTTTATTTTGATACTAGCTAATAATGTTATGTACTTAAAAATACATAACTCTTCGTAATACTTTTCTTATTTTGGTATTTAAATAAATAATAGAATATTAAATAAATTAACCAATACTTGCAGCTTTACATATACCCGAAGTTTCTTTCAACAACATCCACCCATCTACTTTCTTTACCCACTTCTCCTTTCCTGGTCTCACTTTAAATTTAATTCAAAAGATCTTAACTCTAACTAAGCTGGTCCAACTGCAAACTAAATGGTGAAAAATTGAAGCCAGTTTTAAAAGTAGCCCACATGAAATTATGGTTCAGCCACTCTGCATTTGTTTAAAGTCAGCCCCTGGTCTCAACACTGCTTCCTCCACCGCWAAACCAACTGGATCAAACTATTTGTTCAATCAAAGTTTACAGACAAGAGCAGGCTGCACTCTCAAACAGACCACATCTGATCAGTTAATAATGAAAAACAAAATGCTTAAACTAAAACTTCTAAAGCAAGCAAACACACTCAATAATGGTCATTAAAACTACAAAAACTGCAGTAAAAGACACCCAGGGGGATGAAGGGTGATGATGATTAAACTCACAATTATCTCAGACTGTAATGTTGGAAAAAGAAAACAGACAACTTTCCTTTATTAGTCACACTTAGTCACTCCAACCTTGAAATGTAAGATCATTATCTTTAAATCCTGGCACCGCAATTAAATCTGTCGTACCTGAGAAACATAACTACTTTGCTTCAGCAACTTGTTTTGACAACGGCTTGGTATCTGTGACATTACACTCATTCTGAACTACGAAAACAGTGACGTTCAGCAGCATCAAATTATGTCGAAAACATATAACGATCTGTATTTGCAAAAAGCAATTAAAATAGTTGGRAATTAATCTGTATTTTAAAAAGTTATAGAATAATCAACAGTTGATGTATTGAGAAATCTCATACATTTTTAGTATTTTAGGTTGTTACTGTTATTTTGTTTGTAGTCCAGTTTCTTAGGACGCTTAAAACAAAAAAAATATAGGTGTTGTCTAAAGAAAATAAACCACTTTTTACATGTAGCTGGAGATTTATGACTTATCACAAGTGTGTCCCAGATGTTAACAAAGGTGAAACCAAGGCTACCACCTGAAAAACTCATTTTCATGCCTGTAGAGAGGATCGGCTCTGAACCTAAATAACAGGATGCTAGATAAGATTGCCCCTGACTTAAATATACATTTTAATTTAGACATACACGTTTTTACTCACAATGCTGTTTATCTGCAACAGAGCGATATCAAAGTTGTGACACAAGTAAGAAAGGAACATGACTAAGATCCCACTCTAAGACAGAAATGAGACACTATAATAAATATAACGAAAGGGGAGGCTAAAAATAGGGGTACAACAGCAAGTAGAGAAATGCAGTCAAATAACTAAACGCTGACAACACATAATGTAATTCCTGCCACTCTGTGAGCCGAGGTCAAAATGGGGGAGAAGTACTCAGCCCCTCCTAAAAAATGGAAGTTGTCTTCTATGGTCTTGAGCACCCCCACCTTCTTTTTTTTCCAGCGCATTTGGATAAAAGTTGCCAAACACAGAGGCTGAAAAGGCTACACAATCTCATAGTTCCTACCTGGAGTAAAAGGAGGCAGACTGTTATCAGCATCCGGAGTTTAAATGGCTAAAACACTGCGGGACCTCAGGCTTTAACAAAAACCTGTTGCCTGTCTCTCTCCCTCTCAAGTTATACACATCAAGAACCAGCGAGTTGAACACAAACACGCAAACAAAGTTCCCGTCGAGAGCTAAAACGAAAATAAACCACATCATACCTTCAAACATTTTGTTTGTTATATTTAGTTGATGTTAGCGAGGCTGCGCGCCACGGTTAACGGTCTGCGTCGGAGAAAATAAAGAGAAAGACCTCCCCAAAACAATACTAAAGTTATAATTTTATAAGCGGTGCAGATTTTTGTAACTTATTACCTCGACATGAACTACATTAGTGCATTTTAAGTACATTTATGACGCGAAACAGAGCGACATTACAGCTAGTGAGCGACCATAAAAACTACACTCACTCTTCAGACCGCACGACCCCCGAGCAGCTAGCACAGTGGTATGCTAATGTCCTGTAACGTTATAGCCCGCTGAAGTGAACAAAGAAGTCCTTTCCATCACACCCAAACTGCTAACGCTGAGTAATAAACGCTGCAAGTCGGGCTCAGGCCGGAGAGAGAACCCGAGACCCCGCTTTCCCCGGCTGAAGCTGCACCAACTTGAATGCTGCGCTTA
This sequence comes from Austrofundulus limnaeus, assembly GCF_001266775.1. Lineage (NCBI taxonomy): Eukaryota > Metazoa > Chordata > Actinopteri > Cyprinodontiformes > Rivulidae > Austrofundulus > Austrofundulus limnaeus. The sequence continues at coordinate 8,203,067 of NW_013952405.1, forward strand.
AAACTTTGTTATTACACACACCCGGTACCAGTAACAGACAACTTCTGCCTCAGATGTGTGAGTCTTTTATGAATCAGTATAACGTAATGTTTACCTGGATTTAAATGTAGCATCCAGCGGCGAGAAGTGAACGAGAAGAGAGGAAAACAAAGTTATGGATAGGATCCTTTCTCCCGTGGTGCGAACTGTGGGGTTTTGATGAATAGAAGGAAAGATTACATAAACCACTCCTTCGTCGCCTCGTTTCGTTGTCTTCGCTACGAAGCCGAAACCACGTCTGTCGCAGGGACCATAACTTTTCTGTTGCTCTTTTTCCTTTCAGCTGAAGAAACTGTAATTATTTCATTTTCCAAGTAGACATTTTAATAGCCTCCACATTGTCGGTTCCAATGGAATATCCCTCCGCAGCCCAGTCTACGGGAGACGCTCAAACATCAGCGGTGTCCGATTTCAACTAAAGCAAACAAACCAAACCAGGCAGATTTCGTCCACCCTTTAGTATATGTAGCGATTATCGCCAAAAATGTAAAATGTCGACGTTCTGAGTCGCGAACGATGCACAAAATGGACTAACCAACAATTAGCGGAGATCTACGTCGACTCGCGGATGAGGACAGCGGAAAGCCCAATAGACCAGCACAGATGAAACGATAATATTGGAGGGAGAGCCAATTGGATGCCACAAATATTTGATTGACTTTTGCAGCGTCCAATTATATTTCAGAGTCATCCTCAAGGGCGGTCTGAATTTGCTAATACGCTTTAATTTTGCCCTCGATGACTATTATAAAAAACATAAATACACGTCCACTAGAGACAAAACGAGAAGGAAGTGAGTGCTCAGTAATGCAAAACAAAATAAAAAAAATAAAAAAAGTTTTCTCATTACGTGAATTTCGTGGTCAAAGCCACAATTAATAGTGACCTTGCAATACAAGTAAATTACTAAGTACTAGGCCCCAACTTAAGACATAAGTATAATTACCATCTTTCATAATGAAGGGCACTCATTGGCTAAAAATGTGCATGTTTGTCAAAATGTTTACTATATTCCCATAAATAGATAGAGCCCCTTTACAACTATTCTGGACCCTCACTAAAACTTGTATTTGTTTGTTAGCAAAATATCTAAATGAGTGGATGGATTTTAATAAACCTCTCAGGAAGAAATCATTGGATGTAGATTGCCAACTGATTTACTTTTGAAGTCAACCCAATTTAAGATGGCTGCTTTACTAAATCAACCTTAGCAAATATAAAATTGGCCAAAACTCAATCAGTTTTACAGATATTGGTCTTAAATTTGGTATGAGCTGAATTCTTTGGATTTAAACTTTTATATTAAAATATGTAGTGAGTGCAAAAAAGTTTTTTTTATAGGTCAGAATTTATATTTTGCATTCAAATATAATTTACAGAGAACAACTATGCGGTTGCGTATTAGGAAAAAAATGACTTCATGTAGGCTGGCTGCAGGACGACAATGTTTGTTTGAGTCTTTCTAAAGAAAACCTCAAATGTTTTGATAGGTAAAAAAAAGAGAAGAAAAGAAACAGAGCCATCTGTGCTGGCCTTTACAAGAAAACTCAGCCATCCACTTTGTGGTTCACAAATATGCACCACAAATATGCATGCATGCATGGCATGCATCGCACAAATGCATCTTATGCACACCTGTATGTAATATCCAGTTAGCATGTGATTCTTTTATACCTACCCAATTATCTCCTTGCTTACTTTATATAGTCTGATTTTTAACAAATAAGCAGTTAAAAAAATAATGTGTCTTTTCTGATGTTGTTCTCGCAGTATAAAAAGTAGAACAGAGCAAACAATCTTAGAATAGAGACCTAAATAAGAAAGTGTACAGCCCAGCTCAGGAGGTTTGCAACAAGCATTCAGTCAGAGTGAACACATCAACCTCATTATGACAGAACTAGTTTCATGTCACTGATTTAGTGTGACGCTCCAGCTCTACACCTGGGGAAAGGTGGTGCATATATATTCGCGTGGAAACGATCATATCACTGCTCTAAAAAAGAAAGAAAGAAAAAACATCAAAGATTGTTTGGTTTGTTGCCTTTTAAAAAGTAGGACAAACAAGACTGGGGGCAAAAAAAACCCAACATCAAGGTGTATGGCAAAGTGCAAGACAGATCTATATATAGAGTGAAACTCCATTTTCCTAACCCCAAAGTGTGCACCCTCCTCTCCACCCACTCTTTCCTGGGCTCTCTCCTCTTCTAACATAAGCTCTGTCAGGCTTTGTAAATGGGTTACCCCCATACAGCCACCCACGCATCAGGTACAGTATCAAAACCTGGGGCATCCTGTTATGACTTCTGGTTTCCTGTTTCCTGTAAAACATACAGCCCCCCTCCTCCTGGCGTTTGTTCTCTCACACACAAACACACTTCACACTCCACAAGCTGTCAAACAGCAAAGCCCCCGATAGTCTAAATGTTTGCACTTTCAATTCTGGCTCAAGAGTTTAGTAAGAAAAAAAAATGTCCCCCAATATTTAATTTTTATCTTTTAGTTCCAATGAAAGTCTATTAGGATCAAATGCTTGGTAGTGAGGGTTGAAACAACATAAAAACCTACAGCACTGTTAAGAAGTCACAATGACACACAGCAGCTGTTTCACCCCCATTGCTCACATTGAATTTGTTTTTATTTCATGTAYACATACTTAACACGCCAAAGAGGAAGACATACAAGCATCCGGGGACCATTTAAACAGCGTAAACAGCCGTGTTCGCTTGTGTGTGAACCATAGGTCCCTGTTTGACCCTCAAAAATATGAAGGAAAAAAAAGCTGTGACACACATCATGCTGCCATTGCACACGCCCCATGCCGTGATACCTGAGCATCTTTCACAACAGGGGTCAGTCACATCTCTCTAATGAGCAGAAATCTTTCTGCCTTCCTGCAGTGGCTCTTAAGCTGCCATTCAACATTTGACTTAATTTTGTGAATCATCTAGAGGCACAAACTCCCTCTGATGTGTTTGTTGAGAATTTTAACACACACACATGCAAGGTTGTTCTTAACAGAGACTCATTAAATTAGCTTTTAGCGGCATTGTCGCCTTTATTTTTTAATAATACTTAGCACTGTGTCATTTCTTTCATCCTACATCACATTGTTTCGACCTGCTCGCTCTGTCCTTCGTCTTTAAAACGAGCAAAAAGCACAATGGCATCCTGTTCTTTGTTTTTGTCATTTTCAGCTCGTCATCCCCTCCCCCTTTCTTGCAGATTGGAATTCATTAGCAATCAGAGCCACTGACGAACACCCAATCTTAATTACCCTCTCATTTGCATATTTGCATATTAATCACTGCAGACTTTGCTGTTTTTTCTCTGCTGCAGTTCTCACCCCACCTTCTCTTTCCATCAACATAGCTCAGACTTTAGCCACAACAGATACTGCATTACTTTGTTGTTCCCAAGGTCTCTCGCCTGTTGTTGCAGATATGCAATAAGACTTTTTTATTTTATTTACTGCAAGCACAAGGCTGAGAAAGCCTCACTTTTATTTTAGTCTAAAGGTGAACTCATCAGCAGCGACACTTCCTGCTCTTGCATATATTGAATGCAGTTTTTGTGGTCCTGGTTGGTTGAACACAGCAATGCAAAGCATATTTTCATACACCACTTTGAGAAAACACTTAAAATTTCTCAGTCATGTTTAATATGCTGCCCTCTTCTGGTGAAACAAGAAGTTTTAAGCTTTCACATCCAAYAAAATATCCTGTATATCACACAGGATACTCTCCATCAGGATCCAGGATGACTGCTGGATATGGGCACCAGTGACGCAACCCTGAAAAGGAAGAAGCGTGTACAGAAAATGGATGGATGGATGGATGGAGGGTATATCATACACTGATCATTATGACTTTAAAAGACAGATGAAAATATCTTTAAAGGCATCATAAAAAATAAAACTGACAACAGGAACAACAAAGGAGCGAACAGCCCCAGCATGAGACAGATGTGGAAAATCCACATCTTGTTGTTGTCAGTACAAAGTGTGAGAAACAGTGAGCGCCTGCTGCAGCTGAAAATGCTCACTGAGCCGTTCTGCAGCGAGATGAAGACAGGTTCTGTTCAGTTCTGACAAACTGCTTCCCCAAAACAACTCACCACACAAGTTCAGCCTTTCTTCATACGTTGATCTATTTGATCCCACTAAAGTTTGCTGTTCCAGAAAGTATTGGACTTTTAAAAATGTTTTTTTTTTGTTGTCAAAGTGTGTAAAGTTTCCAATATTATGGTTTATGATTAAAAAATACAAATCCCATTTGTTTGTACTCAAATGCACACTTTACTTGGCAAATACTTCATTTTGCAACGTTTGCTTCACAGCCCTGTTTAATGGATGAACCACTTCATTGGTTTCTCTGTAATCTGTCAGTCCAACAAACAACACATCAAACAGTTCTTTGAACCATAACAAGAAACTGTTTGTCACTGATCAGACATTAAACCTAATAATCTGAGCTGAAGTCAATCAAACCATTTCTCAAAGTTGACACACAGAAAGAAGATGATTAGGCTTGGTTATATTTTTAATTACGGAGTTAAAATAAAAAAAAATGTGTTAGATAACGCCACTCTTTAAGAAAGAAGGATACTCATTAATAGGCCAAAACAAAGTGAATTTAGATAAAAATGGAAAAGTTGTTTGCAATAATTAAATTTAATTAGTACAAGAGTGGCCGTGGCTGCGTGGTTAGGGGAGTCATCGTATGTGAGAGCTGTTGGTTTGATTCCCCCACTATTGAGTCACATGTTGAAGTGCCTCTGATGTGTCCTATCAGTGTATGAATGATTTAAGCACTGATTAGTCTCTAGCTTTGTAGAGATATGTAGTAATGTGTTGTGTGAATGAGGGCACAGATCCTGGTTGGATAGAATGGAGCTAAATATTGTAAATACAGTCCATTTACCAAATAATTTGTAATTTTAAAACGTGATACAGAGGTAATCAAGAAACCAAGGTGTACAATCCCATCTAATCTAAGTTACATGCAATGATCTCAACACATTAAAATACAATGAATGTGACCAGACATTGTTTTTTTCCAAGTAGTCACTTTAAAAAAGTATTTTTTTTCTATAACTGTGCACCATGCAGCTTCATATTTACAAAAATGTCAATTAAGAATGATATTTTTACCATTTGTGCGTGATTTGGTGTTTTTCTTCAAAATTAAGCAAAACCTCTTGAAATGTCTTATAGAAAAGGAAAAATGATTTTGCAAGTCAATAAACATAATGTAAGAAATGAGCAGGAGAGCTGATGGTGTGACTGTGCACATCAAATACATTTTATATTTAGTTCAACAAATCAAATAAACTGTATGCAGTCACCCCAAAAATGTCTTGTCTTGATAAATTTGGTGTTTTTAATATATATATATATATATATATAT
>NW_013952405.1:8208520-8213086 GCF_001266775.1 Austrofundulus limnaeus
CACACACACACACACACACACACACACACACACACACACACACACACACACACAGTTGGACTAAATTAATTAATTGGCACAAAAAATGTCATCAGTTACTATTTGCAACTTTACAATAGTGCCACATGATGTGTGTGCGACAAACTCTCACTATCAAGCATACATGTGACTTCGTGCCGTGTTGCATTACTAAAGATCTGCTACCACTGTGGAAAATGTAGGTTCAATTCAGTTTACTGAGTTAACCTGTTTAAAATGAAGAAGGTAGTTKGACTGATAATTTGTAAGAATAGTTTTAGAGCAGGGTAACTGCTTTAAAAATCCAAAAACATGCAGATGTCATCTATTAATCCTAATATTAAATATTATCAGCTAAATGCCACATACGGTGTTTAATTTTGGGGGTGGGGTTGTGCACTATAAACCCTGTGGTGTGACCAAAACTTTTACCCTTAATGGCTTTTTTCCCCTTACATTACTTTTGCTTTTATGTTTAAAACCAGTACTTTGACACTTTTACTTGAGTAAAAAGCTTGAGTTGAGACTTCTACTTCCAAAAAAGTCATTTAAAACCCTTGTACAATGAATGTGAATACTTTTGACACCTCTGATAGAGAAAAAAATACAAATACAGTATCACTTAAATTAGGATAAAGTTCATGAATATTTTTATTATGTAAATACATTTGTTGCCCCATTTATAACTCAACTACTGGTTTGACTTAGTGGTTAGCACTGTTGTCTCAGAGCAAGACAATCCCTGGTCTGGACCTGGGGGGATGGGGGGTTTTCATCCTCCACAGTCCAAAACAAGCATGCTAGGCTACCTTCAGCTCCAGGCCTCCTTTGCAAAAGAGATCTGTGATCACAGTGAGATGTGCCTGGTTAAATAGACAAATCACAATGATTACCTGCAGCCATTTCACACAATGGAAGTCACCAGCCTTCACCTCACTCATGTTGAACTCTTTTATGAAGTCCTGAATCCATTCTGCTCTGTGTTGACTGATGAGAGTCTCTGACAGACAGCAACACTTTGTTTTGTGTTCATCTGCAATTTGTGAGAGTTTCCTTCAGCAGGTGGCAGTGTTGCTCAGAGTTTTCACAGTCAGTCTGGGCCCCTTTCTTCAAAATACCTCAAATATACAAACAGAAAGATAAAGAGAAAACAAAGATGCAAAACATGTTCTTTTATTACCACATTTCCAACTATCATTCAGTTATGCCTAAAGTTGGGGGTTTTTCTGATAGAAAATTTATGACATTGAATTTGCAAATATCACATTCTTCAAACAAACAAACWAAACAAAACAAATGACAACTTCAAACCTGCACTTAACAGTAATAATGAAGCAGCAAAATGCTTTTATTGCTGCACTGCAATATTGAATTGCCAATGATGGATTTCTAATGGGCTAGACCTTATGACTGCCAGGTCAGAAATAGTAGAAAATAAAATCCTCGATGCCAGGTTGCTTTTTCAGCTAGTTCATGATGCATTAATAAAAGGACGCTAATTGTTTGAATGTAAAGCTCAGATCTGGAGATCTAAATGTATCAAGAGAGCGATTCATCGAGTGGCTTTCAAGGCAAAACCCCCCTAATTTGTCTGGAGAAATAAAAGGAGCAGCATTTTTTTAAAAGAAAAATACAGTTTTAATTGTAAAATATTGGTTGAGTTGCCTGGAGAAACAGTTATTTACATGTTAAAAGTAAAATAAATTCTTAAAGAAAATAGGTTTCTGAGGATATAAAGAAGATACGAGGCARTCGTAGTCAATTCTGAGGTGTTGCTTATTATTTACCAAGGGTTAAGAAATTGTTATTGTAATATCTAGTTTATGTACCGTATGACTCAACATATAGGTTAAAAATATAGCTTGAATGAATATTTGATATGAATAGATCGACATGCTGTAATGTGATTTGTTTCCTTTGTTTTCAAAKGCAACACACTCACAATCATAAAGGTTTCTGTTTACCTGAAAAACATGWTAATTTATTAAACTACCGACAGCTGGAGTGACTCTGTCCTCTTCGGTTACAATATTCAGATGAGGCTGAAGATAAAAAAAATTAAACAGAGATTATTATTATTATTATTATTTATATCAAAACATGTTATTTTGGTCACCAAATTCTACATTTTTTCCTGTTTAGGAGCAGTTTGATTGCAAGACAAGTTTGCCTTTTAAAGACCCAATTTTTGAATAAATCACAGCAGCTGAGTAACTACAAGACAAAACCCAACATGAAGAGAAGAAAGAAGCACAGACCCCTCTCACACACCTCTCACACATATAATGTCAAACTGAACTGTTCCATGAAAGGTAATTTAACAAAATCTGACTAAATAAAAATGTTTTGCATTCAAAATGTTTTTTGTTATTACTTAAAATAAATAAAACTATATTAAAATGTACTATTATATAACGTAAAACTTTTATGCAGTTTGTTGCTCCTAAACTAAAAGTTTAAGCTAACAGAAGATTTGTAAGATAAGAAATTTGGAAAAAGAAGATACATTTTCTATCGTGTTTTCATCAGAAATTAAGCTTTTGTTTAATTAAAAGACTGAATGCCTTTTTCTCCTTAGTTTGGCAAAAAAAAATCAGGAGACTGCTAATTGAAAATGATCCAAAATGTGACAAAAGGTCCCACATTGGCACAGGATTTTAGTCAAATAACCAAAAAGAATGGGATGTGATTTGAATATGTATACATAAAATAAAAACAGCGTATTATGAAATTTAACACAAAATAAAATAAACCATATACAGTTGCCAAAAGCTTTAAAATATTCAGTTAACAGTAAAAAAATTTCCACCAAAATTTAGAGAGAAAAAAGTAAAACAGTGTACTTTTTTTTCTAGATTGAACTAAAGCAGCCGAAACAAGTCCAGTACCAACACATCACTGTCCGAGCCGCTCACCACCTGATCGCCGCAGTCTTTGGTCAGGGCTGTTGCCGTGGCAACACCTCTCCGGCCAGTACACGGACATCCCCTCTGACCCCCCAGAGAGGTAACCTTTGGCCCGAGAGACTTCCTGCGGGGGGTCACGGGGTCAGCTCTTGCCAGAGGACAGTGAAAGCACTCCAGTGATTGGCCATCAGTCGCCCTCTCTCTACCCTCATCTGTTTAATTGGCATATTGACCAACTGGAGCCTTTTGCACATTGTTTGCAGCGCTTTATTCAGTTTACACAGAGCTTTGTGTTGTGTAAATGCTGCTGTTCGGGATATTAATGGGCCTGGTACTTCATTTAGGAGTGTAATTGTGCCTTTGTACAGACAGGCTTTGTCTTTCTGAATTGTTCTAACAAAAAATGAAGAACTTTTGGCTCATCTGATGGTCCTRCAATTAAAATAATAATACTAATAAAGATTTTGAGTAAGGAAATCTAAGCTGAAGCCGTGCAGCTCTTCCTCCTGATAATCTATTTCCCTTGTCCAATCACTTGTCAATACCTCCACATGATTTTGAAATTATCTGCGTGTGTGTGGGGTGGGGGCTCTGTGTCACAAGGACATGAGAAGGAGACAGGCGGGAGGACGAGGATGAAATGAAATGAAAATGAATGAAGAAGAGGAAGCAGAGTGAGGCCGAGGCATGACTGGGCGAGGAGGCCGAGTTTCACTCATCCTTCCGAAACACGACTACGCTCAAATTAAAAACAAACAGAAAAAAAGAAGATTTCTTCATTTGTTCTGATGAACTCTGTCAAGCAGGATCTTTACTGAATCAGAATGGGAGTGAATGAACGTCCACACCCAGACACAAACAAAGCACAGCCGTGTTTTTAATGACGAGAACTCTGTGAGACTTTGTTTTCTCTGTGGGCACTTTAAAGGTCCTCATTGCAAAATATGAAATCAAACATCAAAAAGATTAGATGGAAAATGATAATTTTTCAAAGTGTTTACAACAGAATTTCCAGATATACATTTGTTTGCACTTAATGTAAACAAATCACTATCTGCACACTTTACTCAATGAATATGAATATAAGTGTGTACAAATACATCAAAATTATCAGACCTATTGATTCCAAACAGATTTTTCTTGGACGCTGTGATTGTTGACCTCATTTCAGTCGCTTTGGCTGTTTCTGGTGGTAAACACATTTTACTTACACCTTTTTAATTTAGGGACACTATTGACAGAGGGATACTGGCAAAGCTGCTGTCCATCGTGGCCAATTCCTCCAAAGTCCTCCCACCGCCTGCTCCTCCAGCACAAGACTTTTACATCCCCGCTGCAGGAAAGAGCAGGAAGGAGCAGGAAGGAGGGCTACAGGTCAGTCCTGCTCACAGACATTAGAACCATTAATAAACCTTCATAACAAAACCTTCCTAATATAATTACTAGGGGTGCAACAATATACAGTATGTACCCATATTGAACCGTTCAATACAGTGCTTTAGGTTCAATAAACACTTGTATCGAACTATACAGATTTAAAACAAAATGTTTTATGAACTTGTCTTCTGAAGATGCTCTGTGTTGAAGGATCAGAGGATCTATGTCGACTACTCCATCTAGGCTGCATTTTCGAGCGCAGATC
>NW_013952405.1:8213096-8216284 GCF_001266775.1 Austrofundulus limnaeus
TCAATCAATCAATCAATCAATCAATCAATCAATCAATCAATCAATCAATCAATCAATCAATCAATAAATATTTTAACTTAATTTAATGCAAAATATACTTTTTATGAATTGTAAACCTTACATTTACTATTAAATGTAACAAAATATATTTAAAAGGTGCCAGATAATAATAGTTCTGGCTCCTGAGTTTTTGGTTTTAATATCTGTGGCCCATCTGAGCAATTTAGTTGAATTAATGTATCAAAATAAGCTGCTTTAAAGCCAGCACTGACCATAAACTACATCTCCCATAATGCATGTTGATTATGCATGGGAAATCCATGTCGGAAAATGGGAGTTTAGATTTCTAGATGGCACTCGGTTGTGAGTAAAACTCTTTAACTTTTACCTTTAACGGTATTTCTGTATTATTTATTTCCCATTTAGTCAGTCGTACATGTAGCACTTTTCAGTGTCTATAAGAGGCTGTGTTAAAATGCTGTTTCTATGCAGGAAATACCGCATAGAGCTCAGTTGTTGTTTGTTAGTGCTCAGCCATAAAAATCAAAGTTAATTACAACTGGCCTTTTGAGGGCAACCATAACGCTTATGTGGTCCTTGGTGAAAATGTGTTTGACTCCCTTGATTTATTATTTTAGGAATGTGTCAGTAAATAATCGCATCACTTTACGTCTCCTCTGTTTTCTTCTTTTTCATAGACAAGCGTCAATGTTTATGAACATATAGTGAAACATATAAGTGTATATGTGTACATACTTTTTCTATATGTGTGCATACATACATGTTTTCTTTGAAAACCTCTGGATCTTTGTACTCCCAGGCTTTCTGTACTCTGTCTTGTTGCTGCTGTGATATCTGTATTTCTCTGCTGGTAAATAAAGACTTATCCTATATTTTAATCGTAAGTATGAAAAAAATGTGCTGACTTCACGACATCTCTTGATCCATTTTGTGAGTTTGCATTGAATATATTTAGCTCCACCTGCTGTGACAAAACAAATAAAAATGATGGTTTGTTCAATAAGCTTCCACGTCTCCATCGCTGTCCTTTTGAATTTTGTTCCTGAGCATGAGTGACCTTTCACCTCTGACCTCATGGCACTGATCACACAGGAAACACAAACCCTGTAAACACCATCATCAAGGAGGAGCYCAACACACGCCTGTATCATTTCACCTCAGCCTTTTTCTCAGGATTCATTTTTCAAACTCCAGTTAACACTCCTTTTAGTAGCCTGGGGGAGCTTTTACCTTCATTCCTCAGTGTTTGACCAAAATTTTCATGTTAATTCTGCTGTTTGGGGCTCCAAACCCTGAATAAACACAAACTCGGTCTAATAAAAAAGCATTTAAAAGTGCAAAAAAGGCAACTTTGCTCTTTTCGGCTTTAGTTTGCATGCAAATTTGAAATCTATTTTTGAACAGACTTATTGCTGAACATTTTAAAAGGTTTCGGGGCGAGTATCGAGTGAGGCTCGCTCCAGTGAATATTTCAGCCTACAGGAATTCTTTGAAGTAATGGTCTGCTAAGTAACTTCTCTGCATCGAGCTCAATAGCTGCTCCACACTACTTGCAGAAATGATTTTTCTTTCCCACCTAGCCACAGTTGAAAAATAGTCCAGTCGGCGATCAGTTGAAACAGAGAAAAATTTGCACAGGTGTGTGTGTGTGTATGGGACTGGTAGGTGTGTGTGTGTGTGCTGCATACAGCGGGGAGGATTTTCACATTTTTCAGCTCTCCTGCAGTCTAATGGGTTATTTGTCATCTGCAGTGTAAAGGATTTTTAAAAGTCAAGCCAGGACCGACTCCCTCCCTATCCTTTCTCTCGCCCTCCCTCCCTTTCCCACTACCCCCCTGACACTTGCAATGGGCAATCGATAGGTTATTGATCAACTCTCTCTATCGCCAACCCACCAGACTAATCACCTTAACACCAGCCCAACTCTCTCCTTTCCTCCTTCCCTCCTGTCCTCATCTTCCTCCATTGTTGCCTGGTGTCACACTCATTTGCACAGCAAACTGAGCTTTCCCTCCACATGTGGAGAGCTCACGAGTGTTTTCCACGTCGGAGGTAAACATGCAAAAACTCTCTGCGACCCCAGTGTTTCACTCACGTTCCCCAATCTCCTCGTCCCCTGGCCGGGTGCACCTATGTGGTGGATAAAAACAAGAAAAATTAGCAGTTCATGTTTTTTTTCTCCTCCTCTTTCAGCTTCCATCTCTTTCAGTCTGTCTTTGAGGGTAAAATCAATGTGGAGTATGAAACTGGTGTATTTCTCTGCCTCAGGAAGACTTGAGGCGAACTGACATGGAGAAAGTGTTCACAGTAAAGAAGGCAATTTATAAGCTCAGCTGGTGTTTTTTTTATTTATTTTTTAGAAAAAAATCAGAAAATGCAGAAAAGTTAATATGACAACACTGTACTTTTAGTCTTAAATTTCCTTTTTATTATTATTATTGTTGTTATTTTGCCCAGTTTAGACCCTGCAAAGTTCAGAGCATGCTCAATAAACACTTCAACACAGGGAGTGAAGTTAATTTTACTTAGTGGACGTTTAAAACCCACTAAAGTCTGTTAAATTCAATAAAGTGATTTATTACTCTCACTGAGTGTTACTGTACATCTGCACATGTGAAATTCGCTCCTCTTCATGAAGAAAAATGAAACATATATGCAAAACCTCCTTGATTTCTTCATGAGATATAACCTTACTGAACTTCACGGCCCTAATGTTTGTTTGAACCTATTTTTGGAAAGCTAGTTGGTTTGTGAAACCAGAATGATGCTTGTTGAAGCTCTGGTGTTCAAACAAGGAGTTTTACCTTCAGTGGGAGGAATCAACTTGATTATTTTTTGGTTCTTATTTGAACAAAAGCAGACTTAAATAAAACAAACATATATAAAAAAATCCCTGAAAGGTGAATGGAGGTAATCTTTGACTTTAAGGCATAGAACAGCTGATATCTCAAAATTTTATGCAACTGAAAGGGCAGGTTTGGATTTTATGAGCCAATGAGCTTCTTAATGAGCAGTTTAACGTGTTTTAATTCTTTATCGCAAAAACACACACACACACACATTGGAACGTGTTCTCAAAGAGTGCAGCAAACTACAGAAACAACCTGCTGTGCAATATCAACCACACACACACACACACACACACACACACACACACACACACACAC
>NW_013952405.1:8217346-8220696 GCF_001266775.1 Austrofundulus limnaeus
ATATATATATAGGACCTGAAGTATAGGCTATTATCGTTGTCTCATTTTTGTGACCTTTCGTCCAAACCACAACTCTTTCTTTACTCTGAAGGATCTCATCGGGATCCTAACTTTGTGACCTCTCTCACCCACCGGACCTCCTCCCTCCCCCACCGCCTCCCCTCTCCTCCTCCACCTGCAGCCCTCGCGCCACGTCATTAATCTCTGTCAGTCAATACTTCGATCAGGTTTATCACTGAGCGCATAAATGCAAAACCATACAGTCCGTGGGAAAACAAAGTTTGTCGGAGGAACTCGTGTGTCCAACACAGACAAGACAACAACAACAAAGAAGAAGAAGAAATAAGAAATAGAAGAAGAAGAAGGAAAAGAGAGAGAGAAAAAAACACTCCTCGTGGAGATGTCGCCTGTCTATGTCGCTCGTGCACAAGCAGGTGCGCTTTTCCATATAAAAGTGCAGCTTATTATAAGAGAGTGGGTTTAAATAAGGCTGGCAGACGTGTTCCACTGATTCATTGCGAGGAAAACTGTTAAGACCCTCCGCGCGTGCCCGAGCACATATTTAATACAGAGGCGCGCCCCCTTCCCTCTGCCACGCGCGCGGCTCCTGCCTGCTCTCAGTGGAAGCGCTGTCGGACCAGAGACGAGACGCGGCGCAGCAGAGCTCACGTGAATGATACAGAAACACCAGAGCGCGTCGGTTCTGTTCACGAGCGGCAGAACTTCTCTTCACCTCACCGGATCCAGTGGTGAATATTTGATCAATGGATCTGCCTTCAAACGGATTGATCATTTTATTTCTCCGGAGGGGCTGAGTGGGGATAGTGGGCGGAAGAAAGAGCGCGTTTCCCTGACCGAGAGAGCAGCGAGAGGGGCAGACAGTGGGAGCGGGTGGGTGGGAGGGGAGGGAGGAAGAGACACTCTTTCCGCCATGGAGCTCACCATGGACAACTTGCACAGCGTCCCGTCGCATTCCCAGGCGGGGGACCTCATGAGCTCCCCGCACGCTCGGCCGTCGCCCTCCCCCAGCGCCACGACCCGGAATCTGGTCTCGCACGGTCCCAGCGCGCGGTCAGCCATGGTCTCCGGCATGGCCTCCCTCCTGGATGGGTCCGGCGGGGATTACCGGACTGACCCGTCCGCCCTGTCGGGGCACCTCCACCCCTCCATCAGCATGTGTGAGACCGGGATGAACCTCAACAACACGTACACCACCCTGACCCCGCTGCAGCATCTACCTCCCATTTCCACCGTGGCCGAGAAGTTTCACCACCCGCACTCGCACCACCACGCCGCCGCCCACCAGCGACTCTCCGCCGGCAACGTCAGCGGGAGCTTCACGCTGATGCGGGACGACCACCGGGGGCTCACGTCCATGGGCAACCTGTACAGTCACTACCCCAAAGAGATGTCCGGCATGGGTCACGGCTCGCTGTCCCCTCTGTCCGGGGGGCTGTCCTCTCTGCACAACTCCCAGCAGTCGCTCTCAGCCTACGGACCCAGCGCGCACCTCTCCACCGACTCCAAAATGCTCTCCCCGGTGTCAGGGTTCGAGCCGCACGCGTCCATGCTGTCCCGCAGCGACCAGGAGCACCTGGCCAGGAGTTTAGGGGGCCACGGCCACGGCTTGATCTCCAACCTGAACGGCATGCACCACCCGCACAGCCACCTCCACTCCCAGGCGAACGGCGCCGTGATGCTGGCGGAGCGGGAGAGGCACGGCCACGGAGGCGGCGGCGGCGGTCAGGGGGTGTCGGGCTCAGGCATCCAGGCGGAGGAGATCAACACGAAGGAGGTGGCTCAGAGGATAACGGCCGAGTTGAAGCGCTACTCCATCCCGCAGGCCATATTCGCGCAGCGGATCTTGAGTCGCTCGCAGGGCACTCTGTCGGACCTGCTGCGGAACCCCAAACCCTGGAGTAAGCTCAAGTCGGGCCGGGAGACGTTCAGGCGGATGTGGAAGTGGCTGCAGGAGCCCGAGTTTCAGCGGATGTCAGCTCTCCGACTGGCCGGTGAGAGAGAGTCTTTTCAGTGTCATGATTTCACACTCGAGCCGATCAGTGTCGAGTCACATTCCACCGATTATTGTAACCTTAACCCACCCCCCACCCCAAAAAAAAAAAAAAAAAAAAAAAAGCAGTGCAGGCCTTGAAACATTCAGCACCATGGACAGCTCTGGGTTCTGACATGAGGCACAGCGGCTCAAACAGTGAAACAGGATGACTTCCTGTCATTGTAAACAACCAGAGCGTTTTTTTTTTATTATCATAGTGAACTCCACAGAAACCCCACACATCAATAACCGCTTTAGGGACACTGACGTTTACGCGCGCTGTTGTAAACCAAGTTTGTAGGTCTATATTTTTGATCGACATCACAAATCCCAGGCGATTCACTATAAACACGGAAATAAAATCCCTCCCACGACGCTTGTTTCTGCGTGTGTATTTATGTGTGTATGGCGCAGTTGGTGGTGGGGGCTGAGGGGCCTACTAGTTGCGCCGGCAGAAGCGGGGTGACCCCCAGGCTGCCTGATCAATACGCCAGTTCCCACTCTCCTTTTTAAACGTGGCACACCGATCAATACTCGTATCGCAGCTGAAAGACGCGATAACCGCACGGCCTGCTCGGCTTTTCATTTAGCACCAAAGTGAGAGCTCTAAGTTCAGAACACGGCCAGGTGGGATGGGTTTAAACGCTGCACGCTGCTGAGTTACACACAGCCGGGAGAGCAGACATCAGCATTTCACTGAGCTGAAACAGAACTCTGTTAGTTGCATTAGAAAGGTTTAAACGAGTGGAACACTCTCAGAAACATATCCAGCCCACTTCGAGCTGCGCCAAACTGCTCTGATGAAATATTGATTGCAAACTGGGGTGTTGGTGGAAGAGGATCGGCAACATGGACTATAAACAAGAAAAAATACGAAAAAAAGTATAGCTTCCTAGAAGCTGAATCTCCAAATAACAGTAAAATTTACAATCAATTTGTTTCACTTTTCTGTTTGAAAAAAAAATCACGTAACCAGGCTTCTGCTAGAATCAAAGGAGGAAAAATGTTCAAACCAACAGCTGATCTGCACATGTTGCAGCTTTTTTATGATCATTTAAATTAAATCCCTGAAAATGAGCTGTTAAAACTAAAAGAAGCAGAATAGGTGCTGAAAGCTCAAAGCTAAAAGTAAGAAAAAAGCTATAGCTAAACACTAAAAGCAACAAAAGGCTTTAGCTAAATGGAGCAAAAAGCTTACTAGAAGCTAAAAGTAGCAACATGCTGTCTAAAAGTAGTAAAAAAAAGCTAGGTCAAAGCTAAAAAGGCTACCTAAAACAAGAAAAGGCGTACTAAAACC
>NW_013952405.1:8220782-8223515 GCF_001266775.1 Austrofundulus limnaeus
GATAGATAGATAGATAGATAGATAGATAGATAGATAGATAGATAGATAGATAGATAGATAGATAGATAGATAGATAGATAGATAGATAGATGAGGATTAGTAGCTGAGGCTTTGAGTGTCATTAATAGTGTTGCTCTGTCCTTTCAGTGTTTGCCTGGCTTTGCACATAGAAGATCAATAAGTCTCTTTCCCCATCCCAACCCCCTTCACTCCCAGTGCTCTGCTTCTCTGCAGCACATGACAATAATATCACTAATCTTTCCCTGGTTAACCTGGCAACAGGCAGGCGGGTTGGTTTGGCTGCTGGAGGTTGGTGCCACAGAACAAAAACAAAAACAAAGCAACAAACAGGCTGGAGGACAAAGAGAAGATGAGCGAGAGCTGTTTCATGAAATCAAAATGACATTTTGCAATACTCTGCCTGCTCTTATCAGACTGTCCATCACATTATGCAATAAAAAACTGATATCAGTATTTTTAAAGGAATCCAAATGCACCAAAGTGGAATGTAACAAAACTTCAGTCAACCTGTCTTAAGTGCAAAAGTGAGAAAAGCCAAACTGACATGTGGAAAAAGAAAGCTGCAGGAGCCTGGAGATGCCATTGATTGAGAGAGGGCTGGCAGGTTTGGGCTTTGTGTGAACAGTCAGATAGAGGCAGCGTAGTGAAAGGATCAATACCGACCTTAATAATTGATAAGTATAAGGGAGACGAAAGCAAGAGGGGAAGAAAGAGAGGAGGCAGAGAGTGGTGTGAGTGCTTGTAACAGCATCTTGTAGGTAAGCAAAGTCAAATCTGTGGTTAACAGCTGAAAGTCCACACACCAGCCTTCCTCCCCAAACACCACGGGGAGTGTAAGTGGTTTTCAAAAACACTGTTTACACACCCCTCCAAACATACTGTGAAATATCAATAGTGCTGGCTTGACACGGTGTAGACTTCCCCTGCTGAAAACCCACATCAGAAGATATTTATGAGGCCACAGAAGAAGGCTCGTCTGCAGCATGTCGAGTGAAATGGGGGCGAGGAGGCTGAGGTTTCTTCAGCCAAACACCAGAAGATGTGAACCTCAGAGAATCTTCCAGTAGACAAAGGGCATCAGAGCATCTAGCTGCCTATCGACACTTAGTAATGAGCGCTTTCTGCTCATGTCAGCGA
Organism: Austrofundulus limnaeus; assembly: GCF_001266775.1. Lineage (NCBI taxonomy): Eukaryota > Metazoa > Chordata > Actinopteri > Cyprinodontiformes > Rivulidae > Austrofundulus > Austrofundulus limnaeus. The sequence goes on from NW_013952405.1 coordinate 8,221,941, forward strand.
ATCCTCCAAGCAATCCAAGGTTGTGATGTCATTTGATTTTAAAGGTTGGTATGCTTTATGGGGTTTGTAATGCATCTTTATGGAGGCCTGAAGCCCATTTCACTGAGTGTGCATATGTGCATATGTGCATGTGTGCGTGCGTGCGTGCGTGCGTGCGTGCGTGTGTGTGTGTGTGTGTGTGTGTGTGTGTGTGTGTGTGTGTGTGCGAGAGAGAGAGAGTGCCTCCACATGCACATGCGTGTGTGACTGGGTTATAGAGTGTGTCTGCACTATACATTGTTCAGGCTTATCTGACTCACTCTGAATCGGTATTGATTTCCTCTCTTCTGCTCTCTCATATTCTCTCCTTCCTTCCTTCCTTCCTTCCTTCCTTCCTTCCTTCCTTCCTTCCTTCNTCCTTCCTTCCTTCCTTCCTTCCTTCCTTCCTTCCTTCCCTCCTTGCCTCCCCCTTCCGTTTTTTTATTCTCTGGCTCCATACCAGTAAGACACATCCTCTCGCCTTCCAGCTTATTCATTTCTCTGTGGTTGTTTCTCTTTGTAACAGACATTTTTTACATATCCACTTCTGGCAAAGGAGTAACTTGGCAGTCAGCATAGGAGAGTAGTAAATGTATAAGGAAAGCTCAAGTTAGAGGATCCAAACAAAGCTCGGTGTTTTCATTTAAAGTGCAAACTGACATTCATACATTGGATAAAGACAACGCTGCAAGAAAATTGCTATAATTTTGGTTATTATGGACATAAATCTTACGTTTTAGGAATAAACTCTGGGTATTTTTGTCCATTTAACAACCAAACAAAACCTCAGTAGCCCCTGCAATAAAAACATGACAAAACAAAGCTTTTATCATTGAAATTGACCAATGTTACTCAATTTGTTTTGAATTGTGTTCTATAGATTTTGGTCCAGTCTTGCCTCTGTGGCTCATGTCAGCTCAGATCTGGCCTCTTGGTGCTGAAAGGACAGTTCTGATCTTCCACAAAACTTTAACCTCTGCGCCAGAAACTTTTCAGAGGTCTAAAGACGCAAAACTAAACACACAGGTTTCATTTAGCCACGCCCCCTCCTTCTCGTTTTATTTTGTTTTTTTTTCTGCTCAGCTATTACAGACTCAGTTTTGATCAGAAAGATAAAATTCACGTTCAGTTTGTTTAAAACAATATATAAATAATGTAAAGTTTTAGTTTGCATATCTTTTAGACAATATGACTCTGTTGATTAAACATAACTTTAGATATAAAATATGGGTTTATATTATAAATAAAACAGCATAACAGGTGCTAACAGCTCTAAACCGAAAGCCATTGTTAATATTTCTTAATGTATTAAAAATTATAACCTAAACATCTTTAAATTAAGAAAAAAACCCTAGAATGGCTCATTAAAGCTGACTCTCTCCGTGATTTAATACTCAATATTGATTGAATTGAAATATTTTGATCTTGGAGAAAATTCTGTCAAGATTGTGACCTTTTTCTTTCTTTTTTTAAAGCGCTTTTTTTGGAGAAGAATAGTTACATGGAGCGCAAAACTCGCAGAATCAACAAAAGAGTTTTCATTAAATAAATAAATAC
>NW_013952405.1:8223910-8226457 GCF_001266775.1 Austrofundulus limnaeus
TAATAAAAGTGCATGTTTTTCTCCTCGGCTGCATGTGCTGTGTATTGTGATGGGCTGAGGGGGTGGGACCCGGGCGTTGTACTTATTTTAATTTAATTTTATTTTTTTTTAGATCCCAGCAAAGATCCAGGCTCAGATGACATGATCAATACAATCAGTAATCGTTATACATCTGAAAGAGGGGTGGGTGTGACAGAGAGTGACTGACACCAAACTGTTTCTCACCTGCAGTAGTCCGTCCAGGGCGGGAGAGGGCCCGTCTCACCGCACACAGAGCCCGAGCTCATCCGGCCGTCCAGGCGGCGAGTAGCAGCAGCACGGTGCGGTTAGTTCACCGTCTGCAACACACGGCCCATCTGCTCACTCACACACTCACATACTCACACACACTCATAAACATGTTTTGTTTTTTTCTTTCAGATTTAACTGTAAAACTAATGCACTGATGCATGCTGCATTTTATTTGAATTCACAGGATAAATAGGTCTGTTTCACTTCCACTCACTCTCATCTCTGTTTAAGGAAAGACACAAACATGATGTTTAATTCTATTTGTCTTTTAATGAGCCAATCCAGTCACACTCAGCTGTGTTAGAGGGAAGCTGAAGTGCATTGACTTTACTACTGGTTATGATTTTTTCCTGCTGTTTTCTTATGATCTTCACAAAAAAAAAAACACTATTTGATACACTATGAATAAAAAAAAGTTGTGTTCAGCCTAAATTAATACGAGGGAACCAGCCTATCATTGGTGTGTTCAGCTTAACGTTAAGATTTTTCAGAGAACAGAGCTTTTTGTGTTTTTGTATTTTCCTCCACCACTAAAACAAAGTGTTTAAGCCAAAAAATACCATTTGGCACAGAAATAATTGACATTTCCCCCTAATGTTCAGTGTTTTTTTGTAAATTCAGATTTTTTTGAAGATGAATTTATAAAAGTTCTGATTAATAATCATCACCAGGAGATGTCTCATGCACTGTAAAAAATGAAATGTTGGATTTACTTAACCATGTTATGTGACCTGGTTCCTCTTAACTGAGTTGCGTAAATTCAAAGCAATATACCAGTTTTTTAACCAAAGAACATGAGTATGTTGCTTTGAATTTACTCAACTCTGTTAAGCGGAACCAGGTAACATAACATGGTTAAGTAAATCCAACATTTCATTTTTAGAGTGTGGTAAAATAAAAGTGTTTTGTCTCATATAACAAGTCTAGCAAGTGTTTTGCGTGTCTCAGATTTAGGTCACACCTGTTTTCTCATCAGGGGGAGAACAGAAAGCAGCACCAAAGCTGCAACTTTCCTGCATTGTTAAAAAGCTGAGCAAGGCAGCAAATCAAGCGCAAGGCCATGAGATGAGCCTTAAGTGGACGCTGGCTGATACCTTTGACACTGTTGACACACGATAAAAGAGACAACATGAGCAGGAGCCACTTGAGACTGCTGTCTCTTCAGAACAGCTCATTTGGTAACAAGGCASCTAAAGATAGTGGTTCGGTTCTTGTCTCAAGAGAGGTCCTTTTAATGAGCACCTCCCTCACTCTCCATGGTCCTTATCAATGCTTCGGGAGAGGCCAAAGGAGTCTCATTTGAACCCATAGATTATCTGAAATATGCTCTGACCGCTCCTCTGTCTTGTGCTAACTCCTTAGTTTCGCTTTATGAGTGTTTGCCCCATGGGCTGCTCCCATTTGGGCTGATGGAGGAGAAGCAGACTGGTGTTGGCATTGCAGAATGGCCCGTAGCACAAATAGTTGGGAAACAGGCATTACATATTAAATTATCAGTATATTAGCACCAGCATTCAGTCATTACATTAGGGAGGATTGAGTTTGGTTGGAGACAGCACTTATAGAGAGGCCTGGAGGAGATTCTGGGGGCATGGCTGGGCCTGAACCGATTGAATAAACGTTCCATGAAATGGTTCTGAAGTGTGGATCAATCAATACGGGGGGCTATCAATCTGGGGGGGGGGGGGGGATTAAAACAATCGTGTGTATGGTGGGGAAACAGGAAGAGGAGAACGGGACGGAGAGATGTATCTGCAGACACAGAGACCAACATCCTCCCCGCTGAGGAGAAATATCTCTGCAATTGTGCTTTGCTTGCAGTCACGAAGCATGAACAATGGCACGCACGCGCGCGCGCACACATGTGCACATTCATATTGATCTCAGTCTCACAGTCAAATCTGTTTACTGCTGTTGTCTGAGGCTGCTGTAAAGTCATCAATCATTTGCATACACCATCCCCACATTACTTCTCCCCAGTCTTTCCTTTCCTTTTACCATCCCCTCGTTTCCTCATGTCCTTGCGCCCTAACAGTGCTGGGATCTTTTTATCTTCTTCTGTTCTTTAGCACGTTCTGGTCGTGCACGCGCATTAAAAATATTATTGTTAAGAATCATCTTCCTGCACATCCTCATCTCCTTTGTTCTTCCACAGATAAACAATTTCTTCTCATCTGTCTGTCACAAGGCGCGTTCACGAGCCCGTACTACCCCCTCCCAACACACACACACACACACACACACACACACACACAC
>NW_013952405.1:8226542-8234669 GCF_001266775.1 Austrofundulus limnaeus
GTTCTGTTTTTCATGCTGTATACTTATATTTCTTTTTATTGCACTATTCAGACATTCACATAAACAAATGATTTAACATCATTATCTCCTAATTTTTAAGAATTCAGCTGCTAATGATTTATTTCAAGCTTTCAGATAATYATTCCATCAAATCATCCTTAAGCAACATTTTGTTTTTAATTGTTAAAGAACATTTTTTTAGGCTCAAACTTATCTGCCTCCTGTTGTCTGCAGCTTGTAAACGGAAGGAGGAGGACCGGGGACGGGAGCGCAGCCAGGTGCCCAAGAAGCAGCGGCTGGTCTTCACCGACCTGCAGCGTCGCACCCTGGTCGCCATCTTCCGAGAGAACCGGCGCCCCTCCAAGGAGATGCAGCTCACCATCTCTCAGCAGCTGGGCCTGGAGCTCTCCACCGTCTCCAACTTCTTCATGAACTCCCGCCGCCGCTGCCCGGAGCGCTGGGACACTGAGGAGCACGGCCACGGGATGCTCGGCGGCGGCCACGGMCACGTCCACACCCCGCACGGGAGCGGCAGCAACACCAGCGCGTCCCCGCTCCAAGCCGGCGCCTCCGCCAACACTTTCTCCAAGGCCTGACGGCTGCAGGACGGATGCGTGCAGGGTGGTGGACGAGATTTTTTTTTTAATTTGATTTTTATTTGAACTTTGACTGAAACAATGTGCACAGCTGCTGTGTGTATCTTGTGTGYTCATCTGATCCATCTGCTGCACCTGTCCAGATGAACCAGAAGCTCCGTGCGTTTTATTTTAAATGGACTGCTTTGCTCCTCAAACCAAAGATTCAGTATAGTTTTATGAATCACTGCAAACAAACTTCTCTGTAAATCCACCGGAAAACAAACAAAGAAAACACGTTTTCACAATAAGAGTCTCAGACAGGAGTGAGACAGCAGGTGGACATGTGGATCAGCACACTTAAAGGCACAATTCAAACCTTTTCCTAACATTTCTGTGGACAGGTTAGAAACATTGTGGCAAATYGCTTTATAAGCTACCTCAATTTAGAGAAATACAGATCAGTTCCCACCAGATTGACGAGCTAAGGGCTAGTCTGYGTGAGGCTAAGACCAAAGTGCACTACTGTCACATTATAAACGTTTATATCCGCCTTACAGCAGAAACATCATGTTCCGTGGCAGTGCTGCTATTTGTGCTCACAAATAATACTATCACTATAAATAACCATGTCATTTGAAATAATTGGTGGTGCAAAGTTTATTAAGTGTTTGCATGAACCACTACAATATTKTCGAGACCCCTTTGGTCTTGGCCCCGCTCAAAGTAACCTTTAGCTTTTTAGCTAAAATTGATCAGGAGTAATTTTTGTTTTTCCAAACCGATAATGTTCAAGTAGCTATCTGCAGCAGGTAAGATATTAGYTGTTCATRACTTCTACTTCTTATTTTAAAAGACTCAGACAACTGCTTTAATTAATGTATAATCCATTGTTTGGCACAAGGGTGTGCCTGGATTTCTTTTAAGTGAAATTGGGCCATAAATTCAGGATGAGAATTATTAAAGTTAGCCATAAACAGTAATTAGCTGCAACTTGAAGTGGGTCAACCTGTTTCAGATTTAGCACCCATTTTTGGAGCTAAACCTTTCTATCCACTTGGGAAGGGATATTTTCTTTTTGGCTACATGTGCAGATAGGTCTCATGGTTTACGTCCAGTGAAATGGACACAAGCATTCACTTTGACCTGCTAACCACCTTCAGTGGTGCCTGCATGTTTAATATTCACATGGTCTCTTCGTGCTACAAGGGGTGTTTCCATCCTTCTGCTGGTCTCCAGTCTGCACCACGTCAGAGTAACAGTGCCACCTGCTGCCCACATGAAAGCTTCTAGTCTCAGCTCACATCTCCAGCAAGGTTTTAGAAAAAGCCTTACACCCTGCAGTATAAATCAGCTTTAGGACATACCAGCCCTCCTATTTGAGCAAAATTGTAGTCCTGTAAACACGACACACCCGTGGAAATTATTGACTCAACTTTTGATTTGAACGTTTCGTTTATTTCTTGACACTCATCGTGCGGCTTCGCTGCCGTAGGCCGCTCAGCCACACGAGAGGGTATATTCAGGTTATAAAAGGAGAACAATCAAACAAGGACGACGCAGCTTTGAAGCAAACCGTCGTCCCCAAGTTTAGTGTATAGGGCGTGAGGGGTGGGTGGGGTGGAGGGGGCCCGCTCTGTTCTAGTGGCCAAACACAGAGGTCAAATGTCACACTATATAGGATCCTGAGTGCCAGTGACGTTTGCCTCTTCATGATAATCAGAGAACAGATGCAGACCAGCTCCGTCGCCGTCCGGCCTTCGCCGCGTCTGCTTCGTTTCATCACAGCCTTCGATCTGCGAGCACTATTATAGGCACATCGCCTGTTTCATACCTCAGAAAAAAAACACTGATGTGATCAGCGTGACATTCAGTAACTGTAAATAATTTTTAATTTCATCCTTATCTCTCTGTCTTATCTATTCTGTATTTATCACCCCCCCACCCACACTCCCTATGTATTTTTCCTTTACTTTTATTTTATTTTTTTAACGATGCGGGTAACAATAGTACCATAGACACATGGTTTCTCTCTTGTGACTATTGTGCTATGTTGTGCTGAAAAATATATGTAAAAAAGCACCTTTTTTGACAAAATAGAAAAAACTTTGTGTTAGAAATGAAAAAAAAAAGTCAAATCAACTTGGACTGATCCTATGCACGGACAAGAAAAGGGGTCCTGGTGACAAACTGTGCATCTTAGTGAAGACCTGTGGGACGTGAAGGACCTCATAAATCCTCTTTAAACTTGGACTGCAACTGCATTTCCTCTGCTGACGGTGTTTTTTGCTTACCATGAGAACCTCCTCATTTTTTAAGTGTCTTTTTACCTTTTTGTTATTGTTTTTTTTTTGTGGGCAAAGCCACTTGTTGTGTAGCATCTTCTAGCGGGAGATAATCATACTAAAGAGGAGTTGCAGAGAGGAGGACGAGGGGGTACAGCAGGGGGAGCTAGCGGCATCCGAGGCCCGTCATGAGGCCAAAAGGAAATATGGAAGTGACATACCTCCATAAGTTGTTGTGTTACTTCTGAGTCCAGAGGAGAGAAATGTTGACCCAAATKTTGACAGCTACACCTGGCAGTATTAACCGTGACACATCTGCCAGTACCAAAAATGCATTGAGCCTGCGTGGGTTCAGCACTGGACCTGAAACGCACACACACACACACTCACATGCAAAAACACAGAGKGGCAGACGTGTGCAGGACAGTGGTAACTCCGTGGCAAAGCTGTATTTGTCATGTGGAAAAAGCTGAGTGCCTTTTTCCTTCAACCAGGGGATGGACTGCTCTGATCTGAGAAAATCAGTTGAAACTTGATAAATGGAGGTGGGATGGGGGTGGTCACAYACATTTGATTTAAAAAGAAAAGCCACTCTTATGATTCAAACAGCACTTTCTTTCATACATTTGGGGAGAGCACAGTTTACCACAACAATTTAGTTTTTTCTCTTTTTTTTACACACACACTCACACACTCCAGCCAGAGATATTTTTGTGTAATTTATAGTAAGTGTAGGTGTGTGTGTGTGTGTGTGTGTGTGTGTGTGTGTGTGTGTTTGACTGTTTACAAAGACTTCTGCACCCAATTTGCTTTGATCGCCTACTAAGCAAACTCCACCAACGTGAAAAACCAAAGATAAAAATCACCAAAGATGACATCATTTTTACATGACGCCTCGACTGGTGACACCCCCCCCCCCCCCCCGCCTATTGCTGGTCCCTTCGTCCAGGGTAGCTGTCCAACAAGGCAGGCGTGTGTAGACAATTCATCTTGATATACCTCAAATCTTTATGGTAAAGGTTCATGTAGTGAAACAAATACAATGTTTCATCGATGAAATGATTGTTCCTTTTTTTGTTTTTATAAAAGTATTTCTCTAAGGGAGAGTGTGAAATGTAAGTTTGATTTGTTTTTACTTTTGCTTAATCTGTAGAATTTGCATCGTGTTGCTTTTAAGGCTCAGTGTAAAGACTGACAAGGGAAGGATAAAAAGCATAAAACCCAGTTGTAGAATTATGAAAGCAAAGATTACTAATAACACTACAAGCATACAATAATTTCTGATTCACATCACTTTTTAAAAAAATGGTTTTGCATTTAAATTGATCTGTTAAAAGTGATTTATTAAAAAAATAGTCAATCAAAACCCCTCTGTCATTAAGGGTGGGATGATCTGTTCACTTTTATTTCTGCATGGATTGATTCAAAGTGTAAATAAACAGCAGGATGAAATGTACTCCTCCACAGGTGGAGGGRAGGGAGACAAACAACATCTGGGAATCTTTGCATTCTTTGTCAGTTCTGTGTTTTTTATGTGCTGTTTGTGTGTTTGTATAAAATCGGTGTATTTCTGTGTCACGTCGTTCCTTCTCAGTGTGTGTAACCGTCCCATACATTCCTGTATCTGTATCTCTGTTTTCATTGTGTGAGTGTGGGGTTGCGTGTCTTTTATTTTTTCACTGAATTCCTGTATTTAAGTTAAATTTGACAGTGTGTCTGGATTTGAAACTCAGACAGCGAAGAAAGCAGAAACATTTTTTCCACTGGATCCGAAAAGTGTTGTTTGCTTTGTCCTTCAAAACTCGAAAAGTCGCAGCGTGGATGTGTTGTTTTTTCCTCTCTCTGTCTTCCTTTACCAATCAATCAATCAGAACCAAGTGTCTTTGTGATGGTAGAGACAATCAATTTCAAATAGAACAGAGACAAAATGAAGAAGGAGGGAGAGAGAATGAGAGTGATGGAGAGCGGTGGAAACTGACTGAAGCGGATGGGAGAATAGAACAGAGTGTGTGTCTCTTTTTGAAAGTGTGTGTGTGTGTGATCACCTTTAACCTCTGCAGCGTGACCTTTATGGTGGGGGCCGAGGCATCCAGAAGCCTCCCCCAGCTACGAGGCGGGTGGTGGTGCGGTCTGACTTGTTAAATGGACATCTAATCGAAGAGGCTGATCAAATGCCTGCAGCCAAATGCACACACACACACACACACACGCACACACACACACACACACACACACACACACACAGCGGTGATGCAGAGAGCTTTTCTCCTGCTCTTTATCTCAACGGGTCTGTCGGTCACGTTGCTTCGCCTTCGGCCTGTTTTCAAACAGCTGAGGTCAAACGGGGACAAATGAAACACCAAAATGAAAATCAGTGTGGATTTTTTGTGTGTTTTGACCAAAACAAATAAAAAAGAAACAAACAACAGGCCAACTGTCTTCATTTTCTGTGAAGAGCTTCATTTTAAACAACAAGGCTTTGTTGTCATCTAGTGGTGAGAAAATAAAAGTACACTGGGACTTCTTTAGCTGTTTACCGCAAATTTTCTCATCGATTTTCTCATCGGGTCACATGTAAAGACAAGAACATTTGACTTTATGAACCAGAGGAGAAGAACATCAATCAATCTCTGATTCACTCCATAAAATACATTTTGTAAAAATTTATTTCCTCTCGTCTTCAGAGCTGATGGCTGTCAGGAAGGAGGTTGCAGGATCACCTCCTGGCTTGGTTTACATGTTCTTTCTGTGCATGTGTGGGTTTTCTCACATAGACTGAAAACATGCATGTCAGATTTGGTATCATGAAAAGGAACTATTTGGAATGATTTTTTTATGAAATTATCCGCTGTCCCTCTGCAGTAAATGATAAGGTTTTTAGGTTACACCTCAAACAAGGGTTAAGGGCWAATTTGACAAAACCTACAAAGGGCTGAATTTAAATTTACCAAGAATTTTAAAAACTGTTGCAGTATGCAGGTCCACTTGGGTTAAATGTTAATGCTGAAACTCAAAACGGAACTCAGCAGTTTGCATGACAATGACAGTGCACGCTGCTTATGAGACAAAGGAGGGTGTCCTGGGGTATCTCCTCCCAGATCCTGACCAGGGCATCACTGAGCTCCTAGATAGTCGGAGGTTCAACCTTTCAGTGTCAGATGGACCTAAACATAATGTCCTAGAGGCCAGTCAATGGTAGCACTTCCTTCATCCTCACTGCCTGTTTACTCTTGCCACATGACCTTATCATGTACCAGGAGGAACCCAGGACCCACTGCAACAGCAAAGGGTCTAATAACGAATCCAAGGATTTCCTGGCAGTCTGGTTATCCTGTAAAGGATAAATGTCTGATAGGTGTGTGTGTCCCATCTCCACAGACCAACACTGACTCATCATCAAACTGATCACGCTGAACAGTGTTACAGGCAGCATAACATTCACTGCAGCTTCTCCAGCCCTCATACCGCCCTCATAAAATCTGTCTCTATTGGTTTGGTCAGAGACATTCACACCAGTGGCTCACTAGATGTCACTTTGTAGGACTCTGGCAGAACTCAACCTGTTCTTCCTTGTACCAAGGAGCCAATTCCAGCTCTGCAGATGGGTTAAGGACCTTCAGTTCTCCTAACTGCCCATCTCCTGGGATCTCCTCCATGCTTCTTCTGGCAATGGCACAAATTGATGTGTCATCTTGGTTGACTTGCACTGCCTGTAAAATTTCTGTAGGGTCCATGTTCATTTGACAAACAAGCATCCCAGTAACATGTGGAAGAACCATACACAGCCACACAAACCAGGCACCTCCTCATGTTGGTCACTGGTCACACACTGCCGTGGGACGGCATCCCTTTCTTCAACCATCATTTGTTGCAAATCAACCAACGTGGTTGTGTAGGTCACTCTCGCACAAACAGCACACCCAAGCTGATCCAACAAGTGTTCGATGGGGTTGAGTTCAGAACTTCTGCCATTCCACCCACTCCACTCTCAAATTCTGGAGGTAGTCTCTGATAAACTACACTCTGTTACAGCGAGTCTTTTACTTTGAGTATAGAGTTCAGTCCCAGACTGTGGAGATATGGGATTTCTCTTTGGTTGCAGAATTTCATCTTAATACAGGGGTTAGACAATGAAACTGAAACACCTGTCATGTTAACGTGGGAGGTTTCATGGCTAAATTGGACCATACTGGTGGCCATTCTTCATTAATTGTACATTGCACCAGTTAGAGCAGAGTGTGAAGTTTTAATTAGCAGAGTAAGAGCACAGTTTGGCTCAACACACAACATTATAGGTGACATTCCAGAGTTCAAAAGAGGACAAATTGTTGGTGCACGTCTTGCTGGTGCATCTGTGACCAAGACAGCAAGTCTTTGTGATGTGTCAAGAACCACAGTATCCAGGGTAATGTCAGCATACCACCAAGAAGGACGAAGCACATCCAACAGGATTAACTGTGGACGCAAGAGGAAGCTGTCTGAAAGAGATGTTATGGTCTAAAACCAGGTGTTTCAGTTTCATTGTCTAACCCCTTTATCTCTCTGCTTTGAGATTGCCTCCAATGATAAGTTGTTTTTCCAGTGGGAGAGGCCACCCCACACCATCACACTGCCTCCACCAAAAGATGTTACTCTTTTGATGCAGCAATCAGCGCAGCCTTCTCGGTGTCTTCTCCACACTGTCATGCTACAGTCCAACTTCCGTAGGCAAAATCTGGACTTACTGCTGAACATAATAGTCCTCCACATTTTCAGGTTCCAGTGCACGTGCTGCCAACATCAACACAAATTGGCCTGATGGTGAAGGGCAGTCATGGCAGGCCTTCTGATGCCCGATGAGACCAGAGCTTTGCTGCGTCTGTTGTATGAGCAGTGAGTCATCAGCTATATCGTCCTGCATGCCTTGATTGCAAATTTGTGGAAGGCAGTATTAAGTGCTGACGGTGAAGAAAGAATCTTCTGTCATCTTCTTGGGACACCCCTTCCTGGTCTGTCTCCCATACACTGGAAGTTAGCTTATAAATTTATTTTCGGCACCTAAACATTTATTATTCACATGCTAAATGTTTTAATCCATTCTCAACACACTTTTACAGCATCTCTTTGTAGATCATTAGAAATCCACATTATTGTTATTCCATATTATTTGATGCATGTTGTAAATGGTAAATGGATTGAACTTATATGACACAGACTCCAAAGCGCTTTGCACTTCAGACATTCACTCACACACACACACACACACACACACACACACACACACACAC
>NW_013952405.1:8236078-8248568 GCF_001266775.1 Austrofundulus limnaeus
ACACACACACACACACACACACACACACACACACACACACACACACACACACTGATGGTGGCAAACTACATTGTAGTTATTTTTTTACTAACCAACTTTAAAATTCATGTTTAACGTGCTAACTTTCCTTTTTTTAATTTGTTTATTATGTTGTGATTTTTAAGTTACTATAAGTATTTTGATTCATGTTGAAAAGTAAAAATTAGCTATCAAACTGAAATGACATAATATGTTTTTGTCAATACTTTAGGTCTATTTAAACACCTATCTTTTTATACCAATTTTCCTCTGGCCCAAAGACTAATAGCTGAGTGTAAGTGATGTCTCTTTGTGATCCTGTGATGAATTTATGACTTGGCAAAGGTGGGAATTCTATCTCATTATGGTGACAATAAACAGGGAGTTTATAAAGAGCAATTTTCATTTAAGATGCAAACATACAGATGAGAAATTAAATGAAAATTAAATGTTTATTATTGTGTCACTGTATCATTGACCAAAGTTGCTAAAATCAACAAACAGGAGCACCAAATTATGTTTCTCCAGGCACTGAAAATAAAAGAGTGGCAACAAAACTATAAATACCAAAACACAGTTTCAGGAGATTTGTTGTGTTAATCTTTCATCTAAAGGTTGTTTGTTTGGTATCTGCTGGCTGTTTCAGGAGAACTCACCTTATTTGAGAGTAAATCTATTTGCATCTTCCCTTAAACAACTCTGAAACAGACCATCTTTCTGCAGTGCATGCATGCACAGTCGATCTGCACATGGATCCTGCTCCTTCCTGTCTATTGACCAATAGGAGAGGAGCTGACCCAAGAAGGGCAGCCTACCTTATTTGCATAACGAGTCCGAAATGCACAACAGGAGACAGAAAAGAGCAAATACAATTCATAGAAATAAAAATACTTATATACTAAATATTTATTTAAAAAAGTAACTTTTAAATTATATGCTAAAATATATAATTTGTTGTAACTAAGCTGGAAAAATACATTTGATGGTCAATTAAAATATAAAACAAAAGGTAAAATTTTCCTTTTTTTATTAACTGGTTAAGTGTTTTTATTTTTTCATTGGACCATTTATATATTTGTGCTTTTAGTTTTAATTTCGTCAGTTTTGGCCTTCCATTTATTTAAAATACAGGAGTCAGAAAATTAAATTTCACATTTTGCGTTGTTTCTTAGTCAATTGTGGGTGGGTAGACCACCCATCCCAACCCCCAGCACGCTGTGTCATAATGTTTTAATGTCAGCTTAAAGAAGTGTAAAAAAATGAAGGCACGAGCGATTTGTTTTAGTCACATCATGCTTTTATGACGAAAAAGGAGCTCATTTACAAGACAGACAGTATATAAAACATACAGTGAATTTAAAAAAAGAAAACTTTTTTTTTTATTAACAAGTACATTTTTATCCTTCCCTCTGAGACCAAGCAGCCTGGGGACTGAGCAGAACGTGAGTGATCCCTGGAGGGAAAAAAAGCAGCAGTTTAAATCCTTTACCTACACTATTTACAATTCAACAGTCATTTTCCTCTGTCAGACATGGCAAAGAGGTCTACAGATTTGATGACATGATATGGCTAATAGATCTAATATGTACATGTTTCTGTTCTTTACATCCAAGGATCAAGACGCTATGGCATAAAATGTACATGTTAAAAAAACTGTCAGTCAGATGCTGTTGTGGCCACAGAGGATCAGAGTCCAATCTTCTGTATAACAGTCTCATAGATGTGCCACTCATGGTTATTAGTAATTGATCATGTGACACCATTCAGTCTGACAAGTTGTCTTTCATTTAGTTCTGTATTTACTCGGAGTCCCCAGCACTCTGTCCTAGGTTTATAAGTGAGTAATGATTGTTAGATATGCAATGTAGCAATAACATTTGATAAAGTGCTTAACGAGGTTGGTGCCAGGTTTAAATAAAGTGACACAGAAAGAGTAATGGAGAGACAGAAAAAAAGAGAGGGTGACAACACTCAAACCAAATCTCAGAAGTACATGAAATTTTGTGTAGAGGAGAACTCCCAGCAAATACAGAACTACTAATTCCTGTAAACAGTTGAGGTAATACGAGAGGATCAGACCTGGAGTGAAAAAGGAAAAAAACTGGCACCTTCTCGTTCTTAAAAACAAAGCACATTTTTCATTGAAGTCAGTGTGTAAACCTAGGAAAGAGTGCTTGCCAGGTCTACATAAAATCACCTCCTATTACCTCAAATTATTTATTTTTTTCAAAAGAGTGACAATGTTCTAGATAAAACAATGAGAAACCGATCATATGCTCATACAGTGCTGATCAGTCCCACCAACCTGCTTGGAGTATCAGTCGCTTTATCTACAGCTTTTACATCAGAGCAGATCATTTGATTGTGAGCAGATATGTGTAAAAGTACAATCATCCCAAGTAAACACAAGTTTCTATTGTAAGAGTCACACTTTGTAAAATCTTCGTTCCTTTGCTGGAATTGGATTATTTGTCGAACTCACTCTATTTCAGCCACAACAGTATGACCGCTTTGTACAAATGCAAGTGTGAGTTTGGCAATACTTTTTCTTTTTTGTTGTTGTTGTTGTTTTTACAAAAGGCATGCATAGATTCAACCTGCTAAGACCCCAAGAGAGAAAGTTGTTTTGTTCAATGGAGTAACCAATCAATCATTTGCTTGCCATCAATCAGTGATGCAGAGAAATAAACAGTGCTGTGACATTTGTGACATTTTAAAATTTATATCTGCTGAGTGATTCCCAAACTGTTGCTTTCAATCAGACCTCTCCTGATGCTTTTGCTTCCTCTGACAGGCAGAGCAAAATAAAAGCTGAGAGGAGGTCATAATATGGCTATAAAAGGTTGCTGTCTTCAGTGTTTTTAGTTCGCGTCTACAAAACGTATAAGGTTCTGTTGCTCAGCTCAACCACTGGGTGGTAGTGTGCTCTCATAAACTGTGGGCTTACTTTGCAGTGCTCCTGTCAAGGTTAAGATGAAGCAATTATTCGTTCAAGGTGGTTAGGGCAATCTTTCAGCAAAGCTCTGCCTCAAACAGACCTGAACATCAGCTTGCCGTTGAGTCATAATCTCCCTTTTCCCCCGAAGCTTGAGGAAATCAGGACAACATAAAAAAATTGATGTTTAAAAATAAGGTATTTTTCAGTGTTTTTATGACACTTCGTTCTTCGAGGTCTGCCATGGAAATTAAACTAATAAGGCAAGTAATCAWCGAATCAGCCAAGCTCCCTTCTCCATCATCCCATTACTGCTCGTCTTGGCTCCAATAATTCAGCTCAAGTCTARTCCAATCAAAACAGCAGCTGGAGGATGCGTAGTGAGAGGATTTATTTAAAGCTAATGTGGAATCAGAAATGACAGCAGGGGGGAAAAAAAACAGTGGTGGAGATGCAGTTTTACAGGTAAGACAAAAACGGGGTCTTTCTCAGACAAAATGATAAGAACACAGCTTTGTATAATAAATTATAACGCTTTTGGGTAATTTAAAGCTAAATGGAAACAATCAAACAAATGAAAACTTAAATAATTCAGGTTTTGCTTGATGGCCTAAATATGGTGTTTAGGAGTTTGTTTAGGTTTGCAGGAGTTCTCTTGTGAAAAAGATATTCTGTAATGTATCCATAGATCAGATAGGTGTGGGCCAGGTCTGGTCAGTGATGGCACTGTTTATATGATGGCATTCCACAAATGGTCTGACTGTTTGGTTAATATGGCCAAAATCTGTCAGTGTCACCACTAGCCTGGTTGTGTTTTGGTTTTTGTTGTGCTGGGCATGGACCACTTCTGACAAACTACTACTGGGCCACTAAAGGAATGTCATTCTTTGTGTTAATTGGGCCAAGTGAAAAGCATTGTGTGGGCCAGAACAATGCACTAACACTCCTAATATTCAGCCAAACCTTAAAAACAGTGCCTTCATTGGCAGACCTGGCCCACATTTGGTTGACAAACCAGCATAGCATCAGATCTGGCCCACATCTGCTATGTGGGTAGGTAGGCAACACATACCCACATAGCAAAATCTGACTGGCCCGGTTCTGGTTTACACAAGGCTCTGGAGGCCTCCATGTACACCATCCGAACAGCCAAAATCATCTGTCTTTGATGCAGCTTCATGACAAAGATCACATTATTTTGTTTGGAGCTTTGAGTCTCCCACCACTTCTTGTCACAACCCCCAAATAAGAACTTACTGTGTGATTGGTCAGAAGTTCATGGGCATGACTGTTTTTGCTAAAAGGGTTGAAACTTTTATAAAGATTGTCAAATGTCCAAAAGCTCATGCACTGAGAATAAACAGATGGTGTGCACCAAGGAATCTGTCTGACAAAAATTGCAGAGCTGTAACCGGGACAGATTTGTGGAAAAATTGGGACATCATTTTGTGAGGGGTTTCCAAGGAGCTTGGCGCTGTGTGTCTCAGAGGCTATGTGTGTGAAAACAAATGTCAAACAACCACATGACCACATGTCGGCTGACCTTGACACTCTGAACACTTGGCCCGGAAACTGCAAAGAATTACAACCATTTAGTGGCCCAGATGAGGTTTTCCAGAGGTTGACCATGCCTGGGCCAGCTCCACAGAAACTAAACCACCAGTGGTGGTCTGCCACCCTCAAAACTGTGCCATACCTGCCAGACCTGGCCCACAACCAAACCAAACAAAAAGCCGTGCCAGCAGTCAGCCAGCAGTGAAAACTTGACACACCTGGCCCACACCTCTCTGCAATATGGGTCACATCAAGAAAAGGACAAACCCAAATTCTTTCTCAAAAATTYTGATAGAGAGGAATAATGAAAATGACCTCCATCAATAGATGTAGTGGCTGTAAACCTCGTGTCTGTTTTGAGGAGAGCTTTTGAAAGAACTGTTCGTCTAAAGCATCATTGAAAATCTTTATCGTACCACCCAAATGTGCGATCAGATTTACAAGGACATGTAAGATAAAACCGTCCACACTGGGTTTTTTATTATTAGATGGAGCTTACAAAAAAGCTTCCTCAGTTTTCAAGGACCACCAAGGCTTAAACAGATATCGCTTCTTTCCAACCTTGACCAATTTAGAAATGTCACTTTTTCAACTAGATGGACAGCATAACTCAGTATAGGCAGAAAATGAGTGCAAGTTTTGACAAAAATCCAGCTTCTTTTCAAACATTTGTAATTGTGACAGGCTATCACCATGAAAAAGTACATACGGCACAGGCCATGGGGGTTTTCACATCCAGAGAATGAGCCCAGAGTGATGCTGTGTGCAGACCGATAAAAGTTCAAGAAGTGCTTTTTTTTCTTTCTTCTTCTTGTTTAAGGAATGAGTAAGGATGTGCAATGAGGAATCAAGTTTTTGTGTTTTTTTTCGAGTCAGGGAACCTGGGTCGCCCCTTTCATCGTTTGTCTCCGCTGATCCAATCACCGCTCAGTGTTTGGTGGCATCACGAGTAGCGACGAATCAAAACTCTACAACACCGATTCACCGACCACACACAACATGTGTCTACTACCACACAACCATACTCCAGCCTAATACTGTAAACAGAGATGACAACGATTGGAAACGCTAAGAAGACGGAAAAAGAAAAAAAGAAAGGCAGGAAAAGGGGAAGTGGGAGAAAAAAACGAAATTAATGAAACACTCTCGTCTACATTTGCGAATGATGTTTACACAGGAACACCATCAAAAGTCACCACAGACATTCTCACTGTCTTCTAAACCTAATTTCCACAGARAAATATGGAAACACAGTAGGATTGTTTTGGAAAGAAAAGACATCCATAAAGACTACATCCTGTTCTCAACACAGTGAAACCCAAAATGGTCACAGATATGTTAACAGCTTAAAAACCAGGCCAGTTTTATCATCTGTTCTCATTTAGTCTTATGAATCTTTAAACAGCTGTTCATTTATTCATCTTGACAAAAAAAAAGGCAAAAAAAGCTGTGGTTTCATCATCTCTGACAAGAGACAAAAACGGAATTTGCATGATTCATTTAAAATCCTCCCTGCCCCCCCCTTTTTTTCCTGCAGCAAATTATCCCGAAACTATGAATTTGTTCTAAAAAGTAGATCCTGTTTTTTGAGGTTCTCAACTGTTTTATTGCACGGCATCCTTGAAATGTAGAAGAGTCACTAATTTTTATTCCTGAACAATGCAAACTGGCCTGGCTTTAGCTAAAACGCAGAGACGTGTACCGGCTCCTCTTCGTGTATTCTATGAGGTGTTGAGAACAGAACGGTCCAGTATGGAGGACGAGGAACTTTAAAACAGTAAACAGCCAAGAGGTCACAGTCAACAATAACTGAAGAAATTAAAACAAGGGCCCAACAAAGAGGCAATGCAACACATCAATGGAAGTTTTTTTTGTTGTATTATTTTTTCCCCATTTAAAACCACAGTACTACAATGCACATGGTGTGGGTAGGGTTAACACAACTTCATTTACATTTGAATCCTCGGTCTCCAGCCAGGGACCCCTCCCAAAGGAGGACCCAGTGGGGGTGTATGGGGGAGCGGGGGTGAAGGGGGGGAATGCACTGGGCTAGGGGGGGCAGAGACATTCGCGCAGCGGGCCGACGTGGAGACAAAGAGAGCAGTCAGCATCACAATGTGAAACTTCTGGTGCTTGTGTGTGTGTGTGTGTGTGTGTGTGTGTAATTCTTGTTCCAATAACCTCAGCGTAGCTGTGTGTGTGTGTGACAGCAGATGGTCTCGTGATCATCGAGGCAACTTGTAAGATGGCAGTGGTGAGAGTTAAATAACTTAGTCATGCACACTCTACTGTATAAAAATTCAACTTACACAAACTATGGCTTTGTTTTTTCCACCTACAAATTCACATTAGTTCTCTCCGGGAGACTGAATGTTGACTCTATGGCTATACAAACTGTATTGCTGGAATCAGTGGAATGTTATGTGTAGAGTAAGTATGTGTACCGACTTTCGTTCTGCAGGGTTGTTGTTTCACTCGTCCTGAGAAAAAGTGCTATACATGTGCTGCAGTGTCTCATCCAGAACTAGGCTGTCACACCTCCTTGTGGGACTGAGTGTCCTCTCTCTGTCTCCTTATTTTGACCCAACTTTCCAGGCTGCTCCCCCCGGGCAGCACCGGTACAGTCAGGTGACCAACAAGGCAGCAGAGAACAGGGATGAGGGGAGGCGTAGGCCGGCAGGTGCAGCTCCTTCCTGTTGGGAAAAAGGAGCACCAACGAGGCTGGTGCAGTTGTGGAGATGAAGGACAGGTCAATGTGACTTATGTCCTCTTCTCTTGCCCCAACTCAGCAACCCTCCTGATCCTGCCAACCCACATCCTGTTACTCTCTTTCGAGTTGGCTGCTATGGTTTCTGTGGCGGCCTGTGTCTGGTGGTCCTAACTTTTTAATCAAACCATCTGGACCGCAGGCAACCACGGAAAGGTCTGGGCCGATGCGCTCGTCCCAAACTCACACAGCTAGTGTTTGTGGTGTAATCTCACAAAGAAGTAAAGGCCAAATGAGGTTTTATTGGGCTGTTTCTTCCTGGATCACATATCTGTTTGTTCATCAAACCTTTAGTCATCAAAATGAAGACAGTTATTGATCCTCACTGATTAGCTCTGGTCAAAATATATAAAAAAGCCCAAATTATTTTATTTAATGCCATAAACTGTATATTTGTTACACTTTTCAACCAAAACTCTGCATGCTATAAAACAAGGCATATTTATAAACTTTTTGACTGATGAGATCACTAAAATAGAGCTTTTAATGTAAAAAATCATTAAATAAAAAGAAATTTCAATATTCCACAGCCTAACTGTTTAAGAATGTTACTTTACAGCTTAACTCCTATAATTTTTAATCCTTCTTTTAATTTGGAAACTAAAAGCAGCTCTTTAAGCACTATTATTCCTCACATTGTCCTTCATAACCACAAGCAGAAGAGGACCTCTACAAACTGTCAGGTTCATTTTTTTATTATGGTTTTAAACTAAATTTAATTATGACTCCAGTTTTGGTGTAAGTGCTCAATTTTGAGTGGAGCCATTGACAAAAGCTGATACCTCGCTTTCAAACTTCTTTGTGAGTTAGCGGCTGTGTGTGTTTGCGTATGTCAAGCACGTTCTTTTGGAACGTGCTCATGCCTCCCCCAAGGGACCCCTGGCTGCGTTGTTTCATATCATTTTCATGTTGAACTTTCTCGTCCCTCCCGACGTGGTCCCAGTGGCGGGTTCAGATTTCCGGAAAGAGTACTCCACCGTGAAGTTGTTCCTGCGCTGGCCACGGCCCCGGCTCCACACGAACAGCAGCAGGAAACAAAACAGGACGACCCCCAGAAACGTGATGCAGCCCATCGCCGTGGAGACCAAGATGGTGGTCAGGTCCAAGGTGAACTTGAGGAAAACGCGTGTGCTGTTCAGATTTGTGTCGTTGAAGAACTCTCCGCTGTACAGTGAGCGGTTGAGGAAGAAGGCAGAAGCGGCGTCGAGCGGCTGGCCGCGCACTGTGAGGGTGGCAAAGTAGGTGTCATTCCCTCCGGCGTTACTGGCGATGCAGATGTATGTTCCGCTGTCGGTGAGCTGGGCGTAGCGGATGTCCAGGGTGCCACTGGGGAGAACCGTGATACGTCCTGAACTTTTGGTTGTGATTAGTTTGCGCTGTGGTGAAATCCAGACTATAGCAGGTTGAGGATCTCCATCTGCCCGACACAGAAAACTCACCGGTTGGCCTTCCCRTGCAACAACCTGGCGGGAGGGAGGTGATAAGATGTGCATGAATTAATAAATGTAGAAGACTCAAAGTACAGAATATCAAAAATTTAACAAACCACTAAAGTGTTTTAAAGGGGCAATATTATATGTTTCTCAGGCATACGTTTAAATACTATCCCATAATAAAGTATCTATGCCAACTTTAGTTGCTATTAAAATGCTGTTTTTAAATTTAAATAGAAAATAAACTTATCTTCTCATCACTTCCTCTTCTAAACGCAGGGGGGTTCACGCGTGTGCTATGATGCAGTTTACTTGGCATGTGAAAATACATTTCCTCAAAGGTATTTTGAATCTGAAAAGAGCTTCACTGAGTGAGAAGTAGTGTTAAGAGCAGCAGACAGTTTAAGTTTCACTTTCACTTTGCTCTGTTACTGCCGAGAGCCTGCAGGATTCATGGGCGGGGTGTGTGGGGTAGGGGGTGGGGAGGTGTGCTCCAAGGAAGCTCAGCTTAAAGACACGTCCCAGAGGTGTTTCTGGTCCCCACCTGTCAATGTGCTCCTCAGCATGGCTGCCTAAAATCACTGCAGGATTTCTCAAACATGCATGAATGAGTCAAAGCAAGGCTTTGGGGATGTTTTTATGAGAGTATAACATTATAACATGATATAAAACTAAAAAAAGTTGATTTTACATGATATTGCCCCTTTAACACATTAACGCCGATTCATCCGTATTACCTGCTGCATTTTACGATTGCGGATCTTCGGTTTCTGGCATGTAAAGTGATCAAAGAGTGCGGAATCGGTGAAGGCGCTGAGGCTGACGCCTTGCACCTCCATCGGCCCCGCACACACCGGAACTCTGCCGTCAAAGTTGAGGGTCTTGCGTCGTTGCAGGATCCACAACAGACGGCAGTCACACAACAGGGGATTCCCATCCACTCTGAGGGTCTCCATACTGTTGACAGAGTGAAAGGAACCCTCCTCCAGAGTCTGCAGGTCATTTGAGGAGAAGTTGAGCACCCGGATCTGTCTGAGACCTCCAAGGGCATGAGGCTCCACTGTCATCAGCCCGGTGCTGACCATGATGAGCTCCTTCAACCTCAGCAGGTCCTTGAAGGCCCAAGGCTCTAGTGTGGTGATGGGATTGTAGGACAGGTTGAGGTGGGTAAGGTGAACCAGGTTCTTGAAGGAGGCAGAGGGGACAGAGGTGATGTTGGTGTTGGTGATGGAGAGCCAGTGGAGGTCGAGGCCCTGAAAGCTAAGAGGAGAGATGTACTCAAGGTATGGCCAGTGATCGATATCCAGACCTCTCAAGTTGAACAGCTTGCGGAAGTTTTGGTCCTCCAGGGCAGTGATGCTGAGGTGGCGAAGGCGAAGAGTGACCAGGCTGCGAAGGTAGGACAGTGTCTGGCCAGAGATGGATGTGAGGTTGCATCTTTCTATTGTAAGATCTTCCAAACCCAGCAGCCCTGAGAAAGCCTGGGGACAACGTAAACCAGGTGGGATTATTTTTGATTTATTTTGTCAGTAATGCTGACATGAAAGACAAGCTATTTGTCATTACACTTAAAAGTAGGCTTACCTTGTGGGATATATAAACCAGATCATTATCTCCCACCTCCAAGTGTTTCAAACTCTTCAGATCCTGGAAGGTGTAGTCTAATAAAATCACCATCTTGTTCTCACTTAGATCTAGGTTGGTCAGATTGCCCAGCTTGGCAAAGGCTCCCATGGGGACCAATTTAAGCTGGTTCCCCCTTAACTTGAGCACTTTAAGATTCTGGAGGGAAGCAAAGGCATTGGGCTCTAATGTGGCAATGAGGTTCTCACTGAGGTCTACTTCCTCCAGCCTCGGGTATGGCGTCAGATTACCCGCCTGCACCCAGCGGAGCCGATTCTTGCTAAGGTCCAGGAGCCGTGTCTCGGTGGGAATGCCTTCTGGGATGTTGGTGAGCCGCCGTCGCTGGCATGACACCGACCTCAGCTGAGCGGAGCACTCGCAGCGAGGCGGGCATGCCTGGCTGCTCTCCGGCAGAGTCAAGGTTATCACAGAAACCAGTGAGGTAGCCAGGACCCATTGCCACAACCTTGGCCATGGCACTAAGGCACGCCCACCAGGGCCAGAAAAGTCCATCATGGCCCTGGTCCTCTGACTCCCCGCCTGCTGCAGGCAGGGTCAGTGCACCAGAAACCTGCAAGACAAAAAAAGAGAAGACAAAGTAAGAAAAGTGGAAGTAAAAATAATTTAAAAAATATATCATCTTCAAAGTTCATAAAAAATAAGTCCACACTGTTGTGAATAAACAAATTTTACTTAATGAAGACTGTAGAGATGTGAAAATTATGACCCAACAATAAACCAGTGAGACCCCATCACAGTAACACTGACGACCTCAAGATGTTCAAGACAAATTGTCTTTTCTCTGATTCATCCAAACGAAAGTGGGAAAACTGAGACCCATATGAGAATGCATCCTGCTCCAGCTGAAATCATGCATTTTGCATACTCTGCTTTCCTTGCAGCACTGAGACCGTCTGCTCCAATTTGACAAACACAATGAATTTATTATCACCACACATACGCAGGCTGAGGCTCTCAACAGTTCAAGCTATGCCTTTGAGCCTTGCGTGCCACAGCTTTGAGATGCGAAGAGAAAGACATGACTGTAAAACCGCATTATGTGTTTGATAAGGCGTAAGATGATGGATGACTGCGTAGGTTTGGCAGTTTGCTGAGTATGAATTAAAATCACTTTGGTCCGCCCAGCACAAAGATAAAATGAATCATTTGTGCTTTAACATTCCTTCAGGCAACCGTTGATTACTCCCACTCACTGATTTCAACATAGAAACAGTCAAAGAGTACTTGGCTCTGGATCTCAGACAGATCTCAGTGTCCCTGCAGATACCAGGGGAAAGCTTTCAAACTTTAGGAAAAGGTTGATTCATAAGGACAGGCGGAAAGTTTTTTTTTTATTCAAACAGAAACTGCCCAGAAAAACAAAACAAAAAACAAAAAATAAAAAAATAAATAAAAATAAACTCGACAAATCAAACTCAAAGGTTTGCTTGTTCATTTGTTTTTCAGCCTGGAAATGAGAGAGACTATGTCACCATCACCAGGGAGTATCATGTTAAAATGCTCTCTGATGCTGGTGAGGAAGGAAGAGCCAAACCAATAAATAAAAGATGAGTTGGTTTGAGATGAATGGGCAACACAATCCAGCTCATATTAAAACCACGACTTCTCAGTGGTAAAAGATGCAAAAGTTTGCCAGAGTCTCTGTTTGTTAAGATGTTTGAACAAGGGGGATAGTTCAGAGCTGTTTAAGTGGTGTTTTGTGGAACAGCTTATGAACAACTAATACTTCACCCATTGTAGGATGCTCTTTGAACACCCAGTTTGAACAAATAGAAATTTGTTCTGACCAGCTTGATAAGCTGCCACACTTCAACAGCTTCAGTCTGAAAAAAGTTCACAAGGGTTCAAGTACCCCAAAAAAGCACAAGTGCTACAGCTAGCTGTTGCCTCTTCAAAAAAATCTAAACATTATTTGTAAATAAGCACATAATGCAAAACTGACAAACACCGTTCGTAAGACCTTTATACTTTTTTGTAAATAATAAAAAMCAGAAAACCTATTATGGTCCCAGTTGAATGTTTATTTTAAGATCTAAAGACTCTCTAAAGTTTCACTCCGAGTCTGTCTGTGGCTCTGGAGACCTAAAACAAAATGGCTACAAATCACAAGTTCTTGCAATGTTTATAGAAAACCTGGTC
>NW_013952405.1:8248578-8259591 GCF_001266775.1 Austrofundulus limnaeus
CCCCCCCGCCCATTTACGATGTCATAGTAACCAAGGAAGTACCCTTAAAACAGTTCTACTTTCCTGAAACATTATGTGTTTACGCTGCTGGAGCGAGGCACGGGCTTAAATAGAGATTTGTTGATTCTCGTACAGTTGTAGATAGATGATTGCATCAATAACATTTGTGTCTGAAATTAGTCAAATAATTCACAATATTAAAATTAGAATTGTTTTAGGATGACAGCAACCTTGTTCAGACTAGCTGTTAGCTCATCAGTCCAGTCAGAAATAATCTCTATTTCTCCAAACTTAGGAGGCAACGAATGAACTGTACCAAGGCTGTTTCACTGCCTATTGTCATGATTCTTTCAAACTAATATGTGGGAAGTTATTTTCAAGGCCTTTTCTTACTTTGATGTTTGTATCACAATTAGCATTCTAGTGTCAAAAAGTGTCTGAACTGTCCTGATAAAACATTGCATTAGACATTAACTCATGGTTTAAAGATGCCAAAGCATGGTCCTTTTTAAAAACATCTGTCCTTAATTTAGCCTTAAACCAGTCCTGCCAGCACAAACACTAAACTAAACTTTACATTTCAACATCCTAAACACTCAATTTAGATTTTTGATTTTAGTTGCCTCAAGATTCATGAATAAAATTAAGTTTTTCTTTGTTTTTATCTGAAACATTTTTGACATATCAAAGACTAGATGAGGACTGTCCAGGGGCTTCCTCTTGACCCTCAGAGCATATTTTGTTTCTATTTCAGTCAAGTTTAACTAATTGATTGTTGCTGTAGATTGGTGATACTGTGTGCCTGATCTAGTCTAATACTGTCATTATTAACTGTTCATAACATTTCCATAAATCACCACATTAAAAAAATCTGAACTATCACTTAAACTCCTTTTTTGGACCAACCTTAATGCAGAAAACATGTTCCATTCATCAACCATACAACGGTTTATGTTGGTGCATCAGGCATTAAAGCAGAAAATAAACAGATTTATGGTAAATCATAATGCATGTCACTCACGCATTTTCATAMTCGATCACACACAGATTTGGTCTCATCTCCACAGCCATCAGTGTGGATGCATCTCTCAGATTTGACAGGCCAGGAAAAAAAATCAACAACAACAACAAAAAAACACTGTTGTACATCTCAAAAATGGAGGCCGAAACCAGGCACAAGCTTTTCTTTCAGCAGGAGACAAAAATCAGACACAGAACGGCTGCTGCGCAGACTGCTGCACAAACTGACCCAATTCTTCGCTGTATTGTCAACAGGCAGCAGCTCATGAAGACCACAACAACAGCAGCAAACCTCAGTCTGTCAGAGGAATAAAGCTCAGAAGAACAGAGAAATCAGGAAAATCTAACACGTCCTGAAGTAATGAAATAAGAAACAAATTAAACAGCACCAGACAACCATTTTTATTAGTTATCTTATTATTAAAAAAGGATTTTACTTTTTTCCCACACAAACTCCCCTTTTTAAATTGCCAAYGTTTTTCTGTGCTATTTTGGCTCACACATCCCAGCACTTATATTACTGTAAAAAATATAATACTTAAAGTGATTTATTTCAGTAGGAGGTGTGGTTTGTGTGTTTAACACATTTTTGTGTGATTTTCTGAGGGGTACATGACACAACACCCAGTTTTCTAAGAAAACTCTTTTTAATGCACAATATTTTAATGCAAACTATGAAAGTTTCTTGAACATAAGTGGTTAATAACCTTAACCGAGTGAAACAGCCCTGGAAAGCTCAGAGGCACAGCAAGTCAAATCAAGCAAATAACATTTTACTGTAAATTTACCGTTAAACAAGATGGGACATACACTTGGTTATTTGGCATGACATGTGTGTGTAGTTTTATTAACCCATCTATCCCAGAACAAATGTCTGAAGAGGTGAATCATTATTAGATTAAGTTTTATTGTAAGAGTTTAAATTTTCCTATTTTTTAAAGAAATCCATGAGAGCATTAATTATACAGTTTTCAACACAGACGCTCCAGTGTTCTCTGTTTATGTAAACCAGAGGTTCTCAAACTGGGGTCCCAGGACCCCCAGGGGTCCTTAGCTTGGGTGTCCTTAAAAAATTACAAAAAATTGTTAATTTTGGTTTTCATTTTAAAAAAGGCAAAATTGCATAAGAGGAAAAATGCAACAAACACTGAACCAAACAAAAGATAGTAATTATTCACATGACATTTAGGGGTTAACGTGGCAGTAAATTATTTTGAAATCAGTGTAAGATTAATGAAGAAGTCCCTGGAAAATTTTCACCTTTGTAAGGGGCAACCAGACGTAAAATGTTGGTAAAGCTTTCTTTGATGGTACCCTTATTACCATGTAATTATGTGGTAATTAGGGTACAAAAGAAAAACGACTGTTAGTAAAACTGCCTTTATTGGGTAACTACAATCAAATTACTATTTAACTGTAACTCAACACTATATTTATAACCAAAAGAATGCAACTAAATTTTGGGGTTAGTGGTTAATTGCAATAACTTTAAAACTGTCCAAATCACCTACTACTTATTTAGGTGTTACATAGTGAATTGTAATACATTACCAGGTAAGTGCTACATGCAGACATTTAATTACATGGTAAAATTGTACCCTAATTACCACGTAATTACATGGTAATACGGTAGTAATTATATATTTTTATTACCTTGTAATTACATGGTAATAAGGGTACCGTAAAAGAAAGCGTTACCAAAATGTTTGGAGAATCCCTGATATGAACAATGCTACACTCTAACCAATTCTTACATGCTTTTATCCAGCCAAAAAGTGGTTTTGAGTTGTTTTGAGACACACCAAGCAAGAACAGAATGAGTTAGATTAAATATTTTTTTCCTTATTTCAAGAAGACTTACCAAGTACAAACGTCTTGCTGAACTGCCTAATTATTTAAACTAATTTGAGAAGATTCAGACTACAATCTAGTATTTTTGACTTATTTTTAGATGGCAGTGTAATTTTCTTAACCTATATTGCTAAAGAAGCCATGTTTTTTACTTCAAGGAATGTTAGTTGATAATAGAGCTGTACCGATGTTGTCTTTAAAATTGCATTTTTGCAAATGGAATAAATACTGCATCGCACAGAGCTCTTTATTGTGTTCTTCTTACGGTCTCATCAAATCTGTAAGCAAGATAAATTCATGTTTATGTCTACATTGGTTTTTTTTTTTGGATTATTCCTATTTTTGCATTACCTACCATTTTTGACAACATTACAGATGTGACATTCACAAACAATTCAAACTTTTTTGAATGACTCTTAAAGCGAATTATGGGAAATGAGGGGCAGAACTTGACAAGCACCTGTGGCCTCCATCATATGGCTATGCATTGATGGTTTTATCACATGACTAACCAGGCAAAAGATTGGCCTTTATCAATAGGTCTTTGAAAGAAACAGATCTGCAAGATCCAACTCTCTTCATAAAGCCACATATCCCATCTAACATGACTGCTCTGCTTTAAGGTTAAAGTGATCTTCTTTTCTAGAATTATGTTAAATTTCTGTTTGCAGCAATTAGATCTTTGTTCAGTTGGAGTCTGGGATCTGGGATTAGGAATTCATTACCAGAGAGCATCAGAGGGTTTACTTACTTTTCTTACTTTACTTACTTTAGTACATTTGAAATACAGTTAAAAAAATGGTTGCCAGAAACTCGAGTTTGAGGCTAAATGTTTGGCTAGCAATAAAAAATGGGATGTTTCACTGCAACATATCGATATACTGTATAATACTACATTACTTCTGTCAGTGGTTTTATTGATAAGGCCAATTACTGTATGAATGAGTGTGTGTGCCCTTGTTTTTGCTATTTGATGGGGACAATTTTTCAGGAAAATGAAGCCTCGTGGGGACCGGATGCTCCTTGTGGGGACCAAAGCCCGGTCCACACGACTTTGGAGGCTGATTTTAGGTGGGCTGTTAGGTTCAGGACCAAAGTGCGAATTGAGCTTAGGTTAGTTTTAGTGTCAGTTAGGTACCTGTGATGTTATTTTTAGGGTAAATAGTCAGGGTTAGGATATAAAATTTCTAAAAAATAAAAGAATGGAAGTCAGTGGAAAGTCCCCACAAGGATATAGAGACATAGTAGGTGTGTGTGTGTTTGTGCCCATTTGCTCTGCTCTTTGGCCCTTTGATGGATACAACCTGTCTCCACAGCCCGCCCCCCCCGAGAGTCATTCTACGGGTCAGCGGCAGAGTCGCAGCATGAATCACTGAGCTGACAATGTCGAGGCAGACAAGATCCTCAATGTATGACTCAAGGACAGGGAGGGATCCTAAAGGCTCCACATTACACACAAACACACAATCCATCAAACACATGGACTCAGAGGAGTCCATGCATCATCCTTTGAGCTGGCACAAAAAAACAACACATATTTTGGGTGAATCCCATCTCACCACTGCATTTTGTGCGGGCTCTCTGAGGGGTGTCCCAATTGTTTCGATAATATAATGATAGTGCAGCTATGTAGGACTATCTAAACTTACTAATGGAGATTTTTCAGGAGCCCACTTCAACCAAAGAACTCACAAAAGCAACACGTTTTTAACTTTTGCAGTGATAACAATTCTTCTATTGTTTTGTTTAAAGTGTTATGTTTGATATAACGGACAATGTGCTTCATCAAGTGTGAAACTAATGTTTTATATTAATGTCTAAAGTAGGTTAGGTAATGCTCAGTGCACCTTTTGTGTTCAAACAGTATTTTACTGTAGTTTCTGGCTTTGCTCCTGCCTCATTTGTCATGATATACAGCTGCTGCTGCAGTGATCAGATAATTTTACAGTACATCTATCAATTATTAGTGATTATGAGCAATGTGGCCTGAAATTACCAACAAAAACTTCGTTTATTAACCTTTATCTAACCAGGCAAAACTGACTCTGCAGTGTTGCACTGTGTAGATGACACAGGACTGAAAAACATTGCAATAAAAATCTTCATTCACTGTAGGTTCTTTGTATTGATCAAATTGATTTTGTAGTTTTTAAACTCACACTTACAGCTCTTCTGATTAGAACTGATGCTGTGAAGCTTGGTTGTATATAATATATTGATTTGTAAAGTGTAAAATGCATTTGAAAGTCTTAGTACTATTTTATTAATACTAAACAAGATAAAGCCCCCGGGTTTTAATGTGCTGGATAACAGAGCTGGGCAGTAAAACAATAATAATATATATCACAATGGACAAATGATCAATATCAATAGAAATACCTTCAATAGAATGTTGTAACTCGATCGAGAAGCGCACAGCAGTCTGGGAGATGTAAGCAGAGGAAAAGCCTTGGCTGTTTGACCTCTCACAGCCCAGATAAAGGCCCTGTTATACTAGACAACTTATGCCAACTTATGAAACATTTTTATGTCTAAATTGTTATTAAAAGTTATTTATTTTTTCAGTTTGTTCGAATTACATTATGAATGCCAAAAAGAAGTTTCCTGTTGATATTTTCAATTTCATATTCAATGCAGACATCTTTAAAATGTTCATAAGCTGACATAAGTTGTCTAGTGCGACAGAGTCTTAAGCAAGRTTGGTGGTATCAACTAACTCACTCACTTTTTGGTGAGCTATCAACCACATGTGGAGTAAATGGTAAATGGACTGCACTGATATAACACCTTTCTATCCTCAAAGATATTAACAATCTGTGCCCTCATTTATCTGTTCACATGACACTCTACTATACCCACATTTCCAACTTATTTTATACACGTTTTGTATTGGAAATGGCAAAATTCTAAAAAGCTTCATCAATTTTGCAAAAAAAACAAAACAAAACGTTTTTATGCGTTTTTTTTCCCTACCATCAACAAGGTACATGTGGACTGACATCATGTAACATCACCAGTAGTTGATATGACAGAGCAATCACAACTTGCAACACATTTTTTTGAAAAYGTCTCTGAGATGTGTAGTCCCTGTTAGTTTACAACCTCTACTTATTGTTGCTCACATTCACACATGTCAACATCTGATGAGATTACACTGGCTAATTCACTCTAACCCAGAAGATAAAACCATGCCTGATTCACATTTCTTTTTTTTTTCTTCTTTTTTGTGACATTTTAAAAATTCGCTCAAAATTCACATAACAATTGGATGGAAACATGGCTTATACCTCTCTAAAAAGCTAATATGGATAGGTCATTTTACAGAGAATCACACGTCAGAGGCAGTGGGAGTTCAGTGTCTTGTCCAAGGACATGATTGAATAGAGAGGGAATTTAACCCCCAACTTTTATTGAAGGATGACTCCCCTAACAACTCAGCCACAGTCACAGCATTTTCATGTTCCATGCTTCATAACTGCTTAAAAATAAAAATGAAATGATATGGAGTGAAAGGAGAAAATGAGCAACAGCTCATAAGGAAATTGTGGATAAAGGAGGAAAGGTCATGTTACTAATTTGGCAGTACTAATGAGCTTTTATTCTCCTGGTCTTTATTTTAAATAGGTAAAACAACAACAACAACAAAAATCTGAKCAATAATTATCAGCATCAACTGATATGAAACGCCTATCCCGTGATACATTCTTCAGCTGTGTCACCCATGAACAATAACAAACCTCTCTGAACCACCCTGACAGAAAATAAATTTAATTTTTTTATTGGTTTAAGTTTGAAACTTTTGGTCAAAGCCTTAACTTTTCTTTTGTGAATCCACAGAGATGGGATCAGATCATAAAGGTCAAAACACTCTGATTAAAAAAAAAAGAAGACAAAGACAGCACTTTTCAGTTGTATAAGTATGGAAGCTATAGTGGCACAAATCAGTGTAATAAAAATGGTAATAGCAATCCTCTGGTTCTCTAAAAGCAGAGGAAAAACTAACATTTGAGTGTGTGCAGGTGTAGAAAACTGCAAATCAGACAAAAACTAAATCTGTTTATGTCCGGTATTTTTTACCTGAGACTTTGAAAAACAACAACCCAACCAGACATTTTTAAACAAAGACAATCAGAGACCGGTAAAGTTTAAATGATACAGTTTGCGCAAAGGGGAGAAGTTCAATGTCCAACTTAACAGCAGTTGGGTACAAAGAAGTTCTAACGTTTGCGGACGTGATCCACTTTTATTCACACATAGAAATTACATCACATCAAGTCATATCCAATCATAGTACAAATGCTATGTCACATATCAGAAACTGGTTGCTGGGGCCCATTGCAGCTGGACAACTAAAAAAAACTTTATCATGTTAGTCATAACAGTTTGTGAACTTGACTAAAACYTTGGATGTGCTAGAATATTTTGCAGTTAGATCGTTTGTCTACACTTGTTCTTTTGCACACTTTATTAAACCTGTACATTAAATCTAAGAAGTTAGTCACGTACTGGAATCTTTATTTGGAACATATTAAAAACCTTATAAAAACCTTTTCATATTCCCTCCTGTTGTTACAAATAAAGAAGGTAAAACAACAAACAACAAACAACAAAAAGGTGTAAAATAAGTAAAACCTCAAACAAATGAAAATGATGAAATGAGTGAATAGATGCGACTCTAAATAATACTAGTGAGCCTAAATAAAACGTACAACAGGATCTTGAAGAAAGTCAGGTCCCTAAAGATAAACGAAAGGAGTTACTTTACTTTACCACTGAGGATCAGATGCCGTGTCTGTGTCTGTGTCTGCCTGTGGTTCATCTGTCATGGGGAGGAGTGCATAAACTTGATCTTGGACTGGTTAAATAGCTGCGGTAATGACCCGATTAACCAAACCACGAATACAAGGGACAAAACAACATCCACACAAGGTGAGGAAATGCTGCATACACAGCCACTGAAATCATATTTGATGAAATCAGTGTTCTATATTTACCCAAACATGCTCATCCATGAGTCCCACATAGTGGTGTCAATGCCTGCATGCTCTTTCATCTTTTTGTTCAGGGTCMTCAGACCATCCAAGGCCCTGGTCAAGCTTCCGTCAGGAGCGGTGTTGTTGGGTATGAAGGTGCAACACTGCTCTCCAAAAAGGGAGCAAACACCTCCTCTTTCAGCCAACAACATATCCAGYGCAATCCTGTTCTGAAAAGCCATCAAAGATGTGGCGGCTAGCTGCTCGTGGATAGCTTTAAAGCCTAATTCTGTTGCGTTTCTCAAACGCTSCACGTTGAAATGGATGTCCAGATTCTTGTTTGGAGTAATCGGGATTATCGCAGCTATAAGGGGACGATTAATAGGCATGGGAGGAAACTGAGTCATGAACGTCTCGGGCTTCAACCGATATTGGGTCTCTATTCAACCAGGGATTGGACAGCATGGGGCGTTGTGCACAAATTGGGTAGATGACCCAAAACAGGAAAAATATCATCAATCCGGGTCACGGCACCAGAAATGTCCGGTATTTTTTACCTGAGACTTTGAAAAACAACAACCCAACCAGACATTTTTAAACAAAGACAATCAGAGACCGGTAAAGTTTAAATGATTCAGTTTGCGCAAAGGGGAGAAGTTCAATGTCCAACTTAACAGCAGTTGGGTACAAAGAAGTTCTAACGTTTTGCGGACGTGATCCACTTTTATTCACACATAGAAATTACATCACATCAAGTCATGTCCAATCATAGTACAAATGCTATGTCACATCAGAGCAGAAAGACCAATCAGAAACTGGTTGCTGGGGCCCATTGCAGCTGGACAACTAAAAAAAACTTTATCATGTTAGTCATAACAGTTTGTGAACTTGACTAAAACYTTGGATGTGCTAGAATATTTTGCAGTTAGATCGTTTGTCTACACTTGTTCTGTTTGCACACTTTATTAAACTTTATGTACATTAAATCTAAGAAGTTAGTCACGTACTGGAATCTTTATTTGGAACATATTAAAAACCTTATAAAAACCTTTTCAGTTTACATCCCAGATGTTCACAGCACCAGATGATGCATAAACAAGTGTCCCAGTTATTCTAACCACTATCATTGTGACTTCAGATTAAAGGCTAAAATGACTCAAAACCTTCAGGTGGTTTCAACTTGATCCAGCCCAAATACTCAAAATGAGGCATTCCTTCCTTCGCTGCATTCACTTTTCTCAACAGCTTGCATCCTCTTGTTGATCTCTCTTTTTTCTTCTTCAGAGGCAAAGAACTCGAGGTCAGCGTTACATCTTTCTTCCTCTCATGGACGCTAAACGTGCAAACACTAACAGTCCTCGTATCTGCACTACAAACTGTAAATTACCCTGCGCCAGCTGTTAAGGCAACATCGGGGGCAAAATCCAACAACTATCCAGACAGAGAGGAAGGCAGAGTCTGACACAAGCCATCTGTTTGTGTTGGGGAGACAGGAATAAGAATGTGAGGGAAATCAGCCCAAAGGCTAAAGATAACTCCATTATCTTTGGCTGACTTAATGAGCAGATGTGTGCAGCAACATTCCTGCCCAATCATACAAACAWCAGCAGATGACCTGGGCCAGATGTCGTTCACAACAGCTGTTTCACCTGCTACTGTTAGCCAAATAAGATAAAAAACTATCATTTAACCCAGAGAAGATACCGTTAAAAAATAGGAAAGAAACAATCACAATGATTGTTGTGCGTTACCGCTGACACTAAATAGATCATACATATGTTTTTTAAGACTTTATATTTGGCCAGCAGAGCGTGGATCTCCTCCAAGTCTCCGTCTCACACAAATACACACAAGTACACACAAAGTACCTCAATAAAAACGTCCGCAGAACTCACTGTTTAGCTTGTGATGCTGAAGCAGTCAAGCAGTCAGCAGGTTATTACAGAATGCCTGTCGTTGTCGCAAATATTCCAAAGTGCAAACTTGACAAGTTTTTACATTATACAAGAAAGCTGACAGGCTGTACTTTCCACCGCTAAGTAGCTTTAAGTCCTGCATTAAATCTGTGCTTAGTCACTGGCTTTTAAGGCCAAGTCGAGTATGGAGTGTGGTGAACAGCTGTGGGTGAAGCTGCGCTGAGTCTGAGCAGGGCGAAGGACTGAAGCGCAGGACTGATTTGGAAAAAAAAACACTTAGAATGATGTAATGATTTGATTTAATTTGAAAACATATGAGTCATTTTATAAATTTGTACCCCGTCCCTTGTGTTACTCAGCTCTGTTTTTTCCCCCTAGTCTGTTCCTGCACCTGCCCCGCCCCCTCTCCTCTGATCCTCATCATCTCTCCCCAGGTGTTTTGTGATTCCTGCTCATTAGTGTCACCCTTGAAATGTTTATTCCTCTTGTAACCAATGCAGTGGGGCCCTCACGATCTTCCTCATGGTTCTGTTCCATGTTCCCCATGATTGCCTCTAGTTTTGTAAGTAAAGTTGTGTGAATGTGTGTGCATGGGTGAGTTTCTGAAGTGTAAAGTGCCTTTGGGTCCAAGTGGACTTGATAAGGCGCTATATAAGTTCAAGCCCTTTACCATTTACCAAAGTTGGATTCCTTGTCAGTGCTTTTGTTTTCTTCAGTTTAATAAATACCCACACTCTGGGTTACAAACTAGCTGACTGACAAATCCAACCACTTGTTGATGAAATATTTTGCTATAAGACAGAAAAATTCAAGTTGAATAGTTATTTGCAACATTATAAGCAAATGTGTTAATAAATGTGTTTATCTGTAAAATGGTCTAAGTCGGAGGTCTTCAACTCTGAGCTCGTGACACTTAGGGGGGTCATGGAAGAACTGCAGCAGGGGGCGCAAGCTTTTTTATTACATTACATTTTAAAAATTTCTTTCTTAAAAATGTCTTTAAACACAATTTAAGATGAAACCATCATAAATGGAGGCATAAAATAGCTATTTCAGTCAGAAATGCACACATTCAATGAGCTAATAATCCAGCTAAATCCGCTGAAGTACCTGGTCCAAGTTATGACCAATTTTGTATTTTTTCAAAGTCAGTTGGCTTCAGTTTAATAATTTCCATCCAGTGTTTCATGGGATATTTAAATAACACACACACACACACACACACACACACACACACACACACACACACACAC
>NW_013952405.1:8259601-8263900 GCF_001266775.1 Austrofundulus limnaeus
GACTGTCATAAAAAAATCGGATATGAGTCAGACGGGTCAAAAAAAATCAGATTTGGGTCGGATTTGCCTGCAGTGTGAACGTAGTCTCAGACCCATATTTCAGGAGGCAGCAGCCCTCAACAATATAGAATCCAGCTGTTTACACAGTGACAATGTTCATGAGTGCACTGAGATCTGACTGTAGCTCTGCTCTCTGTCCAGTCTGAATCACTGCAGCAGCAGACGGATTGAGACTGACGTGCTGTTTTATTTGACCTTCAGCTAATTAGAGCCAAAAACAAACCTTCAATCCAACTGCATCTGTAAATGTTTTACCAGACAGCATGGTACCAAATATACAATAATGATAAAATCAGTTCCTCACACTCATGAAATCAGAGTAGTGGATAATCAAAAATAAATGATCCTGTTTTATAGAAACATTCACTGCATTTGAGAAAACAAATTACTAGAAGAAAATCTGAATTTAGGATGAAATTAGAGGACCAAAAATAAATTTGAATCACCAATGGAGTAATTAAATGCACACCACGGCCTGTTTTTAGCAATCTGCTAGTGAAATGCCTTTCTCCATTTTTGTGCTATTTAGAGAGAAAGTTCTGGCTAATTTCAGTTTCATCACCTCCTCTGGGAGTCGAGGTCTTTCACAAAACAACAAACAAGCTTGTTAATAAGTGTGAGAATCTTCAAAAGAAACCCAAAGAGCAAAACACAATAGAGGATTATTCCATGAACCATTAGAAGGATGGCTTCGAGTTATTTCGCTTTTTCAAATGAACAGCAAACCAATTTTAATGCAGGGTTTTTATGAAATGTGTTGTTTCTCATCAGCAGGAGACACAAATGTAATCCAGAGAACCCTTTCACATTTCTTCCATAAAAAAAAACTACAGTATGTTCAAGAAATGCAAGAGTAGTAAGCTAGTGCTTATTTATTTATTTACAGGCAACTGCCTGTTATAAAAAAAAACTAGCTCCACTCTAAATGGTCTTGCAATGACAATGTTAAACTTCTGGTTTAAGTAAAATAAAACGGAAGTTTTTTTCCAGTTTTTGGTGAATAAAATGAAAATAAAATAACCATCCATTTTTCATTTTTCAATATCTGTTTTTAAAATGAAAACTGAATGACCAAAAAAGTACATGGATCCTTCTTGAGGGGTATTCCAATAACAGTGTTGTTGCACTTTCATTTATTAACCACCATAGAATTTATAGAGACGCTCACACAGTATCTCACATATAAGACAGAACCAGTAAGTGTCTGGAGGCCTCAGATTAACTTGGGACCCTGGGCATTTTGCTGGCTTGCCTACCCTGTTGCAACAATCATTACCTCCTCTCCTCTACAACATAAATGCCTTTGATCACTTATTTGTACACTGAGATGTAAAATAAATTTGAAGCTGAATTTAAAAAAGGTAAGATTTGAAAAAATCAAYGATATTTCTCTATTTGTCCATGTATAGTCCCTGCAAAATGGGGGAAAAATCTAATTTACGGACAATCTGTACAGATTGACAATATGTATGCTACAAGATTGTGTTTCATCTAACAAACTCACAACACTCTCTGCTGATGCAAATGTGTGCTTTAAAAAAATAAATATAATAAATTACAAAAAGGCACAGTGAAGTGAAATAGGACCAGCTCTAAGAAATTTACTTTGGAAAACTGTGACGCACGCTGCAGAGGCCAAGCTCTATCTTCTGTTGACTGGATCAAAGTCAGGCAAAAAAATCACATCCAAGCTGAACGCTGAGCGTGAGCTAGGAACAAACTGTGACGGCCAACAGAGGAAAGACAACCCCCCCCCCCCCCACCAAAAAAAACTACAGCTTAAATTAAAATAAATGGGCAGATTATTTATTACAGAAGCTCT
Organism: Austrofundulus limnaeus; assembly: GCF_001266775.1. Lineage (NCBI taxonomy): Eukaryota > Metazoa > Chordata > Actinopteri > Cyprinodontiformes > Rivulidae > Austrofundulus > Austrofundulus limnaeus. Next base: position 8,261,484 of record NW_013952405.1, read on the forward strand.
TCTAATCCTCAAATGACTTCTTCAGCACACATCCTAAAAGCTATGTCCTACAACAATGCTAAAAATAAACCATGGAGCGTGCTGCACCTACACTATAAATGCTCCAGACTTCAGACAGGAGCTGTCTGAGTTGGTCTGTAGGCAGAAGGTAGGCAATGCTAAGTGGATTAGAAAGGAGATTAGTCCAAAAGGTCAAGTTTTTATTTCTTTGTGTGTGTATAAGTGTGTGTTCACTTTGAACTTCCCTGACACTGAAACCTCAATGAGGGGCATCAGACGCAGTGGGGAGTGAGACGGGCAAATCCTCTGACACTGATAGCTTTAATCTGTATCTGTTTCACCCCATGTATGCAGCTAATCCTTAAAATGTTTTGACATGAGGGCAACGACGAGCAGCCGTGGAGCTGTGTACGCTACATGTCCCACACGTGAGGAAAGACGAGGAAAATGCCTGACAGCTCCGCAAAGGAGGCCACATTTGTCTGCTGTGCCGAATACGTCACAGCTAAGGTTTTCTTTGAGGTCAGGCGCCGAGGAGGCAGGTCTTACCTTCTATCTAACCTCATTCAGAGTGGCAGGAAGCTGCTGTCTGGGTCAGGTGTGGCGGTTTTTCTGGCATATCTCTGTGTTGACTCCACACATCGACTGATGGAGGTCTCACGTCCTCAGAATAAAATATTTGTTGATGTTCATAGTGATCTGTTTTGTTAAGAGCACACATAAAAGTTCCAAACCCAGATTTAATGAACAAAACAAATCAGTTTAAATTTTTAATAGTTAGCTTTTGATTAAAGCGACAAAAACTGCACAACACTCACCTTATATTTCAGTGTAACACTATCATCAGAATAGTTGTAGGGTTTTGAGTTCCTTTATCCGTTTGTGCCTATTTGTGAATGAGTGTAATCCGATAGACTCAGTTGGTTGGGTCTCTGGGCGCCTCTTCATCGCAGTGTTGCTGAAAGTGAGATTTTCTGCTGCTGTCAGCGTTTTGAGTTTAGTGAAAATATCTTTTTTTTTTTTCACATTCCTGGGTCAAATCCACACACAACCTGACAAAGGTCTCCTCTAAGAATATTACTAGAGTGCAAGTCTTAAAGCAGTGGTTCCCAACTCGGGGGCGGGGGTGTCACACAGTGTTGTCTGCTTTCAATTTATTGTTTCTTTATAAAATCACCAAAACAAGCCTGTTTGAATCAAAACTCTGTACATCTCAGCTCTTCTTTTCTTTTCTTTTCCAAATAAAAGTGTGTAACTATTCACTTTATTCTTTTATTGTTTTGATAAAGAGATGAAGGTTGAACATGTCTTTGGGAGAGGTGGGGAGTAGAGAGAAATGGGGGGCTCAGCTTGACTTGGAAGTAAGAAGGTGGGGCTTTCAGGAACATAGGTTGGGAATCACTGAACATATTTGAAATTTACTGTACTTAAGCATCAAAAGTAAATTTGATATAAAATGTACTTAAATATTAAATGTAAAAGCGAGTGGTTCGAATTTCCAAAATTACTTTTTTTTGTCCCCCCAAAGTTTTTTTTCTAAAGGCCATAAGGACTGTTACATAAAAATGTAAAGTTTTTGTGTCAGGCGTCATCAAAACAACGAAGCAAAAGAATGATTTAACATAATCTTAAGTCTTTTAACAAACTCTACTGCAGAAAAAAAACTTGTAACAACCAAGAAACACAAAAGGTAACTTTCTCAATGGTCTTTTTTCCCCCAGCCATGACAGAATCTGTTGCACACTCTGTTCATTTATCTGTTCTTGCACAAACGTGTCACAGAGAACATGTGTTTTGTTGAAGATGCATTACATTTTGCTTCAAATCTTTTGAAGCCTTTTGTTTCTTTGTTCCTGCTTCAGTGTGCTCCGGCTCAGTGCGAGCTTTGTTGCTGTCCTCTTTGTCATAATGAGCATCCGAGCAGTCCAGATCATCTCCTCCATGACAAACATCAATGAGGCGTGTGTGTGTGTGTGTGTGTGTGTGTGTGTGTGTGTGTGTGTGTGTGTGTGTGTGTGATTGGGTGTGCGTGTGGGCATGTGTCAGCCCTCTAAAGTTGTTACAGTATCCGTGCAGTAGTCCTCTCCGCTCTAATTGTTTACTCAGTACTTGCAACAAACCAGACCTGAAAGACAAACTCTGATGCTTTAGTAATATTCCCACCTAATGCCTCCCGAAACGATCGAGTGAATTGAATATGATTGTTTCTGCTCAGATTACACCAGTAACTATCAAATAGGCTATAAGCAACAAAACATGTCATCTCATCATTAAATTTTAAACTTTCAGATTCGCCTTTATGTGAAATTCTCCATGAAAACATTGAAAAAGCTTAAACTGGAATTCATCATATAAACCCACACACACACACACACACACACACACACACACACACACACACACACACACACACACAC
>NW_013952405.1:8264635-8270911 GCF_001266775.1 Austrofundulus limnaeus
ACACACACACACACACACACACACACACACACACACACACACACACACACACACACACACTCTGTGTCTCATTCTGTCTGCTTTTGTAGTTTTCTTCTCTCTGAGGAAAAGCTGACAGCTGAAGACGGTCCTGTCTGACAGTTCTGATAAATATACACAGAGGGACGGTGGAATTAAAGGGGAAAAACAAAAATAAAACATCGCGGCTTCCAGTGACTCACTTCAAATGCTGTTTGTTCTTTTCAGAAGTGGAACAAATGGTGAATACATCTTTAAACCTGTTGGGTCCCATCTGTTGCCATTCTGCAGGCAAAAAACAAACCATTTATAGCGAACATTTACATAACATATACATACATTTCTTATATAATGCCATTAATGTGGAGATGGACCACTGATGAAACTTAAACCTTGTTCACTTTACTAGCTCCTCAAGCACTTACAGAAACACTTTTGTGGGACTGAGTGTTGCGTGTTTTGTTTGTCTGCTTGCACAAGATGGCTGTGTCATGCATTTTGTACGAGTTTGTTAAATCATCCGAGCATGTCCTCAAGAACTGACACTACGTGGAGGCCAAATTAAACATGAAGGTTGTTTAAGGACAGTGAAAAAACAGGCAATGCTTTCTTTTATGGTACCTTATTACCATGTAATTATAAGGTAATAAAATGTAATTACTACCTCATTGCTGTGTAATTACGTGGTAATTACAGTACAATTTTACTACGTAATTAATTGTCTGCAGTAATGTTGCACTTACCTGGAAATGTATTACAATTCACTATGTAACACCTAAATAAGTATTAGGTCATTTGGACAGTGTTAAAGTTATATTTTATTGCAATTAACCACTAACCCCAAAATGTAGTTGCATTCTTTTGGTTATATAGTGCTGAGTTACTATTGAATAGTAATTGGATTGTAGTTACCCAATAAAGGTAGTTTTACTAAGGTTTTGTACCTTAATTACCAYGTAATTACATGGTAATAAGGTAGTAATCACATTTAATTTCATTTTTTTATTACCTTCTGTGATGGACTTGCGACCTGTCCAGGGTGTACCCCGCCCCTCGCACTGTGACTGCTGGATATGGGCACCAGTGACCCATGCAACCCAGAAAAGGAAGAAGCGTGTACAGAAAATGGATGGATGGATGGATATTACCTTGTAATTACATGGTAATAAGGGTACCATAAAAGAAAGCATTACCAAAAACATATATGAATGTATTCCAAATTTGTTTTAGAGACTTTTAAATGAACTTATGCTTTAAATTTTTTCTTTTCACATTTAAATCATTCAGTTGGGGTCTAAATGAAGTGGAACTGAATTGCATTGGTCTGAATTCTTTCACCTTTTTTCTGAGGTGTATCTGAAAGCAGCTGCAGTGTGGAATCTTAAAATTCAAATGAGGCGCGTCCAACCCCGCCCCCCTCCAGGTCTCATGCTGCRTTCCAGTTGTCCTCAAAGGTCAGAGTTTCGCTCTTCCGAGCTGGAAAAATGAACTGGAATGTTAGAGTCAGAGTCTGACCCAGAGCCGGAGGAGAATAAAGACAATGGACCATGGATTTGCGAAAATGGTAAGCCATAAGTCCATGACATTGTTTAGCAAATCCGCAGCAAATACTTTAACGTTTTTGTTCAAAAAATGTAACAGAGAATAGGAAAAACTGAATGGACTAAAAAATACAACCCAAACAGAATATAAAGATATCTACAGTTAAAGAGGGTAAATTATGCACTCCTWAAGGCTCCAAATACACAACAAAATGTAGTTAAAAAGAAAAATAGTTTTTGCTTGTGTCCTCTTTAAGTATAGTGTGAAATAATTATGTCATTTCATACATAAGATGTTTATTTGTTATATTACAACAAATCAAATCAAATAAAAAACAAAACGTGCAATATAAAGCATCTAGAATAATATAAATATAAAATAAATATTAATGCCATAATCAATTTAAACTGTCACTCCTGATCCTCTGTGAACGACACAATGAATGGTGAGTGGTACAAAACTTGGTGAACATGGATGGTTTTTGTTTCACTCAAACCCGTGGCATGTTTAATTATCTGCAGCCATTCTGATGATTCTCCCACCCTGCGGTGGTTTGACCTGCTTTTCTCTGGCTCAAACATAGTGATGCACACTGAGTGCACAAACTCATGAAATAACAGGCTCAGCATGCGCTCACGTCCACACAAACACACACAAACACAGGCAGACACACATTGCATTCTGTAGTAAACAAACACTACAGAACAGCCTGCGAGTCTTCCTTTATTAGATTGTAACCTTGCCCGGAACCATGTGATCTCTGTTCAGGTGTTCATCTTTTCAGTCAAGTCAGATCCAGCCATAATAGTTTCATGTCCTGTAAACTATTTCTACTGTACGATGTGACACTCTTTCACCAACACCTTATAAAGTCATCATGAGGTTCAAAGGTCATATTCTACAGTGCAGAAGTCATTTCAGCTCCTTTAAGAGGCATTAGCAGGACACCAGGGCTAAAATCAGAGCAGACTGGTTTACATTCCACAGTAACAAATGTCTGCACAGAACCAATGATCTGCCTATAAACGCCAAACTTTTTCTCACAAAACTTCGCAAAGATGCTCAAATCAAAAGAAGCAAAACTTTTTAACTAAAGGATATGGAAATTTGACTTTGGCTCAAAAACCTTTTTTTTTTGGTGGGGGTTGGGGAGAACGCCGTGTCGACACAGTTGATCCTCTGTACTCAGCAGCTGTGTGGCTGAAAGTGGTCCTGCTATCCTTGTTTGGGACTTCGCCTCATTAGCGAGCAGTTTGAAGCTCAGACGGAGCTCATTCCTTTCCGCTGACAAACGCATAAAAATCACCTGCTTCCCGTCGAATCAGATCGGCGCAGGGAGCGACTGTGATGTGTGGAAACTGTACATCTCCCAGTCTGTGTGATGCGGCGCTCCRCGTGTTCTTTCAGGAGGAATGAAGAGCTCGCTTTGCAGATCAGAGGCTTTGGACACACGCCAGACGCATGTCATTATTAAGTCGGTGGAACAACACAGAGCTGTGCAATTTATGGCTGTTAAGCCCGTCTTTAAAGGGTCTTTTTTTAAATGGTGTATTGAGGAAAAGGATTTAGTGCAGCAATTGTTCATCCTTGGGTGTAACTAACCAGGAAGTGCAGAGATGATCACAATATTAGCCAAAGAGCAACTTCAAGGAAAAAAAAGTTTAAAAGGAATGGGGAGATAAAATCATTTAATAAAACTTGACCTCATACATACCGACACAAATCATTTTGAGTGACGCTCACAGTGACAAGTGACTTAGCAGCCTTGAATTAACCATGCCCTGTAGGGATCTGTGGCCTTATTACCAGTGCACACTGAAATGACTCAATAATTGTTAGCTTTGTCACCGCCATCAGACTTATTCTGTGTTTTCTTTATGCTTAAGCAGAAATACTTATCTGTCAGTGCAACATAAGGTGGCTTATCCCAATAAATTAAGTTTCAACAGAATCGTGTGAACAGGAGACTTTCTCATCAGAAGCCTGATTACTGGACTCGGGACAGGATATAAAGGGAGTTTGTTTTCGGTGCCACTTCCTGTCTGRAGGCAAATTAGTTTCCGGATAAGAAAGTGGTCGGATAATCCCAGCGGTTGGTCATTGGGAAGTGAAATCACGTCTTCCTCTTCCCAAGCGTGGGTGGAGCAGGAGTGCGATGATAGTCGGGCGACTTATGTGGAGGGAAGCATTTCCCTGGAGACATCTCATCAGAAAGGTAACAGCCCTGTGCAGCTCAGAGCGAGAGTGTGGAGTGTCTATGGGGTGGTTTATAATATCCCTTTGGTACGTAAGAAAAGAAATTAATTCAGTTCTCCAGCTTGTTAGAAAGGAGAAAGCCAGACAGGGAATTTAAAACTCAGATAGCCAATATGTCCTTGATATGCCTCTGCAAATATGACAGGTACACAAAGAGGTGAGGTAAAAAAAACAACAACAACTAAAGGGAAAAGATTAAACTGCTTTATATGACCACAATGTGAGTGAGCAATGGAGCCGGACATTAGGGGGAAGACATGATGGACAGAGAGGTAAGGGAAGAAGTGAGTGTGATGGATAAAGGAGAAGAATGAGAGGAGACAGGAGGAAGGTGGAGGGACTCTGTCTTTCACTGTCATTAATGATGGAGGAAGGTCAAAGCAGCTCCACAGCTCAGAGAGTATAATGATGCAAATTAGGGCTGATGCTCAGCTGAATGCCACAAGAGAGGAGCAGAAATTATAACGTCACTCTATAATGTATGTAGCAACATTTTTAAACACAACAATGTCAGGTGAAAAGGCCTCGTCTCGTTATAGAGAAAACAAAAAACTGATTTAATTTGTAAAGTCAAACAGCCAGACAGCCTGTCTGACTGATGTATGTGTTGTGATCTTAGGTTTACACAGTAACTACATTTATGTTACGTTAGGTTGCTGTTATTATTTATTATTTGCACATATATAGATGATTCAGAAGAGACAACCCTGCATTCTGTATTGGTGTCTGTTGTGGATTTTTTTTAAATAATGGTGGACTCAGGAAGTTAAACATCTTAGCTGACTTTTGTGATGATTTATTAAAAAAAAGAAAATAAATAAATGTTATATCAGGTTCAACCGATTTCTATGCATCTGCAGAAGTTGTGGCAACAGTCGAAACAAAGCAGGAAGTATTTTTAACCTTGAGAGATTGTGATTTGTGCAGATTTGAACCCATGAGCCAATCAGCTTCCTGGAAGCATCGATGATCAGAAATGTCAACTGACAAAAGCTTCATGGCTAATGTTGCTATGTTTCATAAGAGGAGACACAATAAAGTGACCTTACAATTCTGTAACCAAGAAGGGACATCCAGAGGCAGTATTATGTATTTTCCAGGCACATGGTTCATTTCTTTACCACGATCAATTAACTCTGTTACCTTCAGTTTTTATGAAAAAGCTGTATATATATAAAATAAAAAATAAATTTGACTTTGCATGATAATCTATCTAAACATCTTGAAATTGAAATAAATTGGTCCTCTCGTTTCTGACACTCCCACTTCAGCACGTCTTTATAACAGCACTCTGCGGGGCGAGAGCTCAGCTGCAGACTGAGTTCCAGGGAGGAGCTTTGTGTAAATGGGCGGTGTTTTGTACCAGCAAATGTTTAGGCAGCTACACATGGCTACCACGGGAAATTCAAGGATTTTCCAAACATGCATGAATGAGTCAAAGCAACACTCTGGTAGGTTTTTAATGAGGGAATAACATTATTACAAGATATAAAGCTAAAAAAAGTTGATTTTACATAATATTCCCCATTTAACAGTTCCCCAAGCATGACATGCTCCTTCTGCCAATCTGATATTATTTAATAATCACACACCAAGCCATGAAATATTCTAGAAGTCAGTGAAACAAAAACATTTGTTACACAGTTAAATGTCACAGAATGTGATCAAGTTTGTGAGTTTAACTGTCATCTCTTATTTCATCACAACCCCCCGAACTGTATATGTGTTAAATGTATATAACAGCCTGTGTCGCAAATAAATAGCGAGGTGGAGGAGTGGGGGGGGGGGGTGTGAAAGAACAAAGATGGGGGAAGGGAGGAGTGTGACAGCTTTTCTTTCGCAGTCTTTGAAGAGCGGTGTGGTGCTGGATTCACATGGGGGGAGAATCCATGATGAAAATGTTCACTGCTTTGACCTGAATGCATAAAGTGATTGTAAATAAATGTTTGATTTTACACAACCTGTATGCATTTCTTTGGTCTGTTCTTAACGTCGCTGGAAAAAAAATATATTTCAAAAGTCTCCAGCAATTATAAATGACCTTCCCATTTTTAGTCAAGGTGTTTAATAAACCATACACTGAAGAAGAACGCTCACGCACAGCAGGGATGTGCAAGGATGTGGAAAGCATTGCATATGTATACATGGCAGGGATGTAGACAGTGGAGTAATTGCACTGCTTCATGGATAACAGTGGCCCTGTTAGCCCAGAAGCTTATTGGCTGCGCGTTTCTCTGATTCTGCCGGCGCAACCAATAGAAGCTGTCACCACCGTTTCAGATGTGGGGATGAAGGAGCAGAAAGAAGGGGGCGAGAAGGATGGTGAAACAGAGGTGAAGGTTATAAAAAGACAGGAAGGGATGGTAGTGGTGGCGGTGGTGGTAGTGTGTGTGTGTGTGTGTGTGTGTGTGTGTGTGTGTGTGTGTGTGTGTGTGTGTGTGTGTGTGTGTGTATACAGTT
>NW_013952405.1:8271781-8278441 GCF_001266775.1 Austrofundulus limnaeus
ACACACACACACACACACACACACACACACACACACACACACACACACACACACACACACACACACACACACATGTTTGCACAGCTATCCAATTGGGGACATTCCATTGACTTCCATTACATTTCTACAGCCTAACCCTGACCACAAACCCTAAGGCTAACCTCACAGGTACCTACCTGACCCTAAAACTAACCTAAAATCAATTCACACCTCGGTCCTAAACCCAACCCCCAACCCACCAATGGCATTTAAAACAAATGGGGACTCGACTATTGTCCCCAAATGCACCAGTTGTCCCCAAAGGTATGATTTTGTCTTAAAATTGACCCCAAATGTCACCAGAAACACCCCCACCAAAACACACACACAGTCTAGTACAGCTATTTTTATAGGGACATTGCATTGACTTCCATTCGTTTCCTAACCCTGACCCCTTACCCTAAACCTAACCTCTCAGGTACATACCTGACCCTAAATCTAATCTAAACTCAATTCACACCTTAGTTATACACATAATCCCCCACCCTCCAATGGCATCCCCCCCCCAAACTAGACTGTYGTTGTTTGAGACTATAGACTCATAAGTACCAGTTGGTCCCCACAAGTAAGGGTGTGCTAAAAATTGAGCCCACATAGTAGGAAATCACCACAGAGCATGCAATGTAAAGAAACAGATTATTGTGAGCTAAAGGTGATGTTTCTGCAAAAGTCAAAACAAAAGTTGGAGGAATAATGAATTAAAAAAAGTATAAACTTAAAAAAAATCTCCGAAGAGAAGTGTGGATAAGAAACGGGTTGGTTGATTGATTGGCAGCTGCCTGTGTTGACTCATAGCGGTGTGACAGCCTTTGATAGTCTGCTCATGTCTTCACATATTGATGGACACACACACAAGAACAAGCACACACATCAAATAAAAGAGTCTGAAATCACAATTTCACTCATATCGTTTGCAGTTTTGTAGCACTGGACAAATAATTCGTTGTTAWGATTGATTACTTCATCCTTGAGGGTAAAACACAATAAARGAAACAAAAAAAAAAGGCAATAAGGAAAGTAAAACAAGGAGCACAAGAAGAAAAACAAGAAACACAACAGGTTGAGATGACCGAAACAGGAGGAAGCTGTACATCAAACACCATTTTAAAATATTTGCTCTAAAGTACCTTTTAAATCACAGATAGACACACATTATTTACATTATTAACCTAATTTGAGATTATTTTTATCAGATGGAAAATGCTTTTACACATCCACGTTCAACTTTTCTTCTGTTTTCTATTAGTGTCAATTCATCCACCATTTTTTGCAGTAAATAGATCTTACCTTTAATTAACTCATTGATTAATTCATTACCTACAAACTGTTAGAAGAAGCTTCAATAATTTGTCGAGCACATTTTCGTTCATGTTAAAGAGGAGAATCTTTCATTAATGACAGGGAGTGTTTGCAGCTTTAGCAGTCCTCATATCCCTACAACCTTTAACTTCTTTTGTTGCAATATTCTTAAAACTAAACTTACTCTTTCTCAGGTGATTGTAAGAATTGTGTATTTTATGCAAAATTGTTTGAGTCTTTTCTTTTCAGAACAAACGTGGTCTCTGAACAAGCCTCTCTTTAAAAAATACTTCACTTTCATGTTTATAAGTTGACCAACTTTTTTCATTTGGGTTGAGCTCAACAAAACAAGTCCATGTTACAGAACAAGGTTTTCTAGTTCTCTGGTTTGGAGAATAAAACTGAAAAAGGCTTAAAAGTTAAAATACGTCTCACAGATGGACTTTGTTTAATTTTCAAACTCAATCTTTGGGATTTTTCATTACAACAAAATATCTAAATTTGTATTAAGAGGGTTGCCTATTTTTCTTATTGACAAATGTACATAAAGACAGAAACAAATATGATGCTACTTTTTCAGTTCAGCTAGCTAGGTTTGTATATTTAGTGCTAATGCAAAAACATTTTACATGAATTTAAATCCAAACATTTGATTTACTTCAATTCATTAAATTTTTTTACAGTCCAGTTCTTTTATGAATATATTCAGTTTAATACAATCAGATTTAAAGCATAAAAAACCTCAGGTGTAGCAACCAAGCAGCACTGAGCATTTTAATTTTCACTAACACGTTAAATAAAGCTAATTTTATGATTCAGATGATTTTTAAGAAGTCTACTGGATTCCCCTGTCCAGTTCTTGTGCTGTAGGAACATTTCATCTCAAAGTTAATATAGAGGAATGATGACGTTCTAGCCTTTACACAATTACTGATAATAATGAAGGAATTTATCCTCTGGTACATCTTTGGGTCTATAGGAATTGACAACGGCAGCATTATTATCATCAGCTAAAAACAGATAAAAGAAATCATTTGCTCCTAAAGAATGAAATATTTCTTTTAAAAAGAGCTTATTAAAGAGACTGTTCTTTCTTTTTTTTTTTACTGGAGCCATAAGCGGCCTTGAGCTCCTAAAGCAAGCCGTGGGACTCCGGCACTTAAGACACCGAGAGATGATTGGAATCCTCCCCTGGGAGCATCCAGTTTAAATTCAAGGACTCTCTCGCCATCGCTCCTTTCTGCTGCCTCTAATGCGCCTCTCGCTACCTCTTCGCCTCTCACCGAGGTCACGGCTGAAAAGTTGCGGAGACGCCCCCCGGGAGCTTGAGGATTCTCCTCGCACACGATCGGCCTCCTGCACAYGAATCCACGGGTTTATCAGTGTGAGGGTCGTGTGTGGCTGTTGAGGTGGGTGAGCGCCTGAAGGCCTCTGCCCTCACAGAGGGCCGGCTGCTCGTTGCATCGTTGATGCGAAGCGGGAATTACTTTAGGCCCCCCCTGACCCTTGTGAACTTGTCTTTAGGAAGCATCATTAAAGCCAAAGTGAGATCCTGTGGGACTCATTTTAGGGCATCCAAGAGCTGTCACCTCAAACACCAAACATCTCACGCATGTCGAACTGTGAGAGCTTCCTAATGAGATCAATGACTCTCTCTGAGGGTGACAGCAGGGGAAATAAACTCTGCTGCCACCAAAGCAWTGCAGCAGAAATCTGTAAAACGTCATAATCATGGTTTTAAACTGACAAACAGCTTTCAGGATTAACGAAATTTTCTGATTTCAGATGGAAAAATGACAAACGAGCCCAAACCATAGCGCTATTCCCATATCTGTTCAGCATGCTGTCCTTTCCAAGGACAAGGGAGGCAGAAAAGAATCAGTTCCATCTCTGCGTGATGGTGAGTGAAGTGGTGGGAGGACTGACAGGCGGCAAGAGGAGAAGAAGAGAAGAAAGCTTGAGTGGCGACGGAAGAGGCGCTGACAGCTCACTGTTCCAAAACAGCCCGAACAGTTCAGCTTCTAAATAATTTCCCTCCTTCTCCCTGGTCCTAATTTCAACCACGCTGCCTGAATTATTCATTCAAGACCAATGACAAGCTGGGAAAGAGACGAGAAGCCAKTGCTCTATTTTGATTCACATAATAAATTCATGACTGGATGTTGAAAAGGAGAAATAGGTGGACGGCAGGGACAGAGACAGTTCAGGGCTCAGGACGGACTGCGAGTCCCGTAAAGTGTTAAACATGAATGAGACATGAAGCAGGTGAGGGAAAGAAGAATTACAAATAAAAAAATWGTAATAAAGGATTTRGASATAAATTTGCTAAATCAACCTCGGCTGAGGGTGTTGCTTTGGTGAAGAAAGAGCTGAATTAAAAGGCCAAGCTCTTGATTTGCTGATCTGTCTATGCTCCAGCCTTCATCTATGGTCATAAAACATGGATCATGACTGAAAGAAAGAGATCCCAGATACYATCAGCCGAAATGAGCTTTCTTCAAAGGATGGCTGGGCTCAGCCTTTTAGAGATACAGATGAGGAGCTCCGTCATCTGAGGGGAGCTTGGAGTAGAGCTGCTGCTCCTCCACRTTRAAAGGAGTCATTTGAGATGATTTGGACATCTGGTTAGGATGCCTTCAGAGATGTTCTGGGTACATCTCACTGGTAGGAGGTAGACCCAGGACTCGCTGGAGAGATTACGTATCCTCTCTGTCCTGGGAACACCTCAGAGTCCCTTAGGAGAATCATAACGTGTCACTGGGGAGAGGGGTATCTGATTTCCTGTCCTGGGCCTGCTGCCTCTCATGACTACAGATAAGCTGTAGAAGATAGAAATGGAGAGATTTGCTAAATTGGCTTTTTAAACACTTTTAAAAGGGGTTTAATTAATCTGTATTGTTTCAACCYAGTATATTTTCTAATCTGCTTTTGCATTTCTAATCATTTCTAATTATGACTTCTCAGTTTCAAACAGTCTGGAGTGGCTTTTATGGGGTAAAGTTAGTTTTTCACAGCAGTTTGAAGAAGGAAACTGTTGTGTCTTTAATATAGTTTTTGTATGTCCATGCTAAAATAGCTTGCAGCCRAAGAAAATCACACAATTTTATTGTTCTATATCTTGAAATTGACCTCTGYCTCTTTAAGAACCTCCTACCATTTCTGACACTCCCGCTTGAGCGCGCCTTCACAACCATGCTTAATGCTGTTTCCAACACTCCAGGTCTGGTGGAGCTGTGTGGGGGAGGTGCAGGGAACAAGGAGGAGTAAATTTGTGTAAATAGGCGGTGCTTTGTACCAGCAAACATTTAGGCAGCTCCTCRTGGCTACCACAAGAGATTCAAGGATTTCTCAAACATGCATGAATGATGGTGGGTATGTCTGATTAAGGAATGAGATTTGAACGTGCTATAAAGCTTTAAAAAGTAAAWTTTGCAAAATACACACCCTTTAAAACAAGAGCCCTCATTGCTTTCTTTCTTCTACTTGTGGTTGTACAACAATCTTCCTAATCTAATGTGTATTTCATTTTCTTTTGTTGCCAACCACACGTTGTTTGCACACACAGCATGCACCGTAGGACCTTCCAGACACTGACAAATAGGCACAGATTATTAAAATTGTACAGAGGCCTCAGAGTTGAGCAAATAGTGGACTATGAGCTGTGCATCACCACTGGATAATATTTCCACATATCATTGCAAACACAGTTTGTTGCGTTGTTCAAAAATGCTGACCAAATCTTTGTCATGTCTTCTGTGAACATCATCCAAGAAATGCCATTATGTTTGTGTCAAAACTTGTTTAAAATTAACTGAAGCAAATTAAAAAAACTGTTCAGATGAAGGAAAATTTGAAATCTTTTTCCATATTAATCTGTAACCAGCTTGTCTCTCTGATGGTATGGGGGTGCATTATGGGCAACTTCCACGTCTGGAAAGGTTCTATCAAAGCAGAAAAAAATATATACAGGTTATACAACATCTTCCAGGGAAGATCTTGCTTATTTCAGCAAGACAACATTAAACTATACACTGCATCCATAACAACAGCCTGACTTTGTGGTAGAAGAGTCCATGTGGTGAACTGACCTGCCTGCAGTCCAGACCTCGCACCAATTAAAAACATCTGAGCYGGATGACAACATTCCCCCAACAAGAGGGGATAAGAAATGGGCTAGTGCAGATGCATCTGAGAGTCTAATGATAAAACGTTTGATTGCAAATCTAATAAATGCCAACACTACTTCAAAAATCAGCTTTGGGAACATTGGGTTTAGAAGCAGCAATATTGACTTGAAACGGAAGATTTAAAGAAAACCCCAGTAGGTGCATARATATAATTTAATTGCTCTTTAATGAAACTCGTGCAGGGTTTGTAGTTTTTCAAAGTATGTGTTTCCTTTCTTTTTTTTCCCCTAAGTGATTGTTGAAAAGAAGAGTTGTTTTGCAGTCAGACCGATGCGATTGTTTGAAGACAAAAAGGAAAATCAAGCAAATTGTAGAAAACCACCACAGGCTTCTGTCTCCTCCAAACAGACCAGTCATTTTAACAACGGCCCACTGAAACAGTGAGTCATGGTCCACACGGCACCACGCAGTCTGCAACACCAAAACACGAGCTGATAAAGACATTTTAAATATTCATTTATATTGCTTTCTTTTAAATGTGCTYTCTAATACATCAGCCCCCCTTCCTCTGTTTCATCTTTTTATCTGAGCTGGCTGGGTGTTCTCTCCGGATGCAGTCCTCCCTTGTGTGACATTTGTTTTCAAAGGCTGAAAAACACCCTGGCTGCTCGCTACAAGGAAACAAGTCTCAGACCAATTTAAAGCTGGTAAAAAACAGAGTTCAACATGCAGTGAAGCGAATGATTTGAGRTGGTTTTGTTATTTGAATGTGAGAAAAAAAACATGTAAGACAGCATTTTTTTTTACAGGAAGCTGCTAACCTTTAAATGTGCGAGACATAAACAGATACGTGATATACATTTATATACAACCTCGACTGCTGGCCTCTTTGATATATGTGACACATTTTAAGGACAAAGCGACACATATTTGCTGGCATCCCCCAGTGATTTCCACATGCCTCCAGTCCTTCAGGGAGCAAGACTACATAAATATGTGTGTCTGTGCATATGCACACCGATGGCGAACTGTCCTGCGGCCTCGGCAAGCCTGTTTGTGCAGCAGTGAGGCAGAAGTAATGTCTGAATCTGTGCTTCCTTGGAGCAAATTGTGTATTTGTGTATTTGAGTGTGTGTGTGTGTGTGTGTGTGTGTGTGTGTGTGTGTGTGTGTGTGTGTGTGTGTGTGTGTGTGTG
>NW_013952405.1:8284328-8287279 GCF_001266775.1 Austrofundulus limnaeus
GGTCACTGCTAAAGGACTATAAAGAAAATATGTGTCTACATTCACCCAGAACAAACTGTTCCAAAACAAGGATGATTAAAGAAAATTACATTTATGACACAGTTTACAGGCGTTTTGCCTCATTAACAGTGAACTAAAGTGCTTTTTTCTTTTGCCCAAAGAAACAAAAATATGATACTGCGAATGGTTCAAAAATGATAACAATTTAATAACTGTCAAGCACTAGTCAAAATACATCACCTGGGTGAGGGAGTCAGATAACGTATAATAAAAAACAAAGTTTGCCTCATTAAGTTTTATAGTTTGTTTCTCAATCTAGAAGAAAAACAAAAAAATATCAATAAAAATACTCTTAGCCCATCAATAACCTGGAATTGGGATAATGTTCCAAATGAACTCTGATGAGAGACAACACAAAGAATATGGATGACCCCGGAGCAGCTGTGAAAGACAATTTAGTGCTTTAATAAACTGCAAAATTTGCTCATAGACAAAGACAGGAACAACTAGATTTACACAGCAAACGAAATGTACCTTGAACAAGTTAACAAAGCTTGAAGACTTAATAAAAGGTGTGGGAAAAAACAGGGACAGACTGAAGAAATGCAAACAGAGTGATTCAGGTGTTTGAAATGGGGAGAAAAGTCCAAGGACATGTGGTGAACAGACAGCATGTGATAGGATAAAAAAAATAAATAAAAAACCTCAGGTAATGGGATGAAAGCTACCAGCCTCGTCGCAGAACCGACTCAAACATGTTGTGCATTTTTATGTGTTTCACTGTTGCTCTCCTTTCTGCTGGAGTTTGATTTTTTCTTTGGTCTAGCTTAAATATTTAATATTTGCCTTCACTTTGACCAGTAAAGACATTGACTCTTCAACACTTCTGAAGGTCTCTTGTGGTGTTGAGCACGAAAACATGAGCTGCAGCATCCTCTTGTCCTTGAAGTTGCGAGGTGAGGACTCTATTGTTCAGAAGCTCAGCTAGACTGAGATCTGTGCAATAGAAAGTCTAAAAGAGACCACTGGGAGCACTGTATCATTGAAAGGTGCTTAAGGTATGATGCAAAATGATGATTCGTCAACCAGACCATTATTTCACATGGTTCAGCTGTGAAGCTCAACTGTTTAAAGGAGGTGCTCTGGGTAGTGAGCAGCAGCCACATGAAGCTCTTTTAGCTAACTATCATGGTCAGCATTAAGTTTTTCAGTTCTTCAGCAGCTCCTCTGTAAAGCCCCGTCTCCATTGTCCAGTCTCACTGTAGTATGTTCATGTCTGTTCGGTTCTGCTCAGGTGTGTCTCCATGTCAGTGTGTTCCTCACTCTGTGGGCGTAGGGTGATCGTTTCAGCTGTTGTGTGATTATATCGTCCGGTTTGTCTGACTTTTTTTATTATTATTTGTTGCGGCTCTGTTTATAAGTGCATGTGTGACTGTGAGTGGCCAGTTTGTCCGAAATCTTCTGGTATATTTGCTCATTTCAAACTGCTCTGTCATATGCACTCTTCTCCCACACCTCTCTTCAGAAAAAAGTTTGCAAGTTCTGCCTTGGCTCAGCCAATCCAYGGTAGAGCTGTTGCCATTGAGCAAGAATCCTGGCCAGGACCTTTCTGGGTAGTTTGCATGTTTCTGTGAATGCGTGGGTTTTCTCTGGGTTCTGTGGTTTCTTCCCACAGACCAAAAACATGACTGTTAGGCGAAATGGCAACTCCAAATTGTCCCTACGTGTGAGTGAGTGAGTGAATATTTGTTTGTATAGTTGTACAGTTGTTTGAATGTCTGAAGTGTAAAGYGCTTTGGGGTCCAAGTGGACCTGATAAGGTGCTGTATAGGTTCAAGCCATTTACCCATTTTTAACCAAAGTTTGTCTTGTTTGCCTCTACGTGGCCCTGTGATGGACTTGTGACCTGTCCAGGGTGTAYCCTGYCCTWCACACAGTGACTGCTGGACATGAGCACTGATCCCCKCAACCCGGAAAGGAAAAAGCRGGTAAAGATAATGGATGGGTTGATGGATGGATGATGRTGCTGTGGACATCACTCAAAGCGATGGGTACTCTGACCTTGTCATCTGTACCTGTGATCAAAAAGTGGATGCCCACTGGGAAAATCTAGCTCACAAACCTATGCCATTATGCCCATGAAATATTCAATCATTAATGAATTAAGCTATAATTTTTRAATCAATAATCAGCTGTAGATGTGTGTCACCAATGATTACTTTCTGTTTGGTGGTTCATGAGATATTTAGTTATGAACAGGCAAACAAATTAACACAAAGATAAAGTGGRACATGGTCTAACAGCTTTAAAAAGAAAACGTGTGAAATGTGGTCTGCTTATGGCAGCAGAA
This sequence comes from Austrofundulus limnaeus, assembly GCF_001266775.1. Lineage (NCBI taxonomy): Eukaryota > Metazoa > Chordata > Actinopteri > Cyprinodontiformes > Rivulidae > Austrofundulus > Austrofundulus limnaeus. The sequence continues at coordinate 8,286,679 of NW_013952405.1, forward strand.
ATGTCATAAAAAACAGTCTAGTGATAATTACCGGGAACCAGAGTACCTGGAGAAAACCATTGCATGCCTGGGTGGAACATACAAACTCCATCCAGAAAAGGTGGGAGCCAACAACTCCAATCACTGTGCCTCTGTGCTCCTACTTTACAAATTGCTTTTACTTAGCATCACATAACTTTCCTATTGTGGCTGTTTTTTCCTCATTGATTACATCRCTGTATAGTTTCTGTGGGGAGCACAGAGCAGTACTTGAGTCATTAAAATCCAGTTTTCGAGACCGGGGCATGGCACTCCATCACAGCTGAATTCTCATCTCAACAGGAAAATGTGGTTTGTATTGTGCCTGAACAAAGTGAGGGATCAGAGGAAAAATCAATAGCAATACAGCATTCGTTAACAGAGTGCTTATGGATCAGAGAGCTGACGATCCACGGAGAATCACAGAGGGGGAAATAAAAAACAAAAAACTAATGACAGCAACAGAGAGAAAGACAGAAGGGAGAGGAGAAGCACATAGACGTGAGACTCTTCGACCTCACGCGTGTAAAGATCATGTTCAACACACACACACACACACACACACACACACACACACACACAC
>NW_013952405.1:8289853-8294595 GCF_001266775.1 Austrofundulus limnaeus
AGAGAGAGAGAGAGAGAGAGAGAGAGAGAGAGAGAGAGAGAGAGAGAGAGAGAGAGAGAGAGAGAAGAGGCCAACTAATAAGCTCTGGTCTCTGATCACTAATTGAGTTGTATTATTTAAAGTTAGTGCTGACATAAAGGATCTCCAATAGAAGCTGATCAAAATTTGTGTTATTGGTTTTTTCATTTGTGTTAGGAGTCAGTGCAGAAATTGAAAATGATTGATCATGTCTTGATGAGTAGGGTGTGTTTGGTTACACACACACTCTTGCCCTGCTTGAATTTAGGACTTTCTCAGACTTCATTAAATCTTCATGAGGGCTCATAAAGTTCTTGTTTCTTCTCACCTGAGCTGACCGAGCTCGTGTTAATTCAGGTTAGTGAATTATGTTTATGTGCTCTTGCATCCCATTTGTGCTTTTGTTTACTGAATGTTGATGCTAGTTAAATAGTATCACCCTACCTTCCTTTCTTTAAAATAACAAACTAAGAAAATATTGAGCAAAAATGTATCTATTCATTCATTCTAATAATAATTACCAAGGACATGCCAGTGTAAAAGAAAAAAAGCCACAAAAACTACTCTTGTCCTTCAGCAGGTGTTACATAGTGGCCATATGAACAAAATAAGGATAGTGGCCTTCAAGAACTGGATTGGACACCCCTGCATTACTGTACATCAAAACGAAAAATGAAAAAGTTATTAAAAATCTAAAAGTACCCAAATCAACAAAAGAATACCCCTTTTTTTTAATCTGTAAAAGTATCAAACATATTAAAAAAATGTCACTGACATAAAAAACTACAGTTAATAAAAAGAAAATATCATTTAGAACAGAGGTGCCCAAAGTGAGGCCCCGACAAGCCATTTGATTTGTTCCATTAGCAGTTATCCTGGTTACTACATTGTATTCTCCTGTCTTATGTGGAAATACTACATTTGCACTTAGTCTTTTCAACCATTGGTCTAACTATATGTACCAGGAACTGTAATCAGATAGCCTTAACTCATGGTACTCACTATATCTTTGAATTATGTCAAGATTAAAATTAAAATACAAGTAACTTCAAGAGACATTTATATTAGATTTAAGTCCATATCTACAGTAGATTTGCACACCTTATAAGACCACATATACTCAAATTTTAAATTATGAAAAGTCCTATGAGCCTTTGCTGCCCGAGCAAATATTGAATTTTCTCCATGTCCATGGACTGAAAAAAATAAAAATAAACAAACAAAAGAATGTGGGCAACCGCACTGGCTGCTAGCTTAATAAAAAAAAAATTACTTGAAGTATTTGCATTTCGTGTATTAAATATTGCATTTGGCCCACCACCCTCAGATTGATTTTAATTTTGGGCCTTTCATGGAAAATGGTTTTTGATCTTGGCCCACTTAGGGAAAATGTTTGTGCACCCCTGATTTAGAACAATATGTCCTGATCCTGAGTTGCCTCCGTTCTGAATGTTTTGGTATTTGTTTGTCCCAACACACCCAGTTCAGTAGTTGAATTAAGTTTCACAGAAGCATGATAATCACCTGTTACTCATATCTGGTGTTRAAGCAGAAAAAAATCTAAAACATGCGGGACAGTGGCTCTCAAAAACCAGGAGTTACCATGAAACAGAGTAAAAACCCACAAACACTAAAATAACTGCAAAAAGACTTCAGTCTTGACACACTTGATTATAGTTTCAAGGGGACATATTATTCAAAACTTTTTTTTACCTGTTTTTATACTTCAGTTTGGTTTTGTACTGCTTCCAGAAACAGTCAAAGCACCAAAAATACTCCCAGGTGTTTTTTGACTTTATGTAAATGTATTTTTTTTATATTAGCAAATGAGCTGTTTCAAAAACCTGCAGATAGTTATGTCACAATCCRGGTAACCTTACCTAACAACATGTAAGTGGTAACCCCAGGTAACCCAAGCAGAGACTCCGCCCACTTCTTTAAAGTTGTAGTTTGTGCAAATAACTTCATGACTGACTCCTTTGAAAACTAACAGGACACAGCAGGATTACACCCAAGGACGTTCAACTGAAGGCAAGTTCTGTGCCTGCTGTTTGTTACAAATCTGCAGATGATGGTGATCTTGTGTGTTTAGTGTTGATGTTTTGCAATGACACAATTTGTCATGTAACAAAATAATTTTGAACGATAGCATCGCTGCGATCAACGACCGAGGCTGGCCTCCACCCCCCCACCCACCCACACCCCCACCCCCCCACCCACCCACACCCCCACCCCCCCACCCACCCACCCCAGCTCACAACCTGTTTACTACTGCTGTACCATTGTGCATCCACTTACAGTATACCAGGGTGGAGTTAATGTAAACAAAAGGTTGAGAGGGCAGCTTATTTGCATAAACAGCTCATTCTGAAGGGAGCTCAGAACAGGCACCGAAGAGATGAAATCTCATTATCTGAGATCCATATTGTGAATTACATAAAATAAACATGTTTTTATAGCCCACAGATGTATCCTAACTTGTTCAAGGACCCCATAATAGGTTCTCCTTAACAATTTATTTAATTAAAGTTTACAAAACTGTAAGTGTGTGGCTCTTTTATAGTCACTGGACCTTTAGTTTCATTTAAGCTTTCCCAAAAAACACAAACAGGCTTAAAGTATTTCTGCTGAATGGAAGAAGACATAAATTAATTTGCTTACTTAACCAAAACAAATAGTAATCCACCATTTCTCAAACAAAGATTTCATTTTTCTGCGCCGCAGCTGTCATGTAACAGTGCTGGCACTGGTAAGGTGGCGTGTGGTCAATTATGGAAGAAGTACGCCAAAAAAAGGCAGTCTGTTGGAAAAAGCCTATGGACAAGATCTGCCACAGACAAATAGACAATCATCAAGTGGAAGACATCACAAATCTTCAAGTAACATGCACAAACAATATTGTGTCAGGATCTGTGTTTTTTTTTTTTGTATTTGATAGATTTTTGTGTTTATTTGTATCCCTTGTGTTTCAGGTTTTCCCTGTGTCCGTAGTTCACTGTCCCTCAGTCATTTTCCTCAGCTCCGCCCATTCTCACCTGTTTCTAGATGTTGTTTTTGTTTTTGTTGTGTTCATTGAATCTTTAGCTTTCTTTTCAAGTTTCTCATTTGTGTCTGCAGTGTTGGGTACAACCTTTATAAAATATGTAACAAATAGGCTGTGGCTTTAATATTAGCATAAAAACCAATAATATTTGACTAATTTCAACTTAACATCAAGTGAATTAATTTTGTTTTTGGTCTTGTGCAGTCTTAGGTTTTCCATCTGCCATAAAGCTTTTTGTGTAATCACTTAAAGGAGAGACAAACGCACAAAAAAGCTCCAAATGTTTTTAATACTAATTCAAAATCCCTCAAATAATCTCTCAAAATTGAAGGACAGAAAAAAAGAAATAGGTTAAAAAGTTTTTTTTTCTCTTACACAAAATAAAAACTGATTCTTCCTCAAATATTATGTCTGTTTTCTCTTGAACTCCTCTGTCAACTTCCCAAACACTGTCTACAAACTGATATCCTGTCGAGTCAGCATCAGCCAGATTTAGGTTTTAAAGACGTTATTACTTATTGAAAAGTAGGCAAAACTCATTTTCAAAAAATCTATTTATTCCTTAATGTCCGAACAGAGAAAGAAAATGTAAAAATATTGGACAGCGACCTGCTGAAGGTGTGAATGAAGAACAGAAATGTGTTCCCAGAGGAGTTAAAAAAWCAGCTGAATGGCCCTTTAAAAGGCATGGCATCTCTCTGAAGGTTAGTTTTATGTAATTAAGAAAACATTCAATATTTTTTAGAATAATAGATCTTGACAATTACTCAATAGGTGTTTTTGTCAGACTGAATAACAGAGGAGAGCTAAACTTTATTTTAATAAAGCTTCAGGCTGATCTGTGACCTTAAAACTTTCAGAAGAGCAGAAGGTGAAGGAGACAGACRGAAACCGAGAGAGGAGAAATGAAGAAAACAACCTGAAGCTGCAGGGTCAYGTCTGGAAAGAAAGAAAAAAATGCAGCAAAGAAAGTAAATTAAAGCAAGCGAGACACAGAGTGAAAGGAATGCATGGGAGAAAGACAGAGGGAATATTTATTTCATAAAAGAGGAAGAGGAAGAAGAGAGGCTGACAGCCAGTAGGTTTTAATCGAGCAGTGAAGGAGGGCTCACAGAGGGGGGTTTTGGCCCGAGGTTGAAGCCTGCTTTTTTRTTATTGACTGGGATCGTGCCCTTCATTTTACACAGCACATGTGCAACAACACCAGCAGCCAGAACCTTTAAAGCATCATAACCTCTCTGGACACACACATGCATTCACACACACAAACACACACAATAGCAATAACACACCTGAGGTGAATGATACAGAAAGCATTAAATTCAGGTTCACCTCTAAAGCTACACAAAGCTCTGAACTGTATGTTGGAAGTGTTTTAGTGTGAGTGTTTGTGTTTGTGTGTGGATTAGACTGAAAAGTGTGTGTGTGTGTGGATTAAAATGAAGTGTGTGTGTGTGTGTGTGTGTGTGTGTGTGTGTGTGTGGTGGGGTGGTAGCTGAGGGCCTTTGGGATGTGACTCTTTGCCCTTGCCCGTGAATTCACCTCAATCACGATTCAGTAATCTAATAGGAGCAATCCACCATGCAGGACATCCTTAAGATCCTTGATGCATTTCTCAAGGTTGGTGATCATCCTCACACACACACACACACACACACACACACACGCACACACACACACA
>NW_013952405.1:8296510-8298537 GCF_001266775.1 Austrofundulus limnaeus
TAAATAAATAAATAAATAAATAAATAAATAAATAAATAAATATGCTTATTTGTTTACGAAAAAAGGGACAAAGATTATCACAAAATTTTCACTTCTAAGTAGCTAATCTTGTCTATCAGGAACACTTTACGTTCCTGAAAGCAGAGAATGAAGTCAAGACATTGTTCTCATTAACATCTCGCGCAACACTTATACTGTATTAAAAAAAGTATCTCATGAGTTTATGAGAGAAACATTTATACAACAAAAAAGAGCAATTTGTTTCAGTTGAATGTTTTAAAACAGGAAATAAAATGTTATAGGTAATATACTGTATGTTGTTGTTTGAGCACCTGAAAAACTCACTTCTTCAGTTAATTGGTTAGTTTAGTAAACAGCCTGTGAACCACACGTTTCCATTTGCAACACATTACCTTTGCCTGCTTTGACAATCGAAAACTTTCAAAAACAAACACGTAAGATGAAATCATGATTCTGTTTCTAACCTAAAAAAAWTTAATTTAAAACCCAGCATCCAGGTGATAGGTGTCTTTTCTTCACATCATTTTCCCATAAGTGGCTGCTACCGTTTTTTCCTCTGAGAAAAGACACCTGCAATAAGCACCTGTCAACACAGAAGTCAACCTGTTCGACCCGAATTCTCCCATTTTCCTGCCAGCCTTCAAACTCTCTGTCTTTGACCTGTCAGCCTCAACGACCAACCTAATCTGTTGTATTAGAGTTAATGTCACTGTTCCTTGTCTTCCTCTTATTCCTAATTGTGTCCCTTTCTTTTATCTCTCTCCTCCAGTCTTGTACCATCATTAGAGAGAGAGAGGAAAAAAGATAATGTATTTCAGAATGGTGTTTCTATTAGATGTATTTGTGCATGTTTTTATTTTGATGCAGAGACATTTTGAGCTTGGATCACTTTCATTTCTTCTTGGAACCCTGTTAGGCTTAGATAAAACAAAAAGCAGTGCAGACGTTAGGATTTTCTTGACAGAAAGACAATAACTGTGAACAGCGATGAAGTTAGAAATCCAAACAAGTTAATGAGCAAAAGACTCATCTCCCCCCTGTCGTCTGAAAAGCTGCCTCAGTTGTGTGAAACAATCCAGAATGCCCTGGATCTGGATATCTGTGGCCCTGGCTGCACAGATCATACCACATATGTTCAAGCTCAAAGCAACCTTCAAAATGGTCATGAACCCCCCAAAGAAACTCTTCATCCCCCTCACTTTCATCGTTAAAGAGCGCAGACAGGAAACTAACCAGGCATGCTGTCCAGAGGGAGAGATTCAGGTGTAGGTAATTGCTCAGCAAGAGAATGCAACAGGAGATAGGATCGGGGGAAAGGAGAGAGGTGACAGTCTATAATTGGAAATGGAGACAGACTAGAGAATGTGGGAGAAGACAGAGAGAGAGAGAGAGAAAGCTGGACTCGATGCACAGAAACAAGAGTTACTGGCTGAAACGTTACACAGACACACTGCATGCTGCTAAAATACCACATAAAATACAACCAGACWTTTAATTTTAAGCAGTGGATCATGAATAACCTGAGTTTTGCATGTCTTTATTAGAATGCACTAAGTTCTTCTTCAGATCTTTATTTCTGCACATTGCTCAACTCAAGCACAAAGTTCATAAAATGAGGCAGAAAACATTTTTTTTTTTTTGCTCAGCGATGTGGAACAACATTGTACCAGTGGAGGCTTATTTACATGCATCATTTAGGCAGCAACACTAAATACCCCTGGTTGCAAAACAATCATTTAAAAAGACAAATATCTGATATGAAAGCATCGCACACGCATAACCTCTCCTCGTCATCCTCTGTCCTTTTTGCTGCAAGTATCTGAGGGCAAGTAGGGAGTCCTGTCAAAGCTGGTTGTCGTCAGCCGAGAAGAAAAGCAAACACGCACTTGTGTTTGGAGTGCGTCTGTGCTCTTTTTGGTTCAGATGATGCTTTTCATTGAGGGTAAAACATACACAGCCCGCTGTGTGTGTGTGTGTGTGTGTGTGTGTGTGTGTGTGTGTGTGTG
>NW_013952405.1:8299039-8305002 GCF_001266775.1 Austrofundulus limnaeus
TGTGTGTGTGTGTGTGTGTGTGTGTGTGTGTGTGTGTGTGTGTGTGTGTGTGTCGAGGCAACGTACCCGAGACTGAACCGCGCTCCTTGATGCCTCCTCATCTGGCCAGCTGTGTGCAGATGCAAACCTCTCCCCCCTCCTCTTGTCCCACAAGTGGCTGTCACGGCTCCACACGTGCGAGCCCACCAGGTTTCAGACCCTCAGCTCTCAGATGTCGGTCTTTGCAGTGGGAAACGAATCTCTCACTTCTCCCTYTCCTCTTTCTCCTTCCTGCCGCTCTCAGCCTTGTGCGTGCAGAGCGCACCTCCTTCTACTCGTCGTTGGTTCTTGTCGTGGTCACCACAAAAGACAGCAGGCTTTTTTTTACAATAAAGGAATAAATAAACAAATAAATAAAAATAAAAAGGGGGGTCGCATGAGGTTTTCCTCCCCTTCAGTCAGTGCTCCTCAGTAGGTCAGGGTTCCAGCCATCCCCCCCACCCACCCCTGGCATGGATGTGGGATTCTGGGAGACGAGCGGCTGAATGGAGCGTGCTGTTGCTGGAGCTGTTGCCTCTTTCAGTGTGAGCGCCTCTCTCTCTCTCAGCATGCTTTTCATCTCTCTCTCTCTCTCTCTCTCCACCCCCCTCCTTCGCTTTTCTCAGTCACCGTGAGTCTGTTTCTGCTCCGACCGTGGGCTTCACAGTGCAGTGTGACTGTCAGAGTGAGTCCCTCTAAATAAAWMKAAGGGAATTAAAACAGCTGTTAGAGGATGGAAAGGGACAGGAATGTTCTATAACAAACAATAAAAACATCATTAAGGCTGAATCACATTTTCTGTTTTTACACTGACCCTTAGATCGTGTCCTTTTGCTTCTAAATGTGTCACATAACTTCTTGAAAATTAGAAAATGATATTTTTAATACTAGTTAAGAAAGAGAAATGACACCAAATCTGATTCTTCAAAATACATCAAAGTGAAAATTAGAACAGCTGTGAAAAAAAAACAAACTATTTTTTTAAACTGACAGAATATACTTGGCAATTTTTTCATGTGCGCAACCCACATACTCAGCTTTACTGCTCATCCCACAAATGCATGTTCCTTACAAATGTGGCTCCATTTAAAAGTGACATTAACAGGAAGATGCATTGCAAAGAAGCAGAAATAACCTAACAAACACAAATTTACTTTTGTGCTAAGTTTAGTTATGTTTGTGAATTTCGTAGGGCGTGCAACTTTTTATTTAGAGGTTGAATGACATTTTGCCCCTACCCCTGAGCACTCTCTTATTGTTTTGTGGGTGTAAGTCAAGGGACAGATATCTGTTCAGTAGAAGTTGGCTATTGTGATAGGCTGATTAACTGGACCTGAAACTGATTAAGTTACAAAGGGGAACCACATGTGCTTGCACATAAACTCTTTTTTCCTCTGTTTTATTTTATTTTATTTTATTTTATTTTATTTTATTTTATTTTATTTTATTTTATTTTATTTTATTTTATAGAAATGTGTTTTAATGTCACATCAGCCTTTATAATGTCTAGTTTGGTGCAACACATTTTATTAAGTTCAGAAATATTGTGGTGATATTCTCACATGGTTTCATAGCAGCATTAAGCATACTGCACTTAATGCACAATGTTAGTATAACTTTTATGTTAATGCATTAACAGGTTTTTTTTCACAATGCCCAAAACATTGTTTCACTTTGGAAAATTTCAATTATCCATTCAAAATTCAATACATTTAAAACAATTTTTATCAGWGTAAAGYATATACAATAGCMTTTTTTYCTATGAAAAAGTCTGTCAGTRAAAGGCCCAGTTTCCACTGTTTTAATAAAATCTACCACRATGTTGTCAAATATTGGGACCTATAAATATGACCTTTAAATCTCAAAATCCAGGCTAACATTTAAAGGCAGCCTGTCTGGGGACATTGAATTTAAGGTTAAAGTTAATTATTTCTTGCAATGTGCTGCAGCCACCTGAGCCAAAATAACACCAAAACCTTCACAGATCACAGATTTATGAGAATCACATGTAGAAGATGAATGATGCTTCCAAAAATACACTTTTTGGAAATGCCATTCTTTTCAGTGGATCTGTCTGTTTATGCATGTCCACCGTTTTGCCCGAAGCTTAAAGAGAGAAGGAGCGAATGAGAGTGAGGGAAAAATAGACATTTTTATTGTTCGGTCCTGTTGCCTTGTCAGGGGAGATCAGATCACACAGGGCTGAGGTTTAAACACACACGCACACACACGCACGCACGCACGCATGCACTGAAATGCAATCTTCGGSCCTGACTGACTGCCCTGTGAGGTCAATACCAGCTCATGGCAGGAGAGGAATAGTCTGTCTTGTAACCCAGGAGGTCAGAGGTCTAGTCTATCTCAGGGCCTGTTGGAGACTAAGTTCAGCACCTGCCATTCCAGTGTCTGCAAACTTCCTGAGCTTTACGGCTACACAGACATAAAAACATACAGTAGTATTGTGTTTTTTTCTGGGTGATTTCTAATGCAAAAATATAAATAAACACATTTATTATCAGATTTTATAATGTCTACCCTCACACTTGAGTCTACTGTTATYAGTTTTCATTTGAGATATATGTGGTATCTGGACACCAGGTTTTCTCAAACCAAGTACAAGCATGTCATTTTGGGTAGTATGCCAATACTTTGTTCCAATACCGATTGCTWACTGAGTTAAAACCTAAAAATTACACATTGACTTTAAAAACAAAAACAAAGAGACTCTTATACCTTATAGGCCTACAACCACTCTGATTAGATCAAATTGAATATATAGCATGATATATACAAGTACAACATAAACAAACAAACAAACAAACAAACAAACAAACAAACAAACAAATAAATAAATAAATGTTTTTTTTCAACTTTACATTTATTAAAATGAAACAGTCAAACTTCACTTGAAATGTAAACTGTAACACATTTGATGGCGTATCTATATCAATATCACAGTATTGATGTTTGTCTGGGCTTTTTGTATAAGTACTTGAAAAGCTCCAATAACGATATCCTGCTGTTTTGTTAAACATATTTATTAAAATTCATGAGTGCTTGAACAAAAATAAAATCCTTTCAGACCCACATGAGTTAGCTATAATGTGTATTTTTAGTCGTCTTACTAAGAAGCAGTGATCCAGTTGAAGACAGGGTGGTATTTTCCACCTGACTCTAAGTCTGTTGCTCATTCTGACGTCCCCCGGTGAATCCTAAACATAACAAAGTAGAGWAAGGATGTCAGATTTGACTCGCCGCATCACGTTCAGATGTCTCCACCAGTGCTTAGGAACAACTGAATTGTCAGTYGCAGGTAGATTATCAAAGGATAAACCAGCTGCAGCAGTGAGTGTTGGATTAAAGTTGCTCTTATCTAATGACAGTGAAAAATCGTGCATTTAATTAGTGGTGGGAGCCACGTCTAATTGAACAAAGCTGCTTGTGATTCTCCGTGCATCTCTTTGTTCTGTGAAGTTTAAAATATATTTCAAAGATGAGCTGTGCAGGCTCTYCTGTGGTTTGTTATTTATTAACCTGTGACTGCTCTGCAGCTGATTTGTATGTGGATATAGTAACTACCATTGATACATTTTTAAATCAATTTTTTTTTCTCTCTTCTGCTTTACGTACAGAAAAAAGTCTTGTGTTGATATTCTCTGCATTGTTCAGATTTTACTTCTGTAACACCAAAGCAACACATATTGTGTCGACGCAAACATCTGCTTTATGCTGATTAAGCAAAKTACTTTTATAGCAATACATCAGCCAAATCAAATTATTTTGTTTTACTCAATACCAGAATGATATGGTCACATCTTCTGAGAACCTGCATRAAGGATTTGAGGTGCAAGATACATTACTTCTGGTATTTTGACCAAAGAAAGGAAGGTTTTAGCTGAAACACTTCATGAACAAGTCATTTTTCAATAAAGTTTTTATCTTTTGAGCCTCAGTTAAACTATTGTACAACCTTCAGCATTGTTTAATCAGGTTGTTGATTTTGTCTTTTTTGCCAGTAAAACTAGTTGTTGGCTGCAGAAATACCACTTTTCTAGAGCTTTGTTCTTTAATAAAATGAAATAATGTACCTTCTGTGACCTAAAATAACAACAGATACAGTGTGTGCACAGCCGCTAGCGTCTTCTCTGCAGGTGCAAAGTGTTAAGATAAAATGTGTAAATGTAAGAATTGTGGGTCGCACAAGTCACAGTCTCCTTTCTCAAAGCTCCTGACTTTCTGCAGGTGGAGGCTTTTAGATGCATTGACATTTCAGACAGAATAGGGTGGCATTTGAGTTTTGAAAGGCCTGGGTTAGACATGAGTGGATCTGATCACGTGGATGGGTTATAAACGTGTTTAAAAAGGCTGCTTGTATGAAAACGGTTCTGCTGTTGCAAACTGGGAATCCTTTTGAACAATTACAGCTTGGACTACTGGTGAATATGATGAATGTTTTCTTTTAGTCTATTTTTTATGAATGTAGTACATTTTTTATGTCTTGAGTGGAAAATAATTCCCGGTCGCTTCGACCTTTTCATTTTACGTTACGTCTCAGTACCCCAAGATATGTGAGTTAATTTCATAAGAAGAGCAAAGTCTCTGAAATGTAATTTAAATTTGCATGGATTATATAACTGCTTTTTGTTCTATCATATTTCTTGTCAGCCAGAGACTTGCTCATTACATTTGTTTTTGGCAGCCTTTCTGTGTTTCAGTCTACTCTAAAGGAGAATGGGTCAAAAGCCAAGAGATTTACATCTGTAATTTGCTGTACTTATAATTATATCATAAATTCCCTACGTTTCTTTTCACACACTGCTGACGACAATTATCTTCTGGGAATTTTTTTTAAATAAAAGAAATGTTTCTCACTGTGTACAAATTAGGAGCTAATAATGATACTTAGATTTTACACCTGCTTAATATCCATCCCTAATATATAAAAAAGTTGTTGTGTTGTGTAAAATGTAATTAAAAATAGAATGCAATGATTTGGAAACGTTACAAATCCTGCTTTGGTCTCAATGGAGTGTAGTAAACATATCAAATGTTAAATTGCACCTTTATGTAAATATGAAGTAAGTTGGAGCCTGGTTAAAACCAGACCCTTGTTCTTTGCTTTGCTTCATACGAGGGTCTGGACTCTCAGCTATAGAGAAGCGATTCTTGCTGGAGGCGTGGCCTCTGCTGAAGTTTGAAACGATTGGATTGGTTGGCCGCGACGTACAGGGGTGCCTGCAGGATTTTATTGGAGGGTAAACCCATCTACCTGATCCACACAAACACAGGCCACATAGGTGGGATGCGTGTGGCACACAAAAACATCAACTTGGCACCACGCCAGGTCCTGACCGACATGCCACAGGAGCTCGATGCGCATCTGTCCCACAGACCCAAACCGTGCACACACGTTTGTCCCACTTTTAACTTGTCACATTACGAAAAGACCAAAAATAAATCGGCAAAAGTTAGCTGTTTAGTGGTTGCAGTTTGTAACATTACATTATTTCAGTCTGCGTCCTTTGCAGGAAGAAGAGAAGAGAGAGGAAGGCAGAGCAGCATCAGACCGTCAGAACGCGCTGCGGCCACTGTGTTAAAACAATTATTAAACCAGAAGCACTCGGAGAGCGCAAACCTCCGCCAAGGCCGTATGTTTGTGTGTGAGTGTGTGCTTGTTTTGTGTGTGATTTATTACGTTTTTAGTCATATGTGTGTTTGTGTACAAGTGCTTTACAATGACTAAACACATAATAAATAACATGCAACAGAAGGAGTGGAACAGCATCAGAAAAAAGAAAACATTTAGCCATAAAAAACCAGAATAAACATAATTGTTTAAGAAAACCTTAGCATTATCTATTGGATAACAGACCTGAATGGGAGGTGGTGAGTTAGCTAGCTTACCTTTCCGATACAGGTGTGTGTGTGTGTGTGTGTGTGTGTGT